>NC_141687.1:950617848-950665348 GCF_964263255.1 Lissotriton vulgaris | reverse complement strand
TAAAGACATTGGCTTTCTTGGAGCAACTAGAAGTAATTATCTTTTTACCTTCTAGTGAGGACTACATCATAATTTTAAGATGTTATGCATGATACACAAAAGGAGATTATAAGAGGAAGAGATAGAAGGGAGACGTGGTCTACCTTATAAACCGTCACCCAATAGATTTATGAGATTAAATTGAGAGACTTCGCAGTTCCTACTGCAGAGGTTTTTTTATGTAAAATGAGAGGAACAAGGTTGGTCTTAACAAAAGGTGGCTCATATGGGTTTAATTCTGTCGAAAAGCGTGGACTCATTGATTTAACTAATTCAGGGGGGTAACATTGGTGTGCTTGAAAGAAACAGTTAAAGATTTGTTTAACGGACGCCAATATCTAGTTCCTAACCGATTAATCAACGAACAATAAGCCTATTGCTGCATGTTTTCCTTCTCCTTCTCTTTTCTTTTCTTTCTCCTCTCCTTTAAGGATTAAGCTTTGTTACAGTGATTAAAAATAGGCTTACTGAGGATTTATTGCTCTTGGTTTTAGTGGTGCTGTGCATTTATTGTACCGTTTATAGCTTTGAATTTTTTCTTTAACAAACAGGTTTTTAAATAAATGAATTTTATGTAATAGTACAGTGTTGGCCATAGTTATTTCTTTAGTAAAACTGATTTGAACAGTATACATTGTATTATGGTACTAGAAGTGAAACCGGGGTTTGGGTTAACATCACATTATATGTAGACTGTATGTACATGTGCAAGAGTGCTGAAATGAATCGAACCCAGAGGAATTTTTTTTTTAAAGTACTTGCAAAAGTGGACCAGCACATAGCCGAAATCTGCTGAATCACTTAGAGGACAGAATACCTCTGCTCACCATTCTTTAGCAGATATTAAGGAAATTCAAGTTGACATAGCAGGGGATGTCAGAGAGCTTGAAACAAGATAGTGGCTCATTAAAATTGTTCCCATGGATGGAGCACCTATGTACCAGAAATATCCTTCCAGAATCACCATAAGCCCTAAAACCTACGGAGATCTGTTGAAGCGGATTGGGAAGCAGAAAATGTATGCAAAAAAAGGCTCCGTAGGAGGTGGACTAGGTGGATAGTCAACGGAAGATCACCTTGCTTAGAGGCCTAGGTGGGTGACTTGGTCTAATTCCAGCACTCTGGTCAGCCCCAAGGAGACTCTGAACTTTGCACTAGAGAAAGCGAGAACTACAAGACTGTGCACCCGACCCACTGTACTCAGGCAGCTAAGCTCTGGTAGGCGACAGAGCCTGATCATGCCAGTTAGGTCATCGTTCTACTGAGGCACAAGCACAACTAAGACACTCCCCTTGTCTGAGATCACGTGGAGCAACACAATTACGACAACTACAGAGCAAACAAATAACAGGGGATCGAGTGCTGGATCCCCCATGGCTCCACAGAACAGACAGGCCCTAGTAAGGCACTGCCTCAAGTTGTAGCATACACGGTTTTAAGAAGATATACAATTAGAAGATAGCTCAGGTCTTCTCTCCCGATGCTGAACCATGGGTACACCCTTAGGTTGCACCCAACATAAAGAGCCACTCCTAGAAGATTGGTTAATCAACTGGTGATTATCATTTGCTTTACTGGAGTGGTAGCTTCTTTGAAGCGGAGTCCCTTGTTCCTGGGGGTGCTTCAAACCTCTTAGCGGGGGCTTGTTTTGTGGGACAACAACAGCAACAGTCCGGAAGGGCTACTAGAGGTTTTAATCAACAAAGTTGTCACTGTAACATCACCTTTCCATTAATCTAAAATCTGATTTCAGCAAAAAGTCTGTTTTAAAAGAATTAATAATTTGATACCTTGGAGTAATATCTTTGGTAACCCCCCATGGAAGCATTTAGCACAGAGGGAAGGCTCACTCCACGTTAGCCAATAGGACCACCAACATTACTACACTGAAAACAACAATTTTGTGTTTTCAATGTCAGAGCATGGTGAAAACGAGAGAACATACACTTAATATTCGATCACCCTACCTTGTCGGCCACCGAGGCCTTTCACAGAGGCGATCTATTAAAATATCAAAAAGTAGATTTCAAGAAAGTGGAGACACTACGCCATGTTCTATCCGGCGAGGCTTCACTTCTCTATGAAGGGTAAGACTTGCTTCCTCTCAGGATCCCAAGAAAGCAAATTCATGCTTGATCAAGCATCCAAAGTCTTGACGAGGAACCTCAACCTCAGAACAAAAAGGCACTGTGTCCAATTTTAATGCAGTAGAATAATGGTCAATATGGATTCAACAATTAAACTAAAACTGGTGAGCAGCTTATAGAAGGATGCGTACCTGCCTGCTGCAAATTCTTCAGAAGATGACACCTATAAACATACTGCAAATCCTTAGAAGTTAGTGGTTATCCTGTGAACTAACAGTGTCAGAGATAAGTAAGACTTCCTAGCTCAATGTGTACATATGGCTCCACAGGCTCGGATGTATTTATAATCTATTAAATACATCTACACACTACTGTGGTGGCTTTGCGGGAGGCATATGGAGGCATATAAAGGCAATGATCATGGGGGAGTGCATAGATAGAGCAAATGGAATTCTGAAATCTTTACACACACAGTCAAAATGACTAGTAGGGGGAAATATGAATAAGATAACCAATCACACTATACTCGAGCCTATGCAGAGTAAAATGAAAGAATTAAGACCAGGAAGGGAGAATGTCTGGGTCACACACTGGCCTCAATAATTAAACCTAAGTGGGCAGCAAATAAAGTTATGAGGATTGAAAACAGATATATTGTAAGAATTAGCAAAGATTCTAAAGGCACTTGTGAAGGTCTACACAACGCTAAATAGCTCAAGCACATCTGATTTATTTAGACAGAGCTACACAGGCCCGGCTGGAGCTGGTAGAACGTGCTGCTTTGTGCCAGCTGATTACCCTAGAGGAAATCAAGCTGGTTGTATAACAATCAAAGAACAATAGTTTCCAGAAAGTGATGGAATTCTTTCAGAATTCAACAAGGAATATGCAGAGGAGTTGGCTCCAGTTCTGTTGCAGGTATATGAGGAAGCATATCCAGCAGGCAATCTCCCACAATCAATGATAGGCAAGATAGTTGTCATGACGTTAAAACCAGATAAACCATAATACCTTTCGTGGGTTACACCAACCCTTGCCGCTAATGTGGACCAGACAATACTCCCGAAAATCCATGCTAATAGAACACTCCCACTAGCGCTGGCAATCATTAGACCAGACCAATTTAATTTTAAACTGGGTAGATCTACAGCAGATACCTTACACTTTCTGTCCGCTATCAACCACCAAGTTAACTCGAGGCAGAAGATCACGAGTTACTTACCTGTAACCAGTTATCCAGTATTGGTATCTTTCATAGATTCACATGCTTAGAATCATCCCCGCCGACGAGGTGGGACTCTCGCAGTACAATAAAACATATATATTCTAGTCATAACGCTATTACACAATAGGCTACTACGGACAGCAAAGTCACTACATTAGCCAATCTTAGTCCTTTTGTAAAAAGAACCAAACTTGGAACCAAGCCAATCAGGCTGCAGCACCCTTCTAGAACCTTCCACAGAGAGGCAAACCCTCAGATTTTCGTAGCACAAGTGACAATACGATGTCTAGAGATAAGGTAAGCCTCTCCGGGGAGGAGGGTGGGTCGCATGTGAATCTATAAAAGATACCAATACTGGATAACTGAAGTTACAGGTAAGTAACTCGTTTTCTTATCCAGTATTGGGGTATCTTTCATAGATTCACATGCTTAGAATCAGAATAGCTAGCAGAAAATAATACTTAGTCGCATAGTGGATGGTGGGTATCACAAGAAAAGACAGACACCTCGAAAAATCAATATAGCGCTAGCGTACATATTCGAATCGTCATAAGAGAAATTTCATATACATATGCATCAAAATAGACAGATATATATTGAACACTTTTTTTTTGTAAAGATATAAGCATTTTCTTACAGAAGCTTACCTTACTTAAAAAGGTTTCGTAACACTGCTTGACCCACTGCTGATTCAGCCTCTGTTGCCAGATCAAGGCAGTAATGCCGTGTAAATGTGTGCACATTCTTCCAGGTTGCAGCACGGCAAATCTTCTCCAAAGGTACTCCAGGAAAAAGAGCAGTACATGAGGAGACTGCCCTTGTAGAGTGAGACTTAGGTGTATTTGATAAAGGATGTCCAGCTTTGAAATGGCAGAATTGGATAGTAGATGCAATCCACCTTGCGATAGTGTACTTCGTCACAGCTGTTCCTGGCTTTTGACCTCTATTCCAAACAGGAGCCAAGAGGGAATAAGGGAAATTCATTGTAGCCCTCCACTCATACAATTTAACTCCAACACACCCTGTCCCTGAACGCTAAAAATAGGTACTTGTTTTCAACAATGTAGTGGCTATATGTCAATCTCTACTATTGTGTCACCAGACTTTATCAGTTTAGTATTCAGGTGTGATATCCCATCACGTCCTATTCTAAAAACTAGAGAGATTCCTTGTGAGCTTTCAACAGGACAGTCAACACGAACATAGAGTGAGGTCTGATTTCCCAGTTTTTACAGTACATACTCAGTCAAACGTGAAAAAATGTGTGAAGAACAAAATGACAACTCACGGGCGCACCACCCTTGGGGCCACTGGCAGGTACTTACCAGATTACACCCCTTTTATCATCATAGGGAGTCATTTTATTCAAAATAGGAAAAATATAAAGTGTTCAAAAGAAAAAAACACAGATGTGTGAAGTGCAAAAGAGTAATGAATATTTACTCCTTAGGTGACAAACAGTGATTAAAATCGACAGACACACCAAGCACACAACTTTTATTCTTTTATCAGGCGTGATCTGTTGAACTAAAAAGACTGGTAGCTAGCTCTGCATACCATTACCTGCTGCCAACATGTTTCTCTGCCACTAGGATTTTGGCAAATTCATCAGGGTCAGACACCTTGTCACCGCACCAATGTTGGACACTTTGTTCTTTGTGACCTCTGCCAGCACTATTCTCTCGTACCGGCTGAAGAGGTGTGTTATTTCCCTCCTACTGTGAGCTTATAGTTAGGATGATGGGCCCCAGCGGTTGTCTCATCAATCGTAATGGGCTACGCAGACCTCTGCGCCTCATCCTCTTCAGATCCCGCCTGATAAAAGAATAAAAGTTGTGAGCTTGGTGTGTCTGACGATTTTAATCACTGTATGTCACCTAAGGAGTAAATATTCATTACTCTTTTGCACTTCACACATCTGTTTTTTTCTTTAGGACACTTCATTTTATTCAAAAAAGGAAAAATAGAACTACCTGTGATGATAAAAGGGGTGTAATCTGGTGAGTACCTGCCAGTGGCCCCGAGGGTGGTGCGCCTGTGAGGTGTCATTTTGTTTTTCACACATTTTTTCACGTTTAACTGAGGATGTACTGTGAAAACTAGGAAAATCGGACATCACTATGTTCGTGTTGACTTTCCTGTTGAAAGCTCACAAGGAATCTCTCTAGTTTTTAGAATAGGACGAGATAGGATATCACACCTGAATACTAAACTGATAAAGTCTGGTGACACAATAGTAGATATTGACAGATAGCCACTACATTGTTGAAAACAAGTACCTATTTTTAGTGTCCAGGGACAGTGTGTGTTGGAATTGAATTGACCTGGCTTTTGACCACCATAGGAAATAAATAATTGGTCGGATTTTCTGATGGACACAGTACATGAAATGTAGAATTTTAAACATCTTTTGACATCCAAGGTATGTAAAGATTTCCCAGGAGAGGAAGACGGATTGGGAAAGAAAGAGCGCAATATAACAGGCTCGTTAAGATGGAATGTAGAGGGAACTTTAGGAATAAACTTAGGATTAGTTCTGAGAAGGACATAGTCATTGGTGAATTTCAAATAAGGTTGCTTGATAGTGAAAGCCTGGATTTCACCGACTCTCTGAGCAGAGGTGAGTGCCACTAGAAGCGCTGTTTTCCAGGAGAGATACTTTAAATCCGCTTTGTGAACAGGCTCAAATGGATGCTTCATGAGCTGCTGCAGCACCAAATTAAGCCTCCATTCTGGAGGAGGAGCTCTAATAGGTGGAAAAGTTCTGAAAAGCCCCTTTAGAAACTGTTTAATCAAACTATTAGAGCAAAGTGAGTCCACTCCTGTAGAGCGCCTGTAGGTAGAGATGGCCGCTAGATGCAATTTAACCGAAGCAAACACAAGTTCAGACTTCGATAACGATAGAGGATAAGGCAATATCTTATCTGGAGGACATCTTAAAGGATGTATATATTCTTGTTACTACATCAGGAACAGAACCGTTTCCATTTTAGCGCATACGTTTTAAGGTAGAAGGAGCTCTAGCAAGAATCTCTGCAGTCTTGAGGTAAATTTATCTCCTTAAACTCCGTGAGTCCAGAAACCATGCATGAAGATGCAATTGGACTGTACGAGGATGAAGAATCTGGCCTTTGCTCATTGATAATAGGTTCGGAACTGCTGGAAGACGGTAAGGTCTGTGTTTGGATCGTAGGAGAAGCTCTGTGAACCCATGTTGACGCGGCCATCTCGGTGCAATGAGAATCATGCTGCATAGTTCCATCTTGAGCTTGGCAAGAAGTCTTGGGATCAACGGAAAAGGGGGAAATGCGTATGCAAAAATCCCCGTTCATCTCATCATGAAGGCGTTCCCCCAAGATCCCTTCTCTGGCTCCCAACATGCAAAGAATGGGCACTTTCGATTGTTCCTTGAGGCAAAGAGATCCAGATTTTGATTGTCCCACTACTGAAATATACTCGCCACAACTGTCTGATTGAGCTGCCATTCGTGACAGGACTTTGAGGTCTTGCTCAGAGTGTCTGCTAAAGTGTTGTGGATTCCTGGTAGATGTTCCACCGTGATTTGGATATCATGAGAAAGCAGCCATTCCCTAATGCTTTGAGCTTCTTTAGATAGAATGTGGGACCGGGTACCTCCTTGCTTGTTTAGATAATACATGCAAGTGGTGTTGTCGGTTATGATCAGAACAGTTGACCCTTGAAGTCTTGGGAGAAAAGACTGCAACGCTAGGAAAATGGCTCGAAGCTCCAGAAAATTGATATTCATCTTTGCCATTGCAGAGGACCATCTCCTCTTATGCAAAGATCTTGAAGGTGTGCACCCCACCCTTCTAGGGAGGCATCTGTCATGAGGATGAAATCTGGTACAGAAGGCTTAAAAGTGAGCCAGACTGAGGCATTCTTAGAGCACATCCACCAGGTAAGTGCTTCACGCATAACTGGAGTTATTTGCACTAGGTCGTCGAATGACCCCGAGATTTGCAGCCAATGACTGTCCAGTTCCTCTTGAATCGGATGCATCCTTAGACGGGAATGAGGTACTAGCAGAATTGCGGATGATAGTATTCCCAGAAAAGATTTGATAATCCTCACAGAAGCTAACTTTCTTTTTAGGAGGTCTGACGCCAGAGAAGTGAGGCGAGATTGTCTTTCTTTGGACAAGAATGCTTTGTCTCGGACGGTATCCAACATTGCCCCCAGAATCTGAATTATTTGAGAAGGACAGAGGACCGATTTTTGAATGTTCAGTGACAGTCTTAGGGATTGAAAAACGTGTAGGCATACGGATGTTGCAAGAGAAGCCTGTCGAAAGGAAGAAGCCTTTATTAACCAATCGTCCAGATAAGGGAATACCGTATTTTCCGGCGTATAAGACGACTTTTTAACCCCTTAAAATGTTTTCAAAAGTCGGGGGTCGTCTTATACGCCGGACACCAAATTTTTATGAGTGGAAGCAACGCTCCACCGACTTTGAATTTGCACCCAGGAACCCTCCAATATGACCTGGGCTCTACTCGCGCGTTCACACTCTCTGTGCCGTAGCAGGACTTTACCCGAAGGTGTCTGCCCGCTTCACAATAGGACCGGTAATGATACATGAAGAACAAGTACACGTTTACCGGTACATTAATCTAAAATTGCACATGATTTAGTGCACAGTTACTTACCGGTACAGTCCCGTAGTGCTGTAGTGCCGATGGGAGAGGGTCCACGGGGCATTTCGGTATTTTCTTACTGCGTCTTCAGCCTAGAGAGACAGCGGTATATGCGCTGATCTGGCGCCATAATCCTCACGTTCATCGGAAGCAGAGGAGCGTCACTAGTGCACGTCATCTACTCAGTTCATGGACATGGAAAGGGGACTGCAAAAGGTTCCAGCCGGCAATACAGTACCGGAACATAATGTTTGGAAGTGTTGGTCGTCTTATACGGCGAGTATAGGACGAAACCTACATTTCATCATGAAAAGTAGGGGGTCGTCTTATACGCCGGGTCGTCCTATACGCCGGAAAATACGGTAATTGGATGCTCTGAAGTCTGAGATGAGCTGCCACTGGAGCTAGGAATTTTTCAAAGACTCTCAAGGCCGAGCGTAAGCCGAAAGGAAGGACCTTGAATTGGAAATGTACACCTGCCACAGTAAAATCGAAGGAATTTCCGATGCTTGGGATGAATTGGGATGTGGAAGTATGCATCCTGGAGATCAAATGTTGTCATGAAATCCACATGGTCCAGAAACTGAAGGATTTCTTGAAGTGTGACCATGCGAAAGGATTTTTTTTAAAGATATTTGTTCAGCTTTCTTAAATCCAGGATAGGCCTCCATTCTCCTGACTTCTTCTTTATTAGAAAAAAGCGGGAGTAAAATCCTTTCCATACCTGAGAGCGAGGCACTCTTTCTATCGCTCCTTTCGAAAGCATGGTTTTTACCTCTTTTCTGAGAAGAGCAAGATCCAGAGATGCTTCTTCAATGGTGGATGAGAGGGGGGGGGGGGGGGGGGGGGGGGGCGAATTGACAAAACCCACTTGTCTGTGGTTATTCTTTTCCAATTTTGTTAGAGGTCGGGATATATTCGGAATCCTGTAACCCAGGTGTGGCAGATCTGTTGCAGGTGCTAAAAGCTAAAAGATTGTCACTGTTTTCTAGCAGAGTGCCTGCCTTGAGGTTGGAGTCTTCTGTTCTGTTGCCTATAAGCGGCAGCTGGGGGATTTCTATAGGACTGCTGCTGTTGGTACCCATATCGTCCTTGATTGCCCTGATTTTGGTATTTTTGATATCCACCCGAAAGGAATATGAACCTTTGCCTCTAGCTCCTTGAGAAGGAGTGTTTCTATATTGTAAAGTACCAAGTGCCCTGGCAGTGTCTGTATCTTTCTTGATTTCTTGCAACGCCTCATCAATGTGTTTCCCGAACAATAAATCACCATCAAATGGCATGTCCAGAATCTTGGTTTAGACCTCCGGGCATAAGTTGGTGGATTTCAACAAACCCGGTCGTCGAAGGGTAGCTGCTTCAGCAAGTTGGCGAAAACGCAAGGAGGCTAGATCAATAGAGATGTCAATCTCTGAAGCAGCCCTTTCGCCTTCAAAAAGTATTTTCTTTGCTTCCTGTTTCTTGTTCTCCGGAAGGTATTCGAGGTAAGGGGAAATATCCGACCATAATTGGTGGTCATATCTGCCTAGAATCGCCAAAGAGTTTGTGGCACGAACTGAGGCACCCACCATGGTGGTGAAGCGTTTACCAGTGTTATCCAGGTGTCTCCCATCCTTACGGAGGCGCCGTTACAGAAATGGATAGATTTCGAGACTTCCGTTGGGTCGCCTGTGAAATAACAGAATCTGGTCTTGGGTGTCCAGATAGGCAAGCAGGAGCATCATCCGGTGCTTTATACTTTTTATCAATTCTAGGGAGAATCGCAGGTATTGAAAATGGAGTTTATTATCTTCGTTCCTTCTTCCCAAATATGATCGATTATAGGGATTTAACAAATAGATTCCCTACTTTGGTCCTTAAAATCATAAAGAAAACACTCTGTTTTGTTTACGGATATAGGAAGATGACTCCTCCAGATAGTGGCTAGGAGGTAAAGGTGAGATATGGGAAACGCCCTGATAAAAATGCCTTGAAGATGACAATTTTTATGTTAAAACTGGCGTAATCTGCTAAGAGGTAGGTCTTTTACACTTCAGCTTTGACGAATAAAACGTATAGATTATAGTCATATCGCTATTTATTGTACCGCGATACTCCCACCTCGTCGGCGGGGATGAGTCTAAGCATGTGAATCTATGAAAGATACCCCAATACTGGATAAAGAGCTTTTGATT
This sequence comes from Lissotriton vulgaris, assembly GCF_964263255.1. NCBI lineage: Eukaryota > Metazoa > Chordata > Amphibia > Caudata > Salamandridae > Lissotriton > Lissotriton vulgaris. The sequence goes on along the minus strand of NC_141687.1, from coordinate 950,655,168 downwards.
TTATAGAAGGACCCTTCTTATTTACTATAGTGGAAAGAATGGTGGTTGGTTAAACTGGATTCAACTGGTTTATGCTGTTTGGCTGCCCCTTAAGCCAGAATAAAAGTAAATGAGATGGCATCTGACCCAATAAAATAAGGAGGGTTACCCATCAAGGCTGTCCACTGTACCTCGTTCGGTTTGCTCTGGTGGAGGACCTCTTGTCTTGCATTCTAAAGAGCATTATCACAGAAGGGGAGTGAAACAAGGAAGCAGAGATCTTCATCCCCCGCTATGCAAAGACTAGGTCTGCTATTGGTATTTAACCCCACTAACAATCTAAATCCCATCATTCAAGAAGAATTACATTCTGCAAATAGTCTGGGTTACAAATTAATTCGTCAAAATATGTTGAGTTTCCCAAACCTTATTAGATATTTAGAGAATGTTTCATGGCGATAATTCCACAACCTTGAAGGAGAACCATGGAGAATATGGAATAAACGTATGGGAGCGTCTAACAGATTGGCTTTATTTACGCTCACAGCGGCAAGTAGGATAGCACTCAGGAAGATGGGGATTCAGCCAAAACTACTGTACCTCTTTTAGAACACTCCCATGCCATTAAATGAGACATTTGTTTGTCCAACTGAAATTTCTCATGATTGAAATAGCATGGGCTAGGGGACAACCGAAAATTAGGAGAGCCAAATCACAAAAACATTAAAATGGAGGGTTTAGTGCGAAAAATGTGGAGGTCTATTATCTAGTGGCACAGGCTCAGTTTGAACATCTCTGGATACACAATTGTAAGCATGCCCCACATCACGATTTGGAGAAGGGGCTATTCCCTGAACGCCTATTCATGCTGACCTGTATCAAAAAGACACAAGTCCTAACCATGAGATTCATACTCTTAGGTGAATGATGCGGGTCTGGTCAAAACTAAATACATTATGTGAAGTCCTGGTGGCCTATTCCCTACCTATGCTTCAATTAAACATTTCGTATAAACACAAAATGAACACAACCCAACACTAATACGGCAACTAAGTAAGAACTTCAGCAATAGGGGGGAATCTCTTCCCTAATAAAAAAATTATATTGTTTAAAGATTACTTAGGAACATTGCCCAACTCTTCATTAGGATCAGCCACATAGTACAATTTGAGGAATAGGATGCAGGAATCGATCTCAGAATCCTCCTATGATCCAAATGAGCAGGAGCTGCTGCCTCTCTTGCTATCTAGTCTCTGACCTAAAAGGCGAATTACAAGAATGCATACCACAGCATTGATTGGGTTAAGGGGAGGGGGATACACAGAACAGGTTACAAAGGGCTTAGGACTTGGGCGTTGAGATTACACATACCCAATGGTCCAAATGCTGTAAGCAAACCTAAGAGATTTACTCCATTCGTAAATTCAGATTAATTCTTTATAAATACTTACAGTTTGGTATGACACCAAACTAGAGTTGAAGATAATGCTTAGGTCAAGATGCGGATTTCATACACCTTGCTTTGAGCTCTATGGGGTTGCTGATTTCTGATTGCAGGTGTTAGGGGCACTGGGATAATGACTAGGGTCCTTGACAATTACCCCAAAGGAAGCCTTTTTGGGTTATGTACAAGATTCAACATAGACTTATTGAAGTTGATGGCAATGGCCATCCTAGTGGGAAAGCGTGTAATTGCAACGACATGGGGTGGAAGTTGAACACTGTGATTAAAAGAATGGCTTATAGACATGATAATGTGTGGAGAAGTGTCTGAAATCTACGCAACCGATCTCCCAACTAGGTCCTGCCAAAGAGAATTTCAGGAACCCTTGAGGATCTACACAGCCAATTTGACAGTGCAGAAAAATAATGATCATTATCAGAAAGTGCTTTTACATCTCACCCTGGCGTGGCAAACTATATTGGCATTACAATGTTACACATATCAATGTTCCCTGTTTCCGCTTTGTATCGTGGAAAGGAATTGGCTGATGGTAGAATTAATGACAGTAAAGTAGATGTTATCAAGACTAGTCTGAAAAACTATACTAAACCATAACAATGTGAAAAGAACATATATGCTATGGGAGAGTTAAAAATTTGAATAAAACATTTTAATAAGAAAGAAATTTGCCAGCGCTGACTGCCTTGGAGTACATGCACAAGTCACTTTTACATACACAAGACTCATTCCTGTACCTCCTTGCTTCCATCGTCCTCTTCCTCTGATTCATCAGTCAATTCCTCCTCCTCTTCCTCTTCCTCTTCAAAGCCATCTTCGTTATCCAGTTTGAAGAGAGCCTGCCGCTTCTTGCGTTCTTCATTCCGCCGAAGTTTCATTACTTCTTGCAGTTTTGCTTTTAACACTTGTAGCTTTTCACCTGAATATTAAGCAAGTGGTGTTAAAAAAGTATTTCAATCTCAATTGCAAGTAGAAACATCTGCGTAAAAGGAGGCAATGAGTTTATGTTTGGGAGTCAATTCACAGTTCAAATGTAGTAAGTTAGTTGGAGGGCAAATTCTCCCCCATAACTGACCATTTCTTTTCTATCAAACTTCTATTTTTCTTTGGCACAAACGCTTAGCATGCACTGGACAAATAAATAGACCACTGCCTACTACTCCACCTAGGTACAAATCCAAACTTAGTGGACTAGCCAGTCATCACTGCAACATTTCCTACTCAAAATGAAGTACACTGTAAGTGATCATTTTACTGCACTCTCCTACTTACATTTTTTTTTAAAGCTGAGGAACAGCAGCTTGAAAAATGTATTCACAAAGAATCAATAGGCAGAGGGACCAGCGATTTGTGGTCTTGGGTCATTAGGGGTCCCTGCCGGAAGATATTTAATATATGTTCAACTTGTTCACCTTTAGACAAGCAGTCGAAACATTCTTGTTCAATTTCAAAGTTTATGTTTACATTGTCCCTTCAGCAATAGTGCATTAAATTTGAAAATTGGATAATTTTAGTAAACCAAAACGAATATATATATATATATATATATATATATATATATATATATATATATATATATATATATATATATATATATATATATATATATATATATATACAAATAAATAAAATCTATTAAATTTGCAGTGCACACCAAATAAATACATTTTATATAAAAAAAAGGCTATTAATTCATAGGACTTTCTATACAGTTAGTCAAATAGTTTGGATGCTCTGGTCTACATCAAATATTTTAATGATTTAAAGTATGCAAACAGTGAATGCTTAAATTATTGTCAGCCACTGGTAATCACTCGAGCCGCACACCAATCCTTCATTATTTTGCACACCATGCCACCTCAGTTTGGATCTAGCTATATGCAAATCAGTCTTGACCCTGCTCTGATAGGTACAGTCCAGCCCTAACTGCCAACCCAAGTCCTCCCGGAGCGGAAACACGAGCAACCCAGGACTGGGTTTCCACAAGTTATGCGCTCATCAGCAAGGTACAGTCCGGTTCCAGTGACATTGTGCGCACAACCCACGTCTGGGCATACCCATCCCAATTAGGGTGACACAATAACTATACAAAAATTGATGGAATACATGAATTAATCTCAGCCACTGGTAATCACTTTGGGGCCGTATTCCAATCCATTGTTATTTTGCACACCATGCCACCTCGGTTTGGACCCAGCTATATGTAGATCAGTCTCGACCCTGCTCCACTAGGAACAGTCCAGGCCGAACTGTAAACTACATCAGATATTTGGCACCTCTGAGCTTCCACAAGTGTTGAGTAAAATGTAATCTTAATGGAGGACTACATGTATGGCTTTCATTGTTGAAGTGTGTATAAAAGAGGAGTTATAGTTCTTAAATGAAAGGCTTCATATTGCCATTGATGAATTGTAAAAACAAAAAAACGCAAACAAGTAAAAAAAAAATAACAGAAAGATCATTTGGACAAGCTTTTTAACTATGAAACGTCATGAGCCGGTTAAAGTACTGCAAATCAAGAGAGAATTACCAATACAATTTTGCTAAACTGCTTAAACTGTTACTTTGTTTCTATGAAACATAAATAAAGTTATGGTGCTATGCGACGTGCCAATTCACTCTGTTACCCAAATGCAGAGAAGAGAGGTCGATCTGAAAGCAGAAGGGAAGTCAAAGGACAATGTAGCATGCGTAACACAATATTTTCCATCCCAACACTCTTTGGCAGACACCTTCAGGGGTCAACACTCCAACTTGCTAGCACGTAGAAACATTCTACTGTCTAAATTAAAACATACCTGGCTTTCCATGGGTACTCTCTTCTAGTGTTTCCGCAGCTATGGTAACTGGCATCAAATCCATCTTGAGCTGTTCATTTCCTTCTGCAGTTATCTCTTTACGGACAACATTTAGGTTCATCTTTCGCTCAGTTTTGGGTTTAACTTTGGTGAGAGAGTGTTTCATGAATCGCTGCTTTAAGGCTTCTAGTTCTGAAGAAATGAGAAAAGCAGGAGTAATATAAAAACGGCAAAAAAATGCACTTAGTCATTCAATATGTTGGATTCCCATATACCCAAGTGCATTTCAATACACAATTGAAAAATAAAGGGCATTCAGGATCGCTTCATTTAATTGAATAAAATGAAAACCTTTAGTCTTTACCCATTACCAATTATCAAGTGATTTATGTACACAAACGTTTATTCCCTCCCAGCTTGCAATTTATCTTTATTTTTATCTTACTTTGTTGCTACTGGATTCGTTACCAGGTTACTCTATTAATCTCTAGCTATTGATAAACAAGAGAATACGAATATGACGATATTACTGCTTTTCCCATTGCCATTTACTCAAGCTGGAAATGTTTGTTAAGATTAGAGTGTAGTCAAGGATGGGCAGCTTCTTTGATAGAAAGAAGTCTAGATTGTCTGAATCTTAGATAAAATAAGATGTGGACTTCAATCATCATCACCTATAAACCTAATATACAACTTTAAATTAACTTTAAGGTAATTATGTTAAATCATTACCTCCATGAAATAAGACTGGCATGGAGTACTTTCAAGGCTGATCTTACTTTCCACTAAATAATCCTGATCTCCAGCCTCACAGCATTATGCGATAATAGTGCCTATTATTTCTGCAATGTCCTGCCCCCCTCTGGCAGCAATAGTGTCTTTAAAAGGAAGGGCTACTTAACAACAGTACCGGATTTCTCTGGAATTCACGAAGATGTAAAGTATAAGTAAATTTACGGCACCTTCAGTTCCCCTAACAAAAAGTGGCAGCAGATCAAGGTTTCAATAGCAGTTTGAGCGATCTATGCGGTCAGATCAAACTCGACTCGTGCGTGCAAAAAAGAACATTTTATATAAAGTTCATGCTTATCAAACACACACAATGCCTAGGCACAATTCAGTGGAGTCGGCTTCTCTAAAGTTAATCTACATCCGTAACAAGACATTTTTCCTATGGCTTCACACGTTCAAATGAGCAACAACAAGCCTTACCTCTCAGGCAAAATGGGTATTGCAGCTGAAGGCAGACCGTTTACCCATTCTCGTCCTACAGTATAGACATTTATTCATCCCAAAGAAGCAGGGAACGGATGTGGAGGAAAGTGTGCTGGGTGTACGTATGTACATTTCTGAGTATTTATAAAAGGTCAATCTACCCAGGAGCAACAAAGCATGGATAAGGGTCATCAGCAATGATTGCAGTTCAATTTATAGGGGAGAAAAGGTACAGCGGTCAGCAATGGTTTTGAGATGTGGCATTATTCGAAAATGAATTGGAGGATGGTAGAAATGGTGCTGATGGTTACTGGGATATTGTTCCAAATCCCGAGTGTAAAGAATGAGAAGGGATTTCCTACTTTTTTCTTTCCTCAATTCAAATCCTAGTCCAGTTCTAGCTGTGGGTGTATTTTGATCCTCTGAGGATGGTAAGCGTGACTGCCATTTAGGCAGGTGTGCAGTTCATGGCAGCTTTGTAGATGACACAGCTGGCTTTAAAGCCCATGCAGACACGCAAAGCAAACCAGTGGAGTTTCACCACAGCAGATGTAATAAATAGTCCAATATCTTCAGGCCTTTGAGAAGGTGTGCTGTGAAGTGTAGAATGCCATTCAGATGGGTTAATGGGGTGGCTGGGAAGACTTTGTTCAAAAGTACAAGTATTTGGACAGCAGTTCTGAAGTCTCAAAGCAAGGCGGTTTTCCTTTTTAAGACCAACATCTTTTATTGTGCAGTCTTGGTCTAGAACGTAGAGTGCTTTACATGGGTTGATAGTTGTGAGTTTATATCAAGAACGGGGAGACCAGAGGTATACACATCCTTTTTATTTGCAAGTACATCAAAAAACGGCAGTCCTATTCAGACATGTGGGCTATTTCTCCTATTTGTATAAAATACATTGTTTTTTGTTGTAAAACCCTCACCCACCAGGATTACTCCTTGGTGATATTCTTCATCAATAGTTTTTCCCGTTTACCTGCGGAACTGGGCGTTTACCTGCGGAACTGGGCATGCTGCTACCGGTGACTTACACTGGAGCTCGGTATAATCTACACAAAATGATGGGGAATAGGAGTTGGAGGGGTTCTTCAAAGGTTACAAATGCGTGCCTGATAAAAAACGGTTTTTATTCCGTCCTCAGTTTAAAGTGTGTTTGGATTTAATGATCTGGTTCTGTGAGGGTTGAAGGTTAGCAGTGTCAAAAGCAGATGAGAGGTCAAGAAGTTGGGATCATCCTCGCCAATGATCAGGAAAAACTATCTAATGTTATGTTGGGGTTTCAGAGCAGCAGTGTGATCTGAAGCCTGAATTTTAGCCTAGAAGGAGAGGAGTGCTGTTGACGTGTTCATGAGTTGAGTCTGTTGGAAATTCCCTTTTTAGGTTTTGACTGGCCATGCGCATGTGCCAAAAAACCTCTTGAGTTGTGTGTGTGGGTCGGGATACGCCCCCTCCTCCGATTGGCTAGCTCCATAAATGGAGGCTAGCAGTTGGGAGAGGGCTCCGTCCGTCAATCTCGGACCAGACTCGGAGGCGTTCCCGAGAATCTTTGGCTTTTGGCTACGTCAGCCGAAAGCCTCTTCTTGGGAACGCCCCCGAATCTGGTCGGGATTGAGGGCACCCGCCGGGAAAGGGCATGAAGGTCAAACCAAGCTGCAGGGAGGTATCGCCGGCAGCCCGTCATCCGAGGAGATGGTTGGCTGCAGGGAAAGTAGGAGGCATGAAGATTATACCGTGCTTACTTTGAGCAGCTGAGCTGATTGCAGGGGTCCACCAGCGCTCGTATTTGAAAACCCGCACTTATTATTGTTTTAACACCAGCCTCCATCCAAAATAAGAGAGAGAAACGGGGTGAAGACTGATAAAGAAAATGACGGTAAAACGCTGACAAAGGGAGAAAGCAGGGATTAAAAAAACCCATGCATGAGTGAAATAAATGGGAAGGACATGTATGGTGGTTCATGAAAGAGATATGAGGTGGAATCAAGGTTAGACAGCCTTGGTAATAGCATACATACCACCATACCCAATTTGGGTGGGAGACTCATTTGTTAAGCCAAAATGCCTTTGTTTTACCTGTCTCCCACCCAAAATTGCGTGTGCAGAGTGCAGAGTGGAGCTTCAGAGTGCAGAGTGGAGCTTCAGAGTGGAGCTTCAGAGTGCAGAGTGGAGCTTCAGAGTGGAGCTTCAGAGTGCAGAGTGGAGCTTCAGAGTGGAGCTTCAGAGTGCAGAGTGGAGCTTCAGAGTGGAGCTTCAGAGTGCAGAGTGGAGCTTCAGAGTGGAGCTTCAGAGTGCAGAGTGGAGCTTCAGAGTGGAGCTTCAGAGTGCAGAGTGGAGCTTCAGAGTGGAGCTTCAGAGTGGAGCTTCAGAGTGCAGAGTGGAGCTTCAGAGTGGAGCTTCAGAGTGGAGCTTCAGAGTGCAGAGTGGAGCTTCAGAGTGCAGAGTGGAGCTTCAGAGTGGAGCTTCAGAGTGCAGAGTGGAGCTTCAGAGTGGAGCTTCAGAGTGCAGAGTGGAGCTTCAGAGTGGAGCTTCAGAGTGCAGAGTGCAGAGTGGAGCTTCAGAGTGGAGCTTCAGAGTGGAGCTTCAGAGTGGAGCTTCAGAGTGGAGCTTCAGAGTGCAGAGTGGAGCTTCAGAGTGGAGCTTCAGAGTGGAGCTTCAGAGTGGAGCTTCAGAGTGGAGCTTCAGAGTGGAGCTTCAGAGTGGAGCTTCAGAGTGGAGCTTCAGAGTGGAGCTTCAGAGTGCAGAGTGGAGCTTCAGAGTGGAGCTTCAGAGTGCAGAGTGGAGCTTCAGAGTGGAGCTTCAGAGTGCAGAGTGGAGCTTCAGAGTGGAGCTTCAGAGTGGAGCTTCAGAGTGCAGAGTGGAGCTTCAGAGTGGAGCTTCAGAGTGGAGCTTCAGAGTGCAGAGTGGAGCTTCAGAGTGGAGCTTCAGAGTGGAGCTTCAGAGTGGAGCTTCAGAGTGGAGCTTCAGAGTGGAGCTTCAGAGTGGAGCTTCAGAGTGGAGCTTCAGAGTGCAGAGTGGAGCTTCAGAGTGCAGAGTGGAGCTTCAGAGTGCAGAGTGGAGCTTCAGAGTGCAGAGTGGAGCTTCAGAGTGCAGAGTGGAGCTTCAGAGTGCAGAGTGGAGCTTCAGAGTGCAGAGTGGAGCTTCAGAGTGCAGAGTGGAGCTTCAGAGTGCAGAGTGGAGCTTCAGAGTGGAGCTTCAGAGTGCAGAGTGGAGCTTCAGAGTGGAGCTTCAGAGTGCAGAGTGGAGCTTCAGAGTGGAGCTTCAGAGTGCAGAGTGGAGCTTCAGAGTGCAGAGTGGAGCTTCAGAGTGGAGCTTCAGAGTGGAGATTCAGAGTGCAGAGTGGAGCTTCAGAGTGGAGATTCAGAGTGCAGAGTGGAGCTTCAGAGTGGAGCTTCAGAGTGGGGCTTCAGAGTGGGGCTTCAGAGTGGGGCTTCAGAGTGGGGCTTCAGAGTGGGGCTTCAGAGTGGGGCTTCAGAGTGGGGCTTCAGAGTGGGGCTTCAGAGTGGGGCTTCAGAGTGGGGCTTCAGAGTGGGGCTTCAGAGTGGGGCTTCAGAGTGGGGCTTCAGAGTGGGGCTTCAGAGTGGGGCTTCAGAGTGGGGCTTCAGAGTGGGGCTTCAGAGTGGGGCTTCAGAGTGGGGCTTCAGAGTGGGGCTTCAGAGTGGGGCTTCAGAGTGGGGCTTCAGAGTGGGGCTTCAGAGTGGGGCTTCAGAGTGGGGCTTCAGAGTGGGGCTTCAGAGTGGGGCTTCAGAGTGGGGCTTCAGAGTGGGGCTTCAGAGTGGGGCTTCAGAGTGGGGCTTCAGAGTGGGGCTTCAGAGTGGAGCTTCAGAGTGGAGCTTCAGAGTGGAGCTTCAGAGTGGAGCTTCAGAGTGGAGCTTCAGAGTGGAGCTTCAGAGTGGAGCTTCAGAGTGGAGCTTCAGAGTGGAGCTTCAGAGTGGAGCTTCAGAGTGGAGCTTCAGAGTGGAGCTTCAGAGTGGAGCTTCAGAGTGGAGCTTCAGAGTGGAGCTTCAGAGTGGAGCTTCAGAGTGGAGCTTCAGAGTGGAGCTTCAGAGTGGAGCTTCAGAGTGGAGCTTCAGAGTGGAGCTTCAGAGTGGAGATTCAGAGTGGAGATTCAGAGTGGAGCTTCAGAGTGGAGCTTCAGAGTGGAGCTTCAGAGTGGAGCTTCAGAGTGGAGCTTCAGAGTAGAGAGTGGAGCTTCAGAGTGGAGCTTCAGAGTGGAGAGTGGAGCTTCAGAGTGGAGAGTGGAGCTTCAGAGTGGAGCTTCAGAGTGGAGCTTCAGAGTGGAGCTTCAGAGTGGAGCTTCAGAGTGGAGCTTCAGAGTAGAGAGTGGAGCTTCAGAGTGGAGCTTCAGAGTGGAGAGTGGAGCTTCAGAGTGGAGAGTGGAGATTCAGAGTGGAGAGTGGAGATTCAGAGTGGAGAGTGGAGATTCAGAGTGGAGAGTGGAGATTCAGAGTGGAGAGTGGAGATTCAGAGTGGAGAGTGGAGCTTCAGAGTGGAGAGTGGAGCTTCAGAGTGGAGAGTGGAAGTGCAGAGTGGAGCTTCAGAGTGCAGAGTGGAGCTTCAGAGTGGAGCTCTAGAGTGCAGAGTGGAGCTTCAGAGTGGAGCTTCAGAGTGGAGCTTCAGAGTGGAGCTTCAGAGTGGAGCTTCAGAGTGGAGCTTCAGAGTGGAGCTTCAGAGTGGAGCTTCAGAGTGGAGCTTCAGAGTGGAGCTTCAGAGTGGAGCTTCAGAGAGGAGCTTCAGAGTGCAGAGTGGAGCTTCAGAGTGCAGAGTGGAGCTTCAGAGTGCAGAGTGGAGCTTCAGAGTGCAGAGTGGAGCTTCAGAGTGCAGAGTGGAGCTGCAGATTCAGAGTGGAGCTTCAGAGTGCAGATTCAGAGTGCAGATTCAGAGTGGAGCTTCAGAGTGCAGAGTGGAGCTTCAGAGTGCAGAGTGGAGCTTCAGAGTGCAGAGTGGAGCTTCAGAGTGCAGAGTGGAGCTTCAGAGTGCAGAGTGGAGCTTCAGAGTGCAGAGTGGAGCTTCAGAGTGCAGAGTGGCGCTTCAGAGTGCAGAGTGGCGCTTCAGAGTGCAGAGTGGCGCTTCAGAGTGCAGAGTGGCGCTTCAGAGTGCAGAGTGGCGCTTCAGAGTGCAGAGTGGCGCTTCAGAGTGCAGAGTGGCGCTTCAGAGTGCAGAGTGGCGCTTCAGAGTGCAGAGTGGAGCTTCAGAGTGCAGATTCAGAGTGGAGAGTGGAGCTTCAGAGTGCAGATTCAGAGTGGAGAGTGGAGCTTCAGAGTGCAGATTCAGAGTGGAGAGTGGAGATTCAGAGTGCAGATTCAGAGTGGAGAGTGGAGCTTCAGAGTGCAGATTCAGAGTGGAGAGTGGAGCTTCAGAGTGCAGATTCAGAGTGGAGAGTGGAGCTGCAGAGTGGAGATTCAGAGTGGAGCTTCAGAGTGCAGAGTGGAGCTTCAGAGTGGAGCTTCAGAGTGGAGCTTCAGAGTGGAGCTTCAGAGTGGAGCTTCAGAGTGGGGCTTCAGAGTGGGGCTTCAGAGTGGGGCTTCAGAGTGGGGCTTCAGAGTGGGGCTTCAGAGTGGGGCTTCAGAGTGGGGCTTCAGAGTGGGGCTTCAGAGTGGGGCTTCAGAGTGGGGCTTCAGAGTGGGGCTTCAGAGTGGGGCTTCAGAGTGGGGCTTCAGAGTGGGGCTTCAGAGTGGGGCTTCAGAGTGGAGATTCAGAGTGGAGATTCAGAGTGGAGATTCAGAGTGGAGATTCAGAGTGGAGCTTCAGAGTGGAGCTTCAGGGTGGAGCTTCAGAGTGGAGCTTCAGAGTGGAGCTTCAGAGTGGAGCTTCAGAGTGGAGCTTCAGAGTGGAGCTTCAGAGTGGAGCTTCAGAGTGGGGCTTCAGAGTGGAGCTTCAGAGTGGAGCTTCAGAGTGGAGCTTCAGAGTGCAGAGTGGAGCTTCAGAGTGGAGCTTCAGAGTGCAGAGTGGAGCTTCAGAGTGGAGCTTCAGAGTGCAGAGTGGAGCTTCAGAGTGGAGCTCTAGAGTGCAGAGTGGAGCTTCAGAGTGGAGCTCTAGAGTGCAGAGTGGAGCTTCAGAGTGGAGCTTCAGAGTGGAGCTTCAGAGTGAAGCTTCAGAGTGGAGCTTCAGAGTGGAGCTTCAGAGTGGAGCTTCAGAGTGGAGCTTCAGAGTGGAGCTTCAGAGTGCAGAGTGGAGCTTCAGAGTGCAGAGTGGAGCTTCAGAGTGCAGAGTGGAGCTTCAGAGTGCAGAGTGGAGCTTCAGAGTGGAGCTCTAGAGTGCAGAGTGGAGCTTCAGAGTGGAGCTCTAGAGTGCAGAGTGGAGCTTCAGAGTGGAGCTCTAGAGTGCAGAGTGGAGCTTCAGAGTGGAGCTCTAGAGTGCAGAGTGGAGCTTCAGAGTGGAGATTCAGAGTGGAGCTTCAGAGTGGAGATTCAGAGTGGAGATTCAGAGTGGAGATTCAGAGTGGAGCTCTAGAGTGCAGAGTGGAGCTTCAGAGTGGAGCTCTAGAGTGGAGCTCTAGAGTGGAGCTTCAGAGTGGAGCTTCAGAGTGGAGCTTCAGAGTGGAGCTTCAGAGTGCAGATTCAGAGTGCAGATTCAGAGTGCAGATTCAGAGTGCAGATTCAGAGTGCAGATTCAGAGTGCAGATTCAGAGTGCAGATTCAGAGTGCAGATTCAGAGTGGAGCTTCAGAGTGCAGATTCAGAGTGCAGATTCAGAGTGGAGCTTCAGAGTGCAGATTCAGAGTGGAGCTTCAGAGTGCAGCTTCAGAGTGCAGCTTCAGAGTGGAGCTTCAGAGTGGAGCTTCAGAGTGCAGAGTGGAGCTTCAGAGTGCAGAGTGGAGCTTCAGAGTGCAGAGTGGAGCTTCAGAGTGCAGAGTGGAGCTTCAGAGTGCAGAGTGGAGCTTCAGAGTGCAGAGTGGAGCTTCAGAGTGCAGAGTGGAGCTTCAGAGTGCAGAGTGGAGCTTCAGAGTGCAGAGTGGAGCTTCAGAGTGCAGAGTGGAGCTTCAGAGTGCAGAGTGGAGCTTCAGAGTGCAGAGTGGAGCTTCAGAGTGCAGAGTGGAGCTGCAGATTCAGAGTGCAGATTCAGAGTGCAGATTCAGAGTGGAGCTTCAGAGTGCAGAGTGGAGCTTCAGAGTGCAGAGTGGAGCTTCAGAGTGCAGAGTGGAGCTTCAGAGTGCAGAGTGGAGCTTCAGAGTGCAGAGTGGAGCTTCAGAGTGCAGAGTGGAGCTTCAGAGTGCAGAGTGGAGCTTCAGAGTGCAGAGTGGAGCTTCAGAGTGCAGAGTGGAGCTTCAGAGTACAGATTCAGAGTGGAGAGTGGAGAGTGGAGCTTCAGAGTGCAGATTCAGAGTGGAGAGTGGAGAGTGGAGCTTCAGAGTGCAGATTCAGAGTGGAGAGTGGAGCTTCAGAGTGCAGATTCAGAGTGGAGCTTCAGAGTGGAGCTTCAGAGTGGAGCTTCAGAGTGGAGCTTCAGAGTGGAGCTTCAGAGTGGAGCTTCAGAGTGGAGCTTCAGAGTGGAGCTTCAGAGTGGAGCTTCAGAGTGGAGCTTCAGAGTGGAGCTTCAGAGTGGAGCTTCAGAGTGGAGATTCAGAGTGCAGATTCAGAGTGGAGCTTCAGAGTGCAGATTCAGAGTGCAGATTCAGAGTGCAGATTCAGAGTGCAGATTCAGAGTGCAGATTCAGAGTGCAGATTCAGAGTGCAGATTCAGAGTGCAGATTCAGAGTGGAGCTTCAGAGTGGAGCTTCAGAGTGCAGAGTGGAGCTTCAGAGTGCAGAGTGGAGCTTCAGAGTGCAGAGTGGAGCTTCAGAGTGCAGAGTGGAGCTTCAGAGTGCAGAGTGGAGCTTCAGAGTGCAGAGTGGAGCTTCAGAGTGCAGAGTGGAGCTTCAGAGTGCAGAGTGGAGCTTCAGAGTGCAGAGTGGAGCTTCAGAGTGGAGCTTCAGAGTGGAGCTTCAGAGTGGAGCTTCAGAGTGGAGCTTCAGAGTGGAGCTTCAGAGTGGAGCCTCAGAGTGGAGCTTCAGAGTGGAGCTTCAGAGTGGAGCTTCAGAGTGGAGCTTCAGAGTGGAGCTTCAGAGTGGAGCTTCAGAGTGCAGATTCAGAGTGCAGATTCAGAGTGCAGATTCAGAGTGCAGATTCAGAGTGCAGATTCAGAGTGCAGATTCAGAGTGCAGATTCAGAGTGCAGATTCAGAGTGCAGATTCAGAGTGCAGATTCAGAGTGCAGATTCAGAGTGCAGATTCAGAGTGCAGATTCAGAGTGGAGCTTCAGAGTGCAGAGTGGAGCTTCAGAGTGCAGAGTGGAGCTTCAGAGTGCAGAGTGGAGCTTCAGGGTGCAGAGTGGAGCTTCAGAGTGCAGAGTGGAGCTTCAGAGTGCAGAGTGGAGCTTCAGAGTGCAGAGTGGAGCTTCAGAGTGCAGAGTGGAGCTTCAGAGTGGAGAGTGGAGCTTCAGAGTGGAGATTCAGAGTGGAGCTTCAGAGTGCAGAGTGGAGCTTCAGAGTGGAGATTCAGAGTGGAGCTTCAGAGTGCAGAGTGGAGCTTCAGAGTGGAGATTCAGAGTGGAGCTTCAGAGTGCAGAGTGGAGCTTCAGAGTGGAGATTCAGAGTGGAGATTCAGAGTGGAGCTTCAGAGTGGAGCTTCAGAGTGGAGATTCAGAGTGGAGCTTCAGAGTGGAGCTTCAGAGTGGAGCTTCAGAGTGGAGCTTCAGAGTGGAGCTTCAGAGTGGAGCTTCAGAGTGGAGCTTCAGAGTGCAGAGTGGAGCTTCAGAGTGGAGCTTCAGAGTGCAGAGTGGAGCTTCAGAGTGGAGCTTCAGAGTGCAGAGTGGAGCTTCAGAGTGCAGAGTGGAGCTTCAGAGTGCAGAGTGGAGCTTCAGAGTGCAGAGTGGAGCTTCAGAGTGCAGAGTGGAGCTTCAGAGTGGAGCTTCAGAGTGGAGCTTCAGAGTGCAGAGTGGAGCTTCAGAGTGCAGAGTGGAGCTTCAGAGTGCAGAGTGGAGCTTCAGAGTGGAGCTTCAGAGTGGAGCTTCAGAGTGGAGCTTCAGAGTGGAGCTTCAGAGTGGAGCTTCAGAGTGGAGCTTCAGAGTGGAGCTTCAGAGTGGAGCTTCAGAGTGGAGCTTCAGAGTGGAGCTTCAGAGTGGAGCTTCAGAGTGGAGCTTCAGAGTGGAGCTTCAGAGTGGAGCTTCAGAGTGGAGCTTCAGAGTGGAGCTTCAGAGTGGAGCTTCAGAGTGGAGCTTCAGAGTGGAGCTTCAGAGTGGAGCTTCAGAGTGGAGCTTCAGAGTGGAGCTTCAGAGTGGAGCTTCAGAGTGGAGCTTCAGAGTGGAGCTTCAGAGTGCAGAGTGGAGCTTCAGAGTGCAGAGTGGAGCTTCAGAGTGCAGAGTGGAGCTTCAGAGTGCAGAGTGGAGCTTCAGAGTGCAGAGTGGAGCTTCAGAGTGCAGAGTGGAGCTTCAGAGTGCAGAGTGGAGCTTCAGAGTGCAGAGTGGAGCTTCAGAGTGCAGAGTGGAGCTTCAGAGTGCAGAGTGGAGCTTCAGAGTGTCAAGAGCAATGCCAATAGCTCTAACTTTAACAAAGGCAAAACCATTGCATTGTAAATGCTTGTTCTATGTGGGCCCCACACCCCATATTTTTTTTTTAATTGGCATATTCCTAATTGGCATATTTAACATACCTACAAGTCCCTAGGTGTATGGTGCAAAATGTACCATAGAAAAGGCAAATTATGTGGCATATACAGCACTTTCTACGATAGTATATCTTTACTTTGTTATTTTTTCACATTACCACTATCTGGGCAAAGGTTTCACCTCATTGGCAACAATTAGACTCAAATACACAGGAGTTCTGTCCATGAGGCGTAGGCCGTCCGGCGCCGATAGGCCCAATGGCCAGCGTCGACGCACCGGAATGTAGCTGGCACATCCCCCTCTGCATGGGACGACTCCTGTTGGCCGGAAGCCCTTGGAAAAGCACCCATCCCGACAGACCACGCACGGAACCTAGGCGTCATCCTGGATTCTTCACTCTCAATGAACAGACAAGTCAGCGCCGTATCCTCTTCCTGCTTCAACATTCTTCGCATGCTCAGAAAAACATTTCGCTGGATCCCCACCGAAACAAGGAAAACAGTCACCCATGCTCTGGTCACGAGCCGACTGGACTACGGAAACACCCTCTACGCAGGCACTACCGCTAAACTCCAGAAGAAACTCCAACGAATCCAAAACGCCTCAGCCAAGATCATATTAGACATCCCACGCAACGAACACATCTCTGGTCACCTTAAAGACCTCCACTGGCTACCCGTCAATAAGAGGATCACTTTCCGACTGCTAACCCACGCACACAAATCACTCTACGACATCGGACCAGAATGCCTCAACTCTCGACTGTCCTTCTACACCCCCTCCCGCCAACTACGTTCCTCCAGCCAAGCCCTCGCCACTGTACCTCGCATCAACAAGACCACCATGGGAGGCAGATCCTTCTCATACCTGGCTGCTAAAACATGGAACTCACTCCCCGCTTACCTTCGCCTTACCCAGAACCACCTAGCATTCAGAAAGCAACTTAAAACGTGGATATTTGACAAGTAATCCGCCTCCCCTTTCTAAGCGCCTTGAGACCCTCTGGGTATGTAGTGCGCTATATAAATTCTCTGACTTGACTTGACTTGACTGGTGATGTCGAAATGTCTATTCGATGTCGAAAATGTTTATATGAAGTTTCACGCTTCGAAGTTGCTGAAACAGTCTTTTCTAGCCGGAGCGGAAAACTTTCATCCTAACCCAGTGGCGGAAAAAAACAATCTGAGGATGGAGTCGAGGACCATGCACAGTATTGTCCAAGGGAGGAGTGTCCTATCTCGTGACTACAAAGACTTCTTCCAAGAAGACAACAACCTGCAAACATCCGAGCCCAACACTAGGTGGCGATCTATTGCTAAGTGTACGTTCTGCAGCTCATATGCCTCGAACCTTTAGATCCGTTGGAGCTAGAAGCAACATTTTGTTTGTTAAAGTCTGCAGATTATGAAGTGGATAATGAATTATGTGGCGCTCGAGGCATATCCAGGATTCTGCAGAAACTGCGCAAAAACAATCCCAATGTCCCCCACTAATACTGTAACTTGGGAATGGGGCTAGCTAGAAAAATAAATGAAGAACTATTTATAATATTCGTTAAAAATCAAAATCAATGGGGAAGTCAGATTTTTAGGAAAGCCAACTTTTCCCAACCAGTAATCAGAATTTCACTTGGTGTGAAATTTTCTCCAGTATTAAACAATAGGCTGACATGAATCGAAAGAGGATTTCTCTGAACTGCACTCAAAATGCAGGTGGGGTCTGTGACCATCCTTTTTGGCATTACAGTGTCAAATCCCGCTTGAGTGTCAAAGCCTGCATGACCGGTCTGCATGGTTTCATATACCACTTTGGGTACACATGAAAGGCTGAGAACAGGATGCCAAGATAATTCCTGTGTTTCCACAGTCTGGTTGCTGAAAGACCTGCTTTGTCTTACCAGACATTTGTTCTGGGTTTTACAAGAAACACTAGAGGTGCCCTTAACTGGACGGGAAACAAAATGCCAAAACAATCCCTGTGTATCCAATTTCTTGCACGGCCAATGCACTAATAACCATTACACAGTCTATAGACAAGGTGGCAGCAGCACGGAAAACAATTTGTAGATTCTTTCCTCCTTGATCAAAGTAGCAAACAAAACCACACACCAACGCTGTATGCAGCCTTCATTGACTATATACCACCACATCGAATAGAATCGACTGAGCAAGGGTGTGGCACAAATGGGGCATACCAGCTACGCTGGTAAGAGCCATCATGAGTTTAAATGTAAAGTCCCGGAAGAGAGTTAAAGTTTTGGCTAACAGAGTGACATCAAAATAAATCTGGACATACCAATGGGTGAAACAGGGTTGCATATTGTCTCCCCCATCATTTAATCTTTACTTGGTTGTTCTAAATAATGCCTTAATTTAAGAGAACACATTTCCATCCAAGTTTGTTGGCTTTCACCATCAGTGTTTGTAATATGCAGACGATACAAACAATATCTGCAAAGATAGTTGAGTGCTTTGTCTATTTATTGTAATGCAAACCGGTTTTCTATCAATGCCTCAAAAACGAAAAAATATTGGTTCACGGGAAGAAGAAAATCAAGAAGATCAAATTTTCCCTAGAGTAGGGGAACATAGAGCATGTATCTAGCTTGAAATACCTGGTCATCTATTTCAATTAGCGTGGCTCGCAACAAACCCAGCTCAAGGTGATGAAAGGAATGTAAATAGCCATTATCATCAGCTTTCAAAAGCTGCTAAAACTAATAAGGGGTCCCGACCGATCGGCAATTTGTTGCACCATTGATGGCAAATTTATTCCAACACAGTTGTATGGCTCGGTAATATTCAAGGATCGTCCAGGAGTCTTGCTAGAAAAGACCCAGTGCCGTTACTACAGACAATTATTCAAGATGTCTAATGCCACAGTCAACTCAAATTTGTCTTGAATTCAATTTAAGTAATCAAGTGATCATGGGGAAAGCAAGTTTCTTAAGTTACTATGTTAAACTCACGGCTGCCCGACTGGCACCCTGAGGGAGTTAATATGGTCAAGCAAGCGGACAGCAAACTTGCATGGGGATCATATGTGACAGATTCATTAACAATGTGGACATCTAGGACATTCTTGACCTAAACTTTCCTCCAAAACTGCGTGCCAAAATTATTACTGTAGTAAGCTGGCTATTTATACAGTGGGCCAAAATGATGTACACTGTGGAGTCCAGGCAAATCCAAACCGGTTTACAGAGGCACAAATGACATACCAAATGCTCTCTTTTGTGGTAGTGTGGGTAAGCATTTCGGCGTAACAGAGGGTAGTGCTAAGTATTTGTTTGTCTCAAAGAGGCAATAAATGAGACACATTCAGGAATAAATCCAAGACCAATTTAGAAAAATAAGTAATTTTTATATAAATCTTGACGCCAAGAACTTAGTTTTCAAGTAAGTACTTTTTTAAAATATTGAATTTTGCAGGTAACTAAAGCAGTCACTTTAACGCGCCTTTACGCACAATGCTTTCCTATGTAGGAAAAATGCATAGATAGCATACAGGTATTTGTAGTCAGTTTCTGGGGGTTTCCTTCGGGACCAAAGTCCAAAGTACCACCAGCAGTTTCTCGTTACCTGCCTTGGGGCTTCAGGTTGCAGAGATGTCAGTCAGGTTGGTAGCTGTGCGCACTACGCCGGTAAGAAGAATGGGGCCCACCTAGAACCTGGCTGCGGAGGGGGAATTGAGGGCAAGTCTTTGAGCTCCAAACAGAGGGGTTCCGATCACAAGGTTCCTGGGAATAAGGAAGCACATTCAGTTCGTTGGTACCTGGGCTGGGACACTCGTTGCAGAGTGAGAAAGTCGGCTGGGCTCTGTGCGTCCTAGGGCCGTGCAATTGTCTGTCTCTCTGGTTGAGAGTGCAAAAATCAGGACAGCGAAACCACTATGGAAGTGGAACCCTTGCATAACCAAGAGTTGTTTGATGGCCCGCAAAGATATAAAGGTCGTAAACCACATGTGTTTAGAGCTTCATATCACTTAGTCAATAATCATGGACTAGTTGACGTTTGGGGTAAGTTAAATCCTAAGGATCTGGGCTATACATTTTATTCTTTTCCCCACAAAAAACTAGCTTGTTTAGATTATTTTTTTGCTTCCACTCCCTCTTTAGATTTGGCTTCAGTTCAAATATATCCTAGGATCTCTGTCGACCATTCTCCAATTGTTTTGGAATTGAGTATCTTTGGTCGGAAGAGGCTTTAAGCGTCCATAGTGGTTTTTTGTAAGAAGGGTAAAGACTCGGAATTGGTTGGATCATATCGCCCGATCTCTTTGCTGAACTGTGACAGTAAAATATATTCCAAGATATTGGCAAATTGTTTATCTAAGGTAATTAGCTCTCTAGTTTCTGCAAACCAACATGGGTTTATACCCTCTAGTGGGACTACTACTCATGTAAATAAAGTAATTACTTTGTTTGATGTTGCCCATAAGGAAAAGCGAGATTTAGGATTAATTTTATTGGATGCAGAGAAAGCATTCAATCGGGTGGTGTGGGGGTATTTATGGCAATTGATGTGTCGTATCGCTTTTGGACAGGGATTCCTAACTGCCCTTCAGGTATTATATACTGAACCGATTGGTAGAATTACTGCTATGGGGTTATCATCAGAGGCTGTGAAAAATCACTAGAGGTACCTGGCAAGGCTGCCCCTGCTCCCCACTTTTATTTGCCTTATACATTAATCCTTTTGTTGAGAAGTCGATCAAAAATCCTCGTATTAAACCTTTTTATGTTAATGACTTCCATTTTCTGTTTTCGCTTATGCGGATGACATAGTGACATCAGCTGATCCAATGCTCGCAATTCAAGAGATCGAGCAATTAGCAATATTGTTTGGCCAGGTATCTGGGTATAAACTTAATATGACAAAAATACAAATGCTTTGTTCAGAAACAATTGTAGTGCAGGATACTAGAGTGTTAAAAGAGGGGACTTATCTTGGCTTTAAAATAAGAACCTCGATGCTAGAGGTTGTTGATGCTAACTGGAATGCGTTGATACGGAGTGTTATGGACTCCTTTAATAAATGGCCACGGCTACATTTGACTCTAATAGGTAGAAGCAACATTATTAAAATTAATATCTTACCTAAGGCTTTATATATATTTAGATCAATTTCTTTGGAAGAGAAAGGTGCTCAGCTGCAACATCTTCAATCTCTGAGTGCAAATTTTATCTGGGCTCCGGGTAAACCAAGGCGAGCCAGCAGGTTTATGACCCTTCCAGTGGAGAGAGGTGGCTTGGCCGTACCGGATTTTGTCTTATATTTTTATGTATGCGTTTTGTTAAATATGCGGATTTTATTGGCTGGGGAGTAAGTGGGTAATACAGCAGAGGCCCCTTCGATTTGTGACATTTTTCTAAGATCTGCAGCACGACAATGTTTATTTAAAGAAATTGATGGGAGCTATTCAAGAGAACAAGATTGAAGGTTTTGGAAGGTGTTTTTAGAGTATGGAAACGAATTTGAAAACTTTGTTCTTTGGAGAAGGCATCTTATTACACACCTATGGATGCTGAGAAAATTCTTCCCCCTAATTTTTGGGATAATGTAGCCCGCCTATGGAAGAATAAAGGCATTACAAGATTAGGAGATTTGTATGCAAAGGGGGGGCTCCTTATGTCTTTTGAAGAATTAGGGAGATTGTATCATTTATCGAATCTTCAGTTTTTTACATTTCTTCAAATTCGGGATTATTGATCTCGCAAGAAAATTTGGTTTGCACCCAATCTTCTTGTGGAGGCGGTAAGGTGGCAGGATAAAATAGGGGTGCTGTATAACTTATTATTTTACAGATCAGATGATTTAGGGAAACAATGCTAAATGGTCTAAAATTTTAGGAGAGCAGAACATATCCATTTAAGGCGCCATTGTTAGGTCTAGGGTTGTGTTAATCTCTGCTAATTTGAAAGTGCAATTTTTTAAGACTGTGTTTGATTTGTATTATACCCCAGCTCGTATGTTTAACACCTTGGGAGCTATGGGTTTTCCCCTCTGTGCGCTGAAATATTCAGATCCCCATTCTTCATGAAAAAGCCAGCCCGTCATCCGTGTAGCGCAGGTAATGCCCATGACGAGCTGGCTTTGCGTCGAAGAGGTTAAGTGGGGGGGGAGTTTATGATGGTAAATGTTTCCGCTGTCAGGTAGATAATGCTGATAGTTTACATGTTATTTTTAGCTGCTGTAAATTGGCTAGATTTATAATGGATATAGAGAAATTTATGTATATAATTATTGATAATCTGATGAGGATTACACCTGCCATAATGTTATTAGGGATGGTGTCAGAAATTGATAAAGGTACTCGACTGTATAAATATCGCTATCTGATTTTTGTTGCAATGACAGCTGCTCGGCTGTGCATTGCTTCTAAGTGGCTTCAAAATGATCCTCCTGCATTTGAGGTATGGCGGGCCAAATGTACAATTTGTTTAATTTAGAAATCATTTTCTGTTAAGGGTGCTAAAAAAAAAAGAAGATTGGGATGAGTATTTGGGGTGCTTTCATTGACCAAACATGAACTTGTTTTATTGTCTTAAAGATGTATTGTTTGAATACTTTACTGTGGAACAATAACATTTAAAAAAAAAAAAAAAAGAAAAAAGGAAGTGGAACCCTGCGGCGCCGGCGTCCCTCAACGGCTGCTCAGTCTCAGAGTCCGGACTGGATTCTCATTGTGTATGTCTGCTGCAAGGGGTCCGGGACCCCAGGTATTTGTCCAGTACAGCTCCGATTGGTCCTGGTGTTCTCTCACTTGGTGGGAGGACAGACCCGACCTTCAGGAGCACAGGTATCTCTTCCTGGGTGGCTGAATATCAGGTTGACCGGTTAGCAACAGGTCGAACTGAAATTAGCTTTGTAGTGCCTGTGAGAGTGTCTCTTCTTTAAAGGAGATTACTTGAAAATGTGCGAATGGCTGGCAGTTTCCCGGGGTTCTTGGACGCTGGTCAGCTACAGGACGAGACACTGGTCGCGTTTGTCGATACTTGGTGCAGGCAATCAGGGTTTGGTGCCAAAAGTCTATAGCAGTCTTCTGCTCTCGCGTTCCTTGCAGCTCTTCTATGTTCTCTCTTCTTGATCCGTCAAATCTAAGTTCCTGGCGTTAGAGGTGCCACCTAAATGCACAAGTTACTACTTGTGTAACAATATATCTGTAAGAGACATTAGTTTGTGATAGATTTCTTACCTTCCAATATCCCGAGGCGTCAGACTGTATCCGGAAAGTTTACTTAGCAGTACCCCTGCGCGTCAGTAGATGGAGTACTAACGCTCTGCGTCAGTCACTGGCGTAGTCAGCGCCGAGCTGACGTCACGGAGGGTACTTAGGTGCCACCCATGCGCGCTGACGTCAGTTCTGTACACAACTGTCTGCGCCAAAAACGCAGAGCCATGCAAGACACTGACAATTGGCGCATAAAACTAGGCCCCTAAAAGGAGATGACATTAACCCTAGTAATCAGTTTGCAAAACGGGAAGGATGTGTGGGGCCGTAAGGAATCTATCACTAACTAATGTCTCTTACAGATATATCGTTACACATGTAGTAACTTGTGCATCTGAAAGAGACACGTTAGTGATAGATCCCTTACCCTAGAATCGATACCCCAGCAATACCATCCCCGGTGGTGGGTTTGCGAACAAGATTACACCAGAAAGTCACGTAGCACAGAACGGCCAAAGAAGCGGTCTATCCGGACCCGGCTGTCAAGGCAGTAGTGCTTGGTAAACGTGTGCAGCGAGGCCCACGTAGCTGCCTGACAAATGTCCCAAGGCAGTAGTGGCTGCAGTAGCCCGGGTGGAATGGGCACGCAGTCCCACAGGAGGCTCCTTCTTGGCTAACGAGTAACATGCTTTGATGCACAGAACGACCCACCGGGAGATGGTCCATTTGTGCACGGCACAACCTTTCTTGGCGCCCACGTAGCCAACAAAAAGCTGATCATCCACCCGGACCTGTGTGTTTACTGCAGATAGAATGCGAGCGCACGTTTTGGGTCCAGACAGTGGAGCCTCTCCTCTTTCCTTGAATGATGCGGAGGTGGAAAGAAGGTGGGCAAAGTGATGGTCTGCCCGATGTGGAAGGGCGCAACAACCTTTGGCAAGAAAGAATGACGGGTCCTGAGAACCACCTTGTCCGGATGAACAGAAAGGAAAGGAGCTCACTCACTCTTCTGGCAGAGGTGATAGCAACCAGGAAAGCCGTCTTTAGAGCGAGAAGAAGTAAGAGACAGTTATGAAGGGGCTCAAAGGGAGCGCACATTAGAAAAGTCAAGACAAGATTCAAGTCCCACTGAGGCATTATGAAGGGTACGGGTGGAAACTTATGCGTAATGCCCTTAAGGAAACGGTTAACAACCGGGGACTTAAAAGGAGAAGGCTGATCTGGAAGCTGTAGAAAGGCGTAGATGGCGAAAGATAACCTTTGATAGTGCCCAGAGCAGAGCCCTGCTGGGCCAAAAAGAGAAGGAACAGAAGAACCTCAGAAAGAGGGGCAGAAAGGGGATCGACAGCCTTTGCTATGCACCATGCTACAATTTGTTCCACCTGCAGGCGTATGCCGTTTTGGTGAATGGACGCCTGGCTGCTAGAATGACATCTCAGACTTCGGGAGGAAGATCAAAAGGTGTCAACTGTCGCCGCTCAATCTCCACGCATGGAGGTGGAAGCTGGACAGGTTCGGGTGGAGGACCGTCCCCTGCTGCTGCAACAGAAGATCCTACCGAAGAGGCAGACTGATCGGGGGATCGATGCTCATACTGAGTAGCTCGGGATACCATACTCTCCAAGCCCAGTCCGGAGCCACAAGAATGACTTGAACCCGGTCGCGCCTAATCTTCTTCAGCACTCTGGGCAGAAGTGGTATAGGCGGAAAGGTGTACAACAAACCGCAACTCCACTTCCGACGAAAAGTGTCTCCGAGCAAGTGCCGCCTTAGAAATTCCAACGCGCATAACTGATGACATTGCAGGTTCTCTTCAGTGGCAATTAGATCTAACCAAGGCTCTCCCTACTGCAGAAAGAGACCTTGAGCCACGTCAGAGTTCAGACGTCATTCATGATCCATCATGCACCTGCAGCTGACTTCGTCCACCCTAGCGTTCAAAGAACCTGCCAGGTGTTCAACCACCAGGGTAATGCCTTGACATTCCAGCCATGTCCATAGGCGCAGAGCCTTTTGACACAGGGTCCAGGACCCCACCCCGCCCTGCTTGTTGCAATACCACATGGCAGTGGTGTTGTCCGTGGACACCTTTATCACACTTCCACGGACAGAGGGAAGGAATGCTTTCACTGCAAGTCGGATCGCC
The DNA here is from genome assembly GCF_964263255.1 of Lissotriton vulgaris. Lineage (NCBI taxonomy): Eukaryota > Metazoa > Chordata > Amphibia > Caudata > Salamandridae > Lissotriton > Lissotriton vulgaris. Next base: position 950,630,812 of record NC_141687.1, on the reverse strand, counting down.
AGAAGCTCCAGAAGGTTGAAATGGAGCCAGGACTCCGCCAGAGACCAGAGACCTCCGATCTCCGCCTCTCCCAAGTGACCTCCCCAGCCCAGGAGGGAGGCATCTGTCACCCATGTGTGCTCCGGTTGAGGAAGGGAGAGGGATCTGCCACTGACCCAATCTCGATTCGTGAGCCACCACTGCAAGTGTTGAGCAGTGCCCTTCGAGATCTGAACACTGTCAGACAGGATGCCCTGTTGCTGCGCCCACTGGAACTTGAGGTCCCACTGCAGAGCCTGCATATGCCATCTGGCATGTGTCACCAGCAGGATGCATAAGGCCATCAGACCCAGAAGCCGAGGGTCATCCTGACTGAAACCCGGGATAGAGGCTGAAAGATTGGAATCATAGCCTGAATATCCCGGACTCGCTGCTCGGGAGGATAAACCAGAAACATTGTCGAATCCAGAACCGCTCAGATGAAGGAGAGCTTCTGAGAGGGACTCGGGTGCGACTTCGGCATATTGACAGTGAACCCCAGCAAACGCAGCAGGTCGGCCGTAGTCTGTAGGTGGTGGACAAATACCCGGGGCGATCTTGCCTTTAAAAGCCAGTCGTCGAGGTAGGGGGAAGACCGACACCCCTGACCTGCACAGATGAGCCACGACCACCGCCGTCACCTTCGGGAACACCCGAGGGGCACTGGTAAGGCAGAAGGGGAGCAAGGCAAACTGAAAATGCTCCTGGCCTACCGTGAACCGCAGGTAACGCCAGTGGGCCAGTTGGACGGGGATGTGAAAATAAGCGTACTGCAAGTCCAACGCTACCGTCCAGGGCAGTAAGGACCTGAGCAAGAGTCAGCATCTTGAACTTTTCCTTCCGGAGGAAGCGATGGACGTCCCGGAGGTCCAAGATAGGGCACAGGCCCCCCCTTATCCTTCTTGGGGACCAGGAAGTAGTGGGAATAACAACCATTCCCTACTTCGTGATCGGGAACACACTCGATGGCCCCCTTGGCCAGGAGGGCCGAGACTTCATAACGGAGAAGAGCCAAATGATCCCCCGACATGCGGTGGTACCGAGGCAGCATGGCTGGAGGGGGTGGGGGGGATAGAAAGGGGAGTGAGTAACCTTGGTAGATTATCTGCAGCACCCACTTGTCTGATGTAATTTCGCACCAGTGGTGGAGGTGGTGGTGGACCCTGCCAATCACCGGTGTGGGGTGCTCCCTGAAGATCAGATTAGGAAGGTTTGAGGTGGAAGCAGCGGGGGTGGATGTGGACTGACCCGCACGCTGGTTTCCAGACTCACCCCTGCGGAATCCATGGCCGGGGCTGCGCTGAGGCTGGTTCTGCACAGGCTTGTTGGAGGAGCATGCCTGGGTGCCTCTGCCCTGGCCACGAAAGGCACAAAACCCAGGAGTGGCAGGGTTCTTTGTAGAAAGACCCAAGGACTTGGCCGGGGCCAGAGAGTCTTAAAAGCGCTCCAGGGCATTGTCGGCCTTATCGCCAAAGAGGCGAGAGTCATCAAAGGGCATGTTCACGAGCGAGCCTTGGACATCGGGCGAGAACCCAGTTGAACGCAGCCAGGCGTGGCGCCGCAGCGCCACAGTCTTGGAAATTGCACTACCCAATGAATCAGCGGTATCTAAACTGCACCTGATGGCAAATTTAGCCGTATCCTTACCTTCTGCAATCGCTTGGGAAAGGACAGCCTGGACCTCCTCAGAACACGGAGGCAAGACCTGAGCTACAGAATCCCACACTGCGTGGGAGTAACGGCCCAACAACCGCAGCCCCAAGCTGGCCGAGGAGAACAACCTCTTGCCAAATTGTTCCAGGCTTTAAGAGTCCTTATTCGGTGGAGCCGTGGGAAAGGCACTCTGTGACGTCGAGGCCTGAATGACCAGGCTCTCAGGCGTTGGGTGAGTGGTCAGGAAAGCGGGATCACCAGGCGTCAGGCGATGGCGCCTGACTATGTTTTTATCCACCGGCGACCCCATGGCCGGTCGCAACCAAGTGCCCAAGAAGGCTTCGGTAAGGGCCTCATTGAAAGGGAGCAGCGGAGCACCTCTGTAAGGAGGTTGGTTTTGAGGGCCACTGTAGGGATGTGGAGATTGAGAGCCTCGGCAGGCCGACTGAGCACCACGGTGTAGGAAGCACCCTCCTCCATAGTAGGTGGAGGAGAGGCAAACCTAGGGTCAGAAGAAACATAGTGTTCGCCCGCATCTCCAATCTTGCTCGGAGTCACATTGCCAGGCAAGGGGGCCCTCTGACCCGTCCCAGTCTTCATCCGCCTCTGGGCGTAGAGGGGGCCGGTCGCAGCGGCAGAGCCGGAGAAGGACGAACGGTGGCGGGAGCGGTGCCGAAAACAGCGCCAGCCGGGGCAGGGCCAGAGCCGCATCCCAATTTGGATCCCGGGCCGGAACAAAATGGTCTGGGAACCGGGGCAGGGGTGGGATAAACGGCACCAAGTGTGGCGCCTGGGATGGAGCCGAGGGAGGCACCGAAGCCAGCGGCGTAGGATTCTGTGGCGCCGGGGCCAGAGCTGCTGGGCCAGCAGGATCTGGACATAGGACCGTGGACCCGAAGGCGCGCCGGTAGGAGCCCGGGGCCTATAAAGGCGGTCCAAGGCAGCAAGAAACTCTTGCATCTGTTCAGGAGTCGCCGATGAACCCGGGTATAGTAGATCGGCAGCGGGACTCCCCGGCTCCAGAAGAGCCGCAGGGGCGGAGCCCATGTCCCCCTCGTCCGCCTCGGGGAGCAACGGGGGGACGTCGGAGAGAGAACACGCTTCTTCGACTTCTTTTTATGGCGTTGCTTAAACGGAATCTGAAGGCGAAGAGCCAGAGTAGCAACGGCTCCGGTCCCACGAGCAGCCTCGGGAATGGCCCCTAGACCCGGAGTGGCGGTGAGAGGAATGCCGGACCTTCAGCAACTTCCGGCGCCACTCCCGCAAGGCCTTCGGCCCATGGCTGGACAGTCTTGGGAGTCGTGGTCGGTCTCCAGGCAGTGGAGACACACATCGTGGGGGTCCGCCACTGACATGTTACGGCGGCACGACCCACAAGACTTAAAGCCGAGCATCCCTACGAGCTCCAGGAGAAAAAAGGAGACAAAAGTCTCAAAAGAGTAGTCAAACAAGCATTTACAATGCAATAGGTCTCGCATTAGGAAAGTTTGAGCTATTGGTATTGTAAATGACAAATTTTGTATTTATGTGTTGGTTTTGAAAATAGCTAAATTAACCCATTGGCTGCTGCCGTCGGCCAACGGTCGTCGCAAGCACTACCTTGGTAGTGCTGCGCACGTCCGTTGGCCGACGCTGCCCCACCCGTTTTTCGAACGTTCAGCACTGGAGCTCAACGTTCGACGCAGCCAACGGGTTAATAGCTTTGTCATTTACAATGCCAATAGTTTTAACTTTCGCAAATGTGACACCTATAGCATTTGTAATGCAATATGTGTTGTATTTATGAGACTTAGATGTATTGATATTACAAATACTACTACAACAATACAGGGAGAGGAAGGGTCATAGGGAAATTGTAAAGACCAGTCCAGGTTCACATCTCCAAATAATACATCTAATCAACAAAACGAACCGGGGGTCTAAAGGACAATATTATGACGGGCTATCCTTAACTTCACTGTGGTAAGTTAGTACCCAAGTTACCAAGAACGCCCAAGAAAAAGAACACATAGAAGAACGAGAACGCTTAAGTGATAAGTGGTATGATTTAAGCTCATAAGTCTGGATTACCATCAACTTAACTTCGTGATCAGTAATATTATTTGGTCATCCAGCTAAAGAAGTGGTATGTCTCTTGATCATCGAGACGTGCTACCATTCCAACAGTGGTAAGCTGGATCATGCCTACAGTCACTTGCAGACAACAAATGAGCAGCTGAATAGTTGATCGCCAAAGGAATGATAAACTGCAGTGCAAAAAACACAAAAAGTGTGTGGTGAGTTAAAATAGAGTGGTGTGTCCAAACATAATGCACATTTTATTGAAATACAGACACATCCCCTAATTAAAACCAGAACAGTGCAAAGGGCAGTTTAAACAAATGACTGCCAAAAAGGGCCAACATGTTCAACCAATCGGGCAAATAATCCCTCGGCTTTCGTCAGGACCTCGGCTTTCAAAAGATTGCTACTGCATACAAACGTGTTAAAGCAACTATAAACGTGAAAAAAACAATCAATTGTAGGTTGGAATAAATACAACCTGTTGTGTACGAATCCTCCGTATCAATGAATGGAGATGGCATCCAGCTTGACCAGGGACTGGACCTCACCTCACCTGGACCGTGCTCACGATGTAGAGGCCCTGCTTTGTCCGTCGTTGCCTAAAGACTTTCCTGAGCCTCCCCGAAGACTCGGGAAAGTCTGAGGCAAAGACGGACAGAGCGGGGCCTCTATATCCTGAGCACGGTTTGATGCTGCGGTGGCGCAGTGAAGCTGTGGGGGTGCTGTGATTCTGTTGTGATGCGATAGAGGGAGGGAGGGCAATAGATAGACAGATAGTTAGAGGGAGGGAGGGAGGGAGGGCGATAGAGCGGGGTGTAGAGAGAAAGAGGGGTGTAGAGAGAAAGAGGGATGTAGAGAGAAAGAGGGGTGTAGAAAGAGAGGGGGATAGGGAGAGAGAGGGGGATAGAGAGAGAGAGGGGGATAGAGAGAGAGAGGGGGATAGAGAGAGAGGGGGGATAGAGAGAGAGGGGGGATAGAGAGAGAGGGGGGATAGAGAGAGAGAGAGAGGGGGATAGAGAGAGAGAGAGGGGGATAGAGAGAGAGAGAGAGGGGGATAGAGAGAGAGAGAGGGGGATAGAGAGAGAGAGAGGGGGATAGAGAGAGAGGGGGATAGAGAGAGAGAGGGGGATAGAGAGAGAGAGAGGGGGATAGAGAGAGAGGGGGGATAGAGAGAGAGTGAGGGCGATAGAGAGAGTGAGGGCGATAGAGAGAGTGAGGGCGATAGAGAGAGTGAGGGCGATAGAGAGAGTGAGGGCGATAGAGAGAGTGAGGGCGATAGAGAGAGTGAGGGCGATAGAGAGCGTGAGGGCGATAGAGAGCGTGAGGGCGATAGATAGTGTGAGGGCGATATAGATGGTTGTGTTTGTGTGGGATTGTGTGTGTGGGATTGTGTGTGTGGGATTGTGTGTGTGTGGGGTTGTGTGTGTGTGTGTGGGGTTGTGTGTGTGTGTGTGGGGTTGTGTGTGTGTGTGTTTGTGTGTGTGTGTGGGGTTGGGTGTGTGTGTGTGTGTGGGGTTGTGTGTGTGTGTGTGTGTGGGGTTGTGTGTGTGGGGTTGGGTGTGTGTGTGTGTGGGGTTGTGTGTGTGTGTGTGTGTGGGGTTGTGTGTGTGGGGTTGGGTGTGTGTGTGTGGGGTTGGGTGTGTGTGTGTGGGGTTGGGTGTGTGTGTGTGGGGTTGGGTGTGTGTGTGTGGGGTTGGGTGTGTGTGTGGGGTTGGGTGTGTGTGTGTGGGGTTGGGTGTGTATGTGTGAGGTTGGGTGTATGTGTGAGGTTGGGTGTATGTGTGAGGTTGGGTGTGTGGGGTTGGGTGTGTGTGTGGAGTTGGGTATGTGTGGAGTTGGGGGTGTGTGGAGTTGGGGGTGTGTGGAGTTGGGGGTGTGTGGAGTTGGGGGTGTGTGTGGAGTTGGGGGTGTGTGTGGAGTTGGGGGTGTGTGTGGAGTTGGGGGTGTGTGTGGAGTTGGGGGTGTGTGTGGAGTTGGGTGTGTGTGTGTGGAGTTGGGTGTGTGTGTGTGGAGTTGGGTGTGTATGTGTGGGGTTGGGTGTGTATGTGTGGGGTTGGGTGTGTATGTGTGAGGTTGGGTGTGTATGTGTGAGGTTGGGTGTGTGTGGGTGTGTGTGGAGTTGGGGGGGTGTGTGGAGTTGGGTGTGTGTGTGGAGTTGGGTGTGTGTGTGGAGTTGGGTGTGTGTGTGGGGTTGGGTGGGTGTGTGGGGGGGTTTGGTGTGTGGGGGAGTTGGGTGTGTGGGGGAGTTGGGTGTGTGGGGGGGTTGGGTGTGTGGGGGGGTTGGGTGTGTGGGGGGGTTGGGTGTGTTGGAGGGTTGGGTGTGTGGGGGGGTTGGGTGTGTGTTGGGGGGGTTGGGTGTGTGGGGGGTTGGGTGTGTGGGGGGGTTGGGTGTGTGGGGGGTTGGGTGTGTGGGGGGTTGGGTGTGTGGGGGGTTGGGTGTGTGTGGGGGTTGGGTGTGTGTGGGGGGTTGGGTGTGTGGGGGGTTGGGTGTGTGGGGGGGTTGGGTGTGTGGGGGGGTTGGGTGTGTGGGGGGGTTGGGTGTGTGGGGGTGTTGGGTGTGTGTGGGGTTGGGTGTGTGTGGGGTTGGGTGTGTGGGGTTGGGTGTGTGTGGGGTTGTGTGTGTGGGGTTGTGTGTGTGTATGGGGTTGTGTGTGTGTATGGGGTTGTGTGTGTGTATGGGGTTGTGTGTGTATGGGGTTGTGTGTGTGTATGGGGTTGTGTGTGTGTATGGGGTTGTGTGTGTGTATGGGGTTGTGTGTGTGTATGGGGTTGTGTGTGTGTATGGGGTTGTGTGTGTGTATGGGGTTGTGTGTGTGTGCCCCTAAATCTTTTGAGGTTGCCGATATATATGCCCAACTGCAGCAAATTTGCACTGCAGAAAGCTTCCATTCACTTCTGTATCCGAAATAATAGGCACACTGCAAGGTTTATTATATGAAAAGCATGTATTTTTATAACCAATTATAAAACGACATTATAACCCTTTTGAACACTTCTTTCGGAAGAAGTCATGTGATAGTGATACATTAGCAAGGTCTTTACACACAGCACGATGCACAGCCCTGTAAAACAGAAATGCCAGAGTAAATGCAGAATAACTAAACACAGTTCGGCAGGGACATCTTAATAAGTTTCGCCACAAAATAAGATCGACAAATATGTATGAAATTAAAGGTAACATTGCTGGATGAAATGTAGATAAGTAGTGCTAGACCGGATTATACCCGCCAACCATGATATTGGAAAGCAGTTTTAAAATATGCAGTGCTCTGCAATAGAACATACTGCGCATCATCGTCATTGTTTTTTGTGACGACTGCCCCCAACAAATATGAATCGGTAATGCAGCTACTAGGAATGGCGTAGACATAACGGCCACCAGAAATGGGGCAAGAACACTCATCTGCGCAAGTGTCAACACTGTCAATAGTGCTGAAGAAGCTTAAATTGTCACCTCGGTATGAACGAAGAGAGCATTGTAAGTGTTTGTGGCGTCGTCTGTAAAAATATGTCTGAACTGCGTTTAACCTCTCTCAAGTTGTTTTGGAAAGTCTGTGGTGCAGCCATTCTCCAATGCATGGCTTGGTTCCTGAGCCCAAGGCCACAGACGATTGCTGCAGGCTGTACTTGTGACTACCTTGCTAATTGAAATCCTCACATAAGACAATGAACAGCAATGTCCTTTTGCCTCACGCATGCCAGATGTCTGAAAGACAGCTTTCAATTACGATCTGTGCCTGTTACCTCAGCGCTCGCTGAAGGCCTGTGGGCACAAAGATAAATATTGAAGCCACTAGACCACACACCCTCGAGCATTGTGTCAACATCTTGAAATAGGCATTGTGTGGTGGGGGGGCGGGGGAGCGACATTGGGGAGTGAGGGAGCAGCATTGGGGGGCGGGGGAGCGGCTTTGGATGGCAGGGAAGCGGCTTCCTTTGAAGTCTGATGCAGAGGCTCAGAGAAATGGTGGTGTGTGATGAGCGATGTGGCTGGCGATGATGTGCATGCACCTGGCTCACATGAACTGTACCTAATCCGCAGTTTGGGGAGACTTTTCAAAAGCCTTACTATAAATCTCGCCACCATCCCTACGGGATGGCATAGGCTCTACCTAAAAATGACCTGCTCAATCTGGATCTGCGCTTGCTGGCGTGGAAAAAGAAAACGGACATCAGCATGCATGGGTGGTGCCTAAGTACCCTCCGTGACGTCATCTCGGCGCGGACGACGCCAATGACCGACGCGGAGCCACAGAACGCCACCTACTGACCCGCAGGGGTACTGTTAAGCAAAACTTTCCGGATCCAGTCTGACGCCTGGGGATATTCTAAGGTAAGGAATCTATCACTAACATGTCTCTTTTAGAGACTCAATTTAGGGGTGTTACAGGGAGGGACCGGTAGTAACCAATGGGCTACTTACCTTTAGGGTTCTACACACTCTATATGACCACTTCCTGCGGGAAGTGGGAATAACCCTGACCCAGAGAGCTTAATTTTGCCAAACCTAACATGGTGGTACTAGCCTGTAAGGGAACACTCCTCCTGACTAGCTAATTGTCCCACCAGTCCTGGTGCCAAATGGGCCCGGGCAGGGGATGGAATTTCCTCTGTCTGGGGAGGCCTTGGGTAGCATATCAAAGGCCATAGAGGCTTTTGAAGCCTCCTGCCTTGATATTCTGATTACTTAGCGAACCTTCTTGGAGGAGGTGACAACACCTTCGTCTGGAACAGCCACTGTTTCTGCCCTCAGAGTGTACAGGCTCTCACTTACAGGGGGTCAGAAACCAGTCCATACCAGCCAGTCTGTACACGCTGGTAGACGGTAGGTTTCCAGGGGGCCAGCTCTAGGGTGCCTTCTGGGTGCATGTATTAATAAATCCATCACTTGAATCAGTGCGAGCTTATTATGATACCAAACATCTCTAGTTTCAGTGAAGCCATCATGTAGCTGTGGAACCCGTAAACACCAGTGCCCAGCACATGTACTCAAAATGGTTTCATTTATAATACCTAAAAATCGACTTCGACATCTTAGGGGCATATCTGCGCATGCAGATGTGCCCACACATGAGGTATAGTGCATCCTGCCTTAGGGCTCTAAAGGCCTGCTGTAGGGGTGTACTCCATGCAGTGTCTACAGGCATGACACAGAGAAGGTGTGCCATGTAGTTTCTTCACTTTTCTCTGCACTATTGCATGCAGTCTGCAATGGCAATTTGCAGGTTGGGGTTGATCCCTTGGGGTGGCACAATATATGCTGCAGGTGGCACAATATATGCTGCAGCCCTCTTGAGCCTCCTTGCCTTGGTACCAGGGGTGCCATTTTCTAGAGACTTACAAGGGGTGCTAAAAACTAGTTACTTACCTGTACACTATGGTTCTCCAGTATTATCTTTCATAGATTCACATGCTTGTATCTTCCCCGTCGTCATAGTGGGAGTCTCACGGTAAAAGAATAACCATAGCAGTAAATGAAAAAACTGTCTAGACACCATAGAAAGGTATATCCTTGGGTTTCTGCAGTGCGAGAAGGCAGAAACATAAATGGTAATAACTACCATTTGTTTCTGCCTTCTCGCACTGCGAGAAAGCAGAAGTTCCTGGTTGGGGGTGGGCGGTGTTTTTCGAGGGCAGGGGGGAGTGGCATGCCCACTGTTCTTCATACTGACTGTTTGGGCAGCCTGAGGCCGCCCAAACAGGCAGTATGAACAACAGTGGACAACCCATTCCCCCCTGCCCTCGAGTAACACTGCCCACTCTCCCCTTTCTCTCTGTGTTAGATGGGGACCTGGAGGGTCAAGGGGAGAGGCCTCCAGAGAGGGCCGTCTCCAGCGATCGTACAGACAAGTAACTTCCCCCCCACAGATGGACACCACACAAGGATGAGGTCAACACTCTTTATATACGATTCTTGAAGCAAGGATATCAGCGATACAGTGAGATCGGGACACGAGGGTCCTCTCAATTCTAGTCTCTGGAAGGGAAAGGGTAGCGGGACAGTCTTGGTACCGGTCTGGTACTGAGGTGGTATGATGGATAGCTCACAATCCTCGAGCTCGGAGTTCTGGAAGGTCGGGCCGCGGCAGCGCCAGCGCCAGCAGGCTCGGATGATAAGTCTCACTTGAGAAGGGCCGCGGCAGCGCCAGCCGGCAAAGGCGATGGTTCACCCAAGGATGGGCCGCGGCAGCGCCAGCAGGTCCCGACGAGGATGCAGGTTGCAGAGGGCCGCGGCAGCGCCAGCAGGTCCCGACGAAGGTGTAGGTTGCAGAAAGCCGCGGCAGCGCCAGCAGGCAGTACGATGATTCACAAGGCAGGGCTGTGGCAGCGCCAGCAGTCCGTCAAGGATGAGTTCTTCTAGGTGTCTCTCGACTCCAGGATACAACTGCCTTCCTGCTCTGGAGCTGCCCCAGTTATAGGTCTGGCGCCCTTTGATGTCCGGACCCTCGCACTTGGAGGTCGGGAGGTCCAGGATGAGGGAGTCCAGACACCCAGCAGGGGGGTGGAGCCAGCGCCCGGGGAGGCTGGGGCGATCGGCACCTGGCGGGGGAGAACCATTGACACTCCTCTCTCCCATTGACCTGCCAAGTGGTCTCTTCACCTCCTGGGTGGATGGTGGTGCCTCGATGTCGGGGCCTGGCCGGGCCCAGGTTTGGGGTCGAGCTGAGGCCACGCGGCCTCGTGGTGCAGTGTCCAAGATGGCGGCTGGGCCAGGGCAACGCGGCTGATGGTGGCCCGGGCCGGCTGATGTTGTGGTGTTCGGGGACAGGCGCCCCGTTGGTGACAGGTTGCGTGGTGCTTCTGTGGGTTGCCGGGGTGGTTTCTTCTGGTGGCACCGGGAGAGCCGGTGCTCGGATCTCATTATGCAGGGAGGACGCGGCCCCTTCACGAGGCCTGTCCAACACTCTGTATGCTGCAGCATACAGAGAGAAAATGACGCAGGTGGGGCAGCGGCCTAACCAATCACAAGGCTGCGGTGGAGGGGAGGGAGGCTGCCTGCAGCCTTCCTGATGACTAGCACAGCACTGTAGGAATTCAAAACGGAGGACGGTGGGAGTCTGGAGTCTCGGGACAACTAAAAAGGGGTACTTTAAGTTTATCTTTTATATTTTATATATTTTTCCCTTGAACCCCTCCCGCCTCCTCCCTCCCCTCCGCAGTGCGACGACCCCATTTCCAATGTAATGCCGGCAGCGACTGCAAACGAGAGCCTCTCTTAATATATCCTTAAAATTACTCATTCATTCAAAAAAGAAGAAAGACGGGCCACTTAAAATACAAGGGAGCGCTTAGTGCTGTAGGATTGCGCTGAGCTCTCACCAAAATGGCTGTCCTCCCTCCTGCTACCCCAAACCACAGATTTTCCATCCCCCTGAGCCATATTTCATGGAGTCTGTTTTGCCTCTTTCCCCCCCCCCTATCCATCTGGGCTCCTTTTCAGGGTTAGAGGAGTGTGGTCATAGAAACAAAAGCGTCCCAGACCTCTGCTCCACCCCAGCCAGCCTCCTCCACAGCACAAGGTCACACAGTGTCACCCGTCCGGCTCAGTCTTAGCTGCCTTCAGCTGAGGCGACGAACCGTTCACAGCGCTCCCCATCCTCAGCCCTCCACCTGTCTGGGTGACCGTGCCAACATTGTGAATGCTGCAGGTAAACATTGAAGTTGTAATGTCAGAGCCAGTGCTGGAAAAGCGGAGAGCTGCAGGTAGGGGGACTACAGTGCATTGTCAAAGCTGGATTAGGGCCCCATTCATCGAATAGCGGTTGGTTCTGCTGCATGGCGTGAGTGAGGTGTGGCTGCAGCAGTGGTCGAAGTGGGGGTATCTGAGGGCCACTGGCAGAGCGGTGTGTGGGCCCCAGTGATCGGGTTACACTGTTGGGATTTGGCACTCAAGTGCATAGGCAGAAGTAAGTGGTGTAAAAAGTGTTTCGGCCAAAGCAGTGCTTAATTTGTGTAAAAATAATTGCCATGGCTCTCATCTGGCCACTGCAGCTTGCACCACACATTGCCGCTTATGTAACTGTGAGGTTTGGGAAGAAACCTACAGAGAAAAAAGGACGGAGGAAAGGTCACTCCCGTATCCCTATTAATTTATCACAAGATAAGTTCTGGAAAGGCAAACGTGGAATACTCATTTACATTGAAGGAAAGAATTTGGATTATTTGGTAAATTAGGAACAATTTGTTTCTAATGTTAAACATTCTCATAAACTCAGGTTAGGAAACATAAGCTCAGGTTAGGAAACTGCTGCATGTGGATATAAATAGTCTGGAGACGCCCGCCGAGCCTCTATTTATAGCGGCACCCACTAATTTCTGCTCCAGCCCGTGGTATTGGTAGGGGGAAACTTGCCGTTCAGTCCGTAACCTGCCAGGCACTGCACGCCAGAGCGGTGAACAAGACAGAGAGACAGGGGACAGGGATCAAAAGGGCACTAAAAAAGTCAAGCAAGGGAGCTGTAGTTAAAATATTAGGTGAGACATAGCACTCGTTTATAAATAGCACAGCACACCCTGCCGTCAGGACGTCCCCTGTTAGCTTGTGTCATTGTGTGAATTTCTGTACGTTTCCAAAAACCGCTTACACTTCATTGAATCTAAGGGATGGTGGAAAAGTGAGATTGCAAATGTGCACAAATCGAATTTGGAGTGAATTTTGCAAGCAGCGCCACACTCTACTTGCCTTTAAGCGAATTATGAGTGAATTTTGCAAGCAGCGCAACACTATTTGCCTTTAAGCCAGTTATTGTAAATAAACGAGGTTGCCTGCGCAGGAGAAACCCGGAGAGGTGTTCCTGCATCGAGTGCTCTAATTGTAATCGGTGCAAAACATGAGGTAGTCAGGTAGACAAAAGTTCTGGCTATTTCCACACGTCACTCATGACAACCCTTTACGCGCCACCACTTTCAAATCTCACCAGCCGTCACTGCCACGGAGTCTTCTAGAGCTAGGTTTACTGCAGCAGTGCTCGCCATCCAGATTACCTACCCACTTGATCTTTCCAGATTCATCTGGTGCCAAAATATGCACGAGTAGAGCTACATTTCTCCAATATATCCTACACCCTAAGGAAACAGACTTCAACAATCAATAGCAAAGGTGACCAGAGAAGGCTACTTAACCCCTCCCCTGCTGGTGACGGAACCACTCCGTCATCAGCCGCGGTCGCGCTGTGCTGATGACGGAGCGGTTCCGTCACGGCCCGCTCGGAACGCCTGCGCGGCGCGG
>NC_141687.1:950611077-950617648 GCF_964263255.1 Lissotriton vulgaris | reverse complement strand
TGCACAGTGGAGACAAGCCCATTCATCTGAGACCCAAAGCCTTGCAACCCCCTGCGAGGTGCTCCGTGACATCACAACCCTTAGAACCAACATGGAGCACAGGAGGACGACAGGGAAGGCTTTTTGAGGCGGCGTGTCCCAGACAGACCGACAGAGGGGGGGGGGGGGGGGAGTCAGACCGACAGAGGGGGGGGGGGGAGTCAGACCGACAGAGGGGGGGGGGGAGTCAGACCGACAGAGGGGGGGGAGTCAGACCGACAGAGGGGGGGGGGAGTCAGACCGACAGAGGGGGGGGGGGGGAGTCAGACCGACAGAGGGGGGGCGTCGGAGAGAGAGAGAGAGAGAGAGAGGGAGGGAGTCGGACGGAGAGAGGGAGGGAGTCAGACAGAGGGAGGGAGTCAGACAGACAGACAGAGGGAGGGAGTCAGACAGACAGACAGAGGTAGACACAGACAGACAGAGGTAGACACAGACAGACAGAGGTAGACACAGACAGACACAGACAGACAGAGGGAGACACAGACAGACAGAGGTAGACACAGACAGACAGAGGTAGACACAGACAGACAGAGGTAGACACAGACAGACAGAGGTAGACCCAGACCCCAGACAGACAGAGGGAGCACAGACAGACAGAGGGAGGACACAGACAGACAGAGGGAGACACAGACAGACAGAGGGGAGACACAGACAGACAGAGGGAGACACAGACAGACAGAGGTAGACACAGACAGACAGAGGGAGACACAGACAGACAGAGGGAGACACAGACAGACAGAGGGAGACACAGACAGACAGAGGGAGACACAGACAGACAGAGGGAGACACAGACAGACAGAGGGAGACACAGACAGACAGAGGGAGACACAGACAGACAGAGGGAGACACAGACAGACAGAGGGAGACACAGACAGACAGAGGGAGACACAGACAGAGGGAGACACAGACAGACAGAGGGAGACACAGACAGACAGAGGGAGACACAGACACAGACAGAGGGAGACACAGACACAGACAGACAGAGGGAGACACAGACAGACAGACAGAGGGAGACACAGACAGACAGACAGAGGGAGACACAGACAGACAGACAGAGGGAGACACAGACACAGACAGACAGAGGGAGACACAGACACAGACAGACAGAGGGAGACACAGACACAGACAGACAGAGGGAACAGACACAGACAGACAGAGGGAGACACAGACACACCGAGACAGACAGACACAGACGGACCGAGACAGACAGACACAGACAGACCGAGACAGACAGACACAGACAGACCGAGACAGACAGACCGACAGACCGAGAGACAGACCGACAGACCGAGAGACAGACCGACAGACCGAGAGACAGACAGACAGACCGAGAGACAGACAGACAGACCGAGAGACAGACAGACAGACCGAGAGACAGACAGACAGACCGAGAGACAGACAGACAGACCGAGAGACAGACAGACAGACCGAGAGACAGACAGACAGACCGAGAGACAGACAGACAGACCGAGAGACAGACAGACAGACCGAGAGACAGACAGACAGACCGAGAGACAGACAGACAGACCGAGAGACAGACAGACAGACCGAGAGACAGACAGACAGACCGAGAGACAGACAGACAGACCGAGAGACAGACAGACAGACCGAGAGACAGACAGACAGACCGAGAGACAGACAGACAGACCGAGAGACAGACAGACAGACCGAGAGACAGACAGACAGACCGAGACAGACAGACAGACCGAGAGACAGACAGACCGAGAGACAGACAGACCGAGAGACAGACAGACCGAGAGACAGACAGACCGAGAGACAGACAGACCGAGAGACAGACAGACCGAGAGACAGACAGACCGAGAGACAGACAGACCGAGAGACAGACAGACCGAGAGACAGACAGACCGAGAGACAGACAGACCGAGAGACAGACAGACCGAGAGACAGACAGACCGAGAGACAGACAGACCGAGAGACAGACAGACAGACCGAGAGACAGACAGACAGACCGAGAGACAGACAGACAGACCGAGAGACAGGAGAGACGGAGAGACGGAGACAGAGACAGAGACAGAGACAGAGACAGAGACAGAGACAGAGACAGAGACAGAGACAGAGACAGAGACAGAGACAGAGACAGAGACAGAGACAGAGACAGAGACAGAGACAGAGACAGAGACAGAGACAGAGACAGAGACAGAGACAGAGACAGAGACAGAGACAGAGACAGAGACAGAGACAGAGACAGAGACAGAGACAGAGACAGAGACAGAGACAGAGACAGAGACAGAGACAGAGACAGAGACAGAGACAGAGACAGAGACAGAGACAGAGACAGAGACAGAGACAGAGACAGAGACAGAGACAGAGACAGAGACAGAGACAGAGACAGAGACAGAGACAGAGACAGAGACAGAGACAGAGACAGAGACAGAGACAGAGACAGAGACAGAGACAGAGACAGAGACAGAGACAGAGACAGAGACAGAGACAGAGACAGAGACAGAGACAGAGACAGAGACAGAGACAGAGACAGACAGACAGAGACAGACAGACAGACAGACAGACAGACAGACAGACAGACAGACAGACAGACAAGACAGACAGACAGACAGACAGACAGACAGACAGACAGACAGACAGACAGACAGACAGACAGACAGACAGACAGACAGACAGACAGACAGACAGACAGACAGACAGACAGACAGACAGACAGACAGACAGACAGACAGACAGACAGACAGACAGACAGACAGACAGACAGACAGACACGACAGACAGACAGACAGACAGACAGACAGACAGACAGACAGACAGACAGACAGACAGACAGACAGACAGACAGACAGACAGACAGACAGACAGACAGACAGACAGACAGACAGACAGACAGACAGACAGACAGACAGACAGACAGACAGACAGACAGACAGACAGACAGACAGACAGACAGACAGACAGACAGACAGACAGACAGACAGACAGACAGACAGACAGACAGACAGACAGACAGACAGACAGACAGACAGACAGACAGACAGACAGACAGACAGACAGACAGACAGACAGACAGACAGACAGACAGACAGACAGACAGACAGACAGACAGACAGACAGACAGACAGACAGACAGACAGACAGACAGACAGACAGACAGACAGACAGACAGACAGACAGACAGACAGACAGACAGACAGACAGACAGACAGACAGACAGACAGACAGACAGACAGACAGACAGACAGACAGACAGACAGACAGACAGACAGACAGACAGACAGACAGACAGACAGACGGAGGAGGGAGGGAGGGAGGGAGGGAGGGAGGGAGGGAGACAGACAGACAGACAGACGGAGGGAGGGAGGGAGGAGGGAGACAGACGGAGGGAGGGAGGGAGGGAGGGAGACAGACGGAGGGAGGGAGGGAGGGAGGGAGACAGACAGACAGACAGACGGAGGGAGGGAGGGAGGGAGGGAGACAGACGGAGGGAGGGAGGGAGGGAGGGAGACAGACAGACAGACAGACGGAGGGAGGGAGGGAGGGAGGGAGACAGACAGACAGACGGAGGGAGGGAGGGAGGGAGGGAGACAGACAGACAGACAGACAGAGGGAGGGAGGGAGGGAGGGAGGCAGACAGACAGACGGAGGGAGGCAGACAGACAGACGGAGGGAGGGAGGGAGGGAGGGAGGGAGGGAGGGAGGGAGGCAGACAGACAGACAGACAGACAGACAGACAGACAGACAGACAGACAGACAGACAGACAGACAGACAGACAGACAGACAGACAGACAGACAGACAGACAGACAGACAGACGGAGGGAGGGAGGGAGGGAGGGAGGGAGGGAGGGAGGGAGGGAGGGAGACAGACAGACAGACAGACAGACAGACAGAGGGAGGGAGACAGACAGACAGACAGACAGACAGACAGACAGACAGACAGACAGACAGACAGACAGACAGACAGAGGGAGGGAGGGAGGGAGGCAGACAGACAGACAGACAGACAGACAGACAGACAGACAGACAGACAGACAGACAGACAGACAGACAGACAGACAGACAGACAGACAGACAGACAGACAGACAGACAGACAGACAGACAGACAGACAGACAGACAGACAGACAGACAGACAGACAGACGGAGGGAGGCAGACAGACGGAGGGAGGCAGACAGACAGACAGACAGACAGACAGAGGGAGGGAGGGAGGGAGGGAGGGAGGGAGGGAGGGAGACAGACAGACAGACAGACGGACGGAGGGAGGGAGGGAGGGAGGGGAGGGAGGGAGGGAGGGAGGGAGGGAGGCAGACAGACAGACAGACAGACAGACAGACAGACAGACAGACAGACAGACAGACAGACAGACAGACAGACAGACAGACAGACAGACAGACAGACAGACAGACAGACAGACAGACAGACAGACAGACAGACGGAGGGAGGGAGACAGACAGACAGAGGGAGGGAGGGAGACAGACAGACAGACAGAGGGAGGGAGGGAGGGAGGGAGACGGAGGGAGACGGAGGGAGGGAGGGAGAGGGAGGGAGACGGAGGGAGGGAGGGAGGGAGACAGACAGACAGACAGAGGGAGGGAGGGAGGGAGGGAGACGGAGGGAGGGAGGGAGGGAGACAGACAGACAGACAGAGGGAGGGAGGGACGGAGGGAGACGGAGGGAGGGAGGGAGACGGAGGGGGAGGGAGGGAGGGAGACGGAGGGAGGGAGGGAGGGAGGGAGACGGAGGGAGACGGAGGGAGGGAGGGAGACGGAGGGGGAGGGAGGGAGGGAGACGGAGGGAGGGAGGGAGGGAGGGAGACGGAGGGAGACGGAGGGAGGGAGGGAGACGGAGGGGGAGGGAGGGAGGGAGACGGAGGGAGGGAGGGAGGGAGAGGGAGGGAGACGGAGGGAGACGGAGGGAGGGAGACGGAGGGAGGGAGGGAGACGGAGGGAGGGAGGGAGACGGAGGGAGGGAGGGAGGGAGACAGACAGACAGACGGAGGGAGGGAGGGAGGGAGGGAGACAGACAGACAGACGGAGGGAGGGAGGGAGGGAGGGAGACAGACAGACAGACGGAGGGAGGGAGGGAGGGAGGGAGACAGACAGACAGACGGAGGGAGGGAGGGAGGGAGGGAGACAGACAGACAGACGGAGGGAGGGAGGGAGGGAGGGAGACAGACAGACAGACGGAGGGAGGGAGGGAGGGAGGGAGACAGACAGACAGACGGAGGGAGGGAGGGAGGGAGGGAGACAGACAGACAGACAGACAGACAGACAGACAGACAGACAGACAGACAGACAGACAGACAGACAGACAGACAGACAGACAGACAGACAGACAGAGGGAGGGAGAGACGGAGGGAGGGAGGGAGACGGAGGGAGGGAGGGAGACGGAGGGAGGGAGGGAGACGGAGGGAGGGAGGAGACGGAGGGAGGGAGGGAGACGGAGGGAGGGAGGGAGACGGAGGGAGGGAGGGAGACGGAGGGAGGGAGGGAGGGAGACAGACAGACAGACGGAGGGAGGGAGGGAGACAGACAGACAGACAGACAGACAGACAGACAGACAGACAGACAGACAGACAGACAGACAGACAGACAGACAGACAGACAGACAGACAGACAGACAGACAGACAGACAGACAGACAGACAGACAGACAGACAGACAGACAGACAGACAGACAGACGGAGGGAGGGAGGGAGGGAGACAGACAGACAGAGGGAGGGAGGGAGACGGAGGGAGGGAGGGAGGGAGGGAGACGGAGGGAGACGGAGGGAGGGAGGGAGACGGAGGGAGGGAGGGAGACGGAGGGAGGGAGGGAGGGAGACAGACAGACAGACGGAGGGAGGGAGGGAGGGAGGGAGACGGAGGGAGGGAGGGAGGGAGGGAGACGGAGGGAGACGGAGGGAGGGAGGGAGACGGAGGGGGAGGGAGGGAGGGAGACGGAGGGAGGGAGGGAGGGAGGGAGACGGAGGGAGACGGAGGGAGGGAGGGAGACGGAGGGGGAGGGAGGGAGGGAGACGGAGGGAGGGAGGGAGGGAGGGAGACGGAGGGAGACGGAGGGAGGGAGGGAGACGGAGGGGGAGGGAGGGAGGGAGACGGAGGGAGGGAGACGGAGGGAGAGGGAGGGAGACGGAGGGAGACGGAGGGAGGGAGGGAGACGGAGGGAGGGAGGGAGACGGAGGGAGGGAGGGAGACGGAGGGAGGGAGGGAGGGAGACAGACAGACAGACGGAGGGAGGGAGGGAGGGAGGGAGACAGACAGACAGACGGAGGGAGGGAGGGAGGGAGGGAGACAGACAGACAGACGGGAGGGAGGGAGGGAGGGAGACAGACAGACAGACGGAGGGAGGGAGACGGAGGGAGGGAGGGAGGGAGACGGAGGGAGGGAGACGGAGGGAGACGGAGGGAGGGAGGGAGACGGAGGGAGACGGAGGGAGGGAGGGAGACGGAGGGAGGGAGACGGAGGGAGACGGAGGGAGGGAGGGAGACGGAGGGAGGGAGACGGAGGGAGGGAGGGAGACGGAGGGAGGGAGGGAGACGGAGGGAGGGAGGGAGACGGAGGGAGGGAGGG
>NC_141687.1:950353577-950606077 GCF_964263255.1 Lissotriton vulgaris | reverse complement strand
GAGGGAGACGGAGGGAGGGAGGGAGACAGACAGACAGACGGAGGGAGGGAGGGAGGGAGACAGACGGAGGGAGGGAGGGAGGGAGACAGACGGAGGGAGGGAGGGAGGGAGACGGAGGGAGGGAGGGAGACGGAGGGAGGGAGGGAGACGGAGGGAGACGGAGGGAGACGGAGGGAGGGAGACGGAGGGAGGGAGACGGAGGGAGGGAGGGAGGGAGGGAGGGAGACGGAGGGAGACGGAGGGAGACGGAGGGAGGGAGACGGAGGGAGGGAGACGGAGGGAGGGAGACGGAGGGAGGGAGGGAGGGAGACGGAGGGAGGGAGACGGAGGGAGACGGAGGGAGGGAGACGGAGGGAGACGGAGGGAGGGAGGGAGACGGAGGGAGGGAGACGGAGGGAGACGGAGGGAGGGAGACGGAGGGAGACGGAGGGAGGGAGGGAGACGGAGGGAGGGAGGGAGACGGAGGGAGGGAGGGAGACGGAGGGAGACGGAGGGAGACGGAGGGAGGGAGACGGAGGGAGGGAGACGGAGGGAGGGAGGGAGGGAGGGAGGGAGACGGAGGGAGACGGAGGGAGACGGAGGGAGGGAGACGGAGGGAGGGAGACGGAGGGAGGGAGACGGAGGGAGGGAGGGAGGGAGACGGAGGGAGGGAGACGGAGGGAGACGGAGGGAGGGAGACGGAGGGAGACGGAGGGAGGGAGGGAGACGGAGGGAGGGAGACGGAGGGAGACGGAGGGAGGGAGACGGAGGGAGACGGAGGGAGGGAGGGAGACGGAGGGAGACGGAGGGAGGGAGGGAGACGGAGGGAGGGAGACGGAGGGAGAGGGAGGGAGACGGAGGGAGGGAGGGAGACGGAGGGAGGGAGGGAGACGGAGGGAGACGGAGGGAGGGAGGGAGACGGAGGGAGGGAGGGAGACGGAGGGAGGGAGGGAGACGGAGGGAGACGGAGGGAGGGAGGGAGACGGAGGGAGGGAGGGAGACGGAGGGAGGGAGGGAGACGGAGGGAGGGAGGGAGACGGAGGGAGGGAGGGAGACGGAGGGAGGGAGGGAGGGAGACGGAGGGAGGGAGGGAGACGGAGGGAGACGGAGGGAGGGAGGGAGGGAGGGAGGGAGGGAGGGAGGGAGACGGAGGGAGGGAGGGAGACGGAGGGAGACGGAGGGAGGGAGGGAGACGGAGGGAGGGAGGGAGACGGAGGGAGGGAGGGAGACGGAGGGAGGGAGGGAGACGGAGGGAGGGAGGGAGGGAGACGGAGGGAGGGAGGGAGACGGAGGGAGACGGAGGGAGGGAGGGAGACGGAGGGAGACGGAGGGAGGGAGGGAGACGGAGGGAGACGGAGGGAGGGAGGGAGACGGAGGGAGGGAGGGAGACGGAGGGAGGGAGGGAGACGGAGGGAGGGAGGGAGACGGAGGGAGGGAGGGAGACGGAGGGAGGGAGGGAGACGGAGGGAGACAGAGGGAGAGAGATAGAAGAAAAAAAAACATAAACTGGGGGAAAGAGAGAGAGGCAGGCCCACCTTGGCTGCCTGTGGACCTTGCAGGTAATGTACCCATCCCCCTGCAGAGAGTGAGAGATAGTGGAGGAAGGGTTAGAGAGAGCGAGAGTGGAGAGAGCGGAGAGAGCAAGAGTGGAGAGAGCGAGAGTGGAGAGCGTGAGTGACTGACTGACTGACTGGAGGAATCAGTCACCAGAAAATCACTCCCCTTTGGGCTCAGGCCAATGGAGAGGCGGAGCACATTATGTGCACTCTTATTAAGGCCATCAGGATTATAGTAGCAAAACGGCATGATTTGGATTGTGCTTTATGTGGTTTTCTAAGAGTATTGAATGACCCCTCACTCTATCACCAAAGTAAGCCCAATGTCTTTGTGCATGAATCGACCAATGGGTGATGTGATTCCTCACCTCGAAGCTGCATCTGCCAAACATGAGCTGGTAGCAGACGAACTACGGCAACACAAGCTGAAGAATGACCATATATCTCGGGTGTGTAGTGAGAACCAGCTAATTTAAAGTTGGGGATGCTGTTATGGTGCGGAACCGGCACCCTAAATGGAAGTTTAACCTGCCTTTTGAGATTAAGCCATGAATAGTTCAGACAGTGCATGGGACCAAAGTCACGGTGACTAGGAATGGAGCGACCAGCACGAGGAATGTCTTTCTTCCAGGCCCACCGGAATCCTGGCATCAATCGAGTGGGGGACTGTGTGCTGTCAAGTGATTTAGATCTGGGTTTCGATGAAGATTCTGGAGCTGTTGGGGAACTTGAAAGTGTTGGATCTCCTGGTCAGGGTCTGTCTCTGTCTGGACAGGGTGTTGCCTTCTCCACCGGTGGAGTCTCCATGTGTGGCACCTGAGTGTGACCTGTTGCCCCACCCTGAAGATCCCCAAGGCACAGGCCGGGCCTTCACGTGCAATATAATCAACGGCGCTGCCCCATAATTATTGCGGGTGACTTCCAGAAGAATAAACTCCCTGCTCTCGGAGTCAGCAGGTGTGACTGCAGAGCGCTAGCTGGGAATGGACATTACCTAAGGCAGGCTGACTCAATGCTGCGCGGCAGGGGAGAAACACTGTAGCAAAGAGGCAGAGCCTGGGACTGTCAGGCGCTTAGCTGGGATTACTGCTTCAAGAAGACCACGGAAGCAGCGCGCCGGCGCAGGCAGACCACAGATCCCTGTAGCCCGCTACACCTGAGACTGCAACTATGCATTATGTGTGACCATGCATTTCAGTGCGGTGATGCGGAGCACCGCACTGAAATGCGTTAGTGTCACGAGTGATGCGTGATGCTTGACAGGACTGGTTGCTTTCCTGCAAAAACTAATGATGGTGGTCACTGCTCGGCCCAGACTAGTGATCCAGCGGCCCTATAGGAAATCTGTCTCAACAAAACCACCCAACACCATGATACTCACCATTAATCATAAACTCTTCACTAGGCTCATAAATGACTGAGACAAATATTGGCCAACTGAATTATGTGACCTAATTAACCAGAATTATTCAAAAACTATTTACACTTTATATACAACTGCAGTATATCATCATCATAAAGAAACTGATTAACTGATGGTAACTAGACTCAGGAAAGAACAAGACCAGCTTGTCATTTCAAAATCTATTTTATTAATTTTATTTTCAAATTAAGAGCACATTTAATAAGAAATCTTTATTAGCATTTTCAAAGCAAATTTATTAAGTAAAGGCACATTAGACTGTCATTTCAAAACGGATCAGCATGAGAATTATTTAAGCAAAAAGAGTCATTCCCTAAATTCTATTTCCCTATCTGACTAGTTTGAAACCTAAGGAAAGTCATTAGTTCGATTTATTCTTACGTGAGTCAAAAGTCCGTCAGCATCTCACTCCCTTCAGGGATCAGGAACGAGCCAGCAAAGCTCCTCCCAAGGGGCCAAGTTTTATACCTTTTCTCCATCTTAAACTAACTAAACGAATACTTTTTCAGAGACATTCAGCGCGCTCATTGGCTGATAGCAGTCAGTCCACATTAGCTCATTGCCTTTTCGATCCAAAATTATGCCTTTCTAAAGGGTCTTTATCTTTTGTCCACAAGCGACATTAGCTTCCGAGGATATCGCAACAACTTATTGAATAACAGTTCACAGCTTCCTCCGCTTGGCAGTTCTGCCGCTTCCTGTCCTTGGAAAATATACAACACGGAGCACATCTTGCACAGTTCCATTAACTTATTTTCTGATGTACATCATTTGTGGCAAGTTTCTCCACGTTCTTTAGCTGTGCTCGGCTCATCACGACAGGATTCCAAACACCCATTTTAAAGCTAGGATTAATTCGAGTAATGAAAGTCATTTTCTTATCCACCCTTTACTAATATTAACCCATTAGTTTGTTATCTGGCTTTAAGCACAAATAAGCGGCTTTTATAAAGACCTTCTTCACATGGACTTCAGGATTCTTCACGAGCCTTTGCCACATATAAGACATCGACATAGACAGAAGCACATTTAAAATAAGCACATGCCTTTATTTAATCAGCCACAATTAATGTTGACAAAACAAATAGACAATGTTAGTTTTATTATTTTCAACACACTTGCAGATGCAACAAAGAGCACATAGTTAAAACCTCATGTTTGTGTATGCATTTTATTCTAGGTTGATTAGTACACACTCGTGCAAAAAACTTCTTAATATAATTAATTCATTATGGGAGTTTAACTTCGCAAGTCAAAACTTATTTAATTTCTAAAACTCGCTCCATCACTAGCAACTCAGCTGAGGTATTAAAAATTAGTATCTCAAACAGTGCCTTGAAATTCAGGTTGGGCTGAAAAAAATCGCAGATAACTTTAGAAAATGTCAAAAAATAAACTGTACTGTACTGCACAGTTGGACTGCCTCCTGCCCACACCTTGCCGGTGTGCTCTTTTTCCATTGCCTTAACTTTTTTTCCATCTCCTCTGCTGCCTCTTCACTTTATCCCATCATGACTTAGTCTTGTTTGGCGCTTGCCAACTCATTTGCCCTCACACTTTTCAGCCTCACCCGTCCTTCCCCGTTTCCAGGTGTTTATTTTCCCATTTAAAGTCCTGCTACAGTTAAAGGGGCTGAGGGATCACGCACGCGCTTTCACTGCAATACTTCACCCTGTGCGCGTGCTTGCGTACTTCTCGCCCAGCATTGTGTACCTCCCTAAAGGAAGACGATAGGGCCGCGGCCATTTTGTAGTGCAGCCTTTTTGATAAATGAATGAGCAAAGTTAATTGTTAGAAAAATGTAAATTAATTTAAGCGGACATTGGCCTTTAAAGTTGTATAGCAAACGTCGGCATGTACCCATTTCTTTGTTAATTCACACGTTTTAATTAATTAAAATTTTACTCGCCACAGGCTATAAAATAGATCCTTATTTTTTAATGTACTTGCATCGTGTATGGTATTTTTATCCAGTGACTTAAGCGATAGTTGTATTTCAAAGGCGGTCAAACAACTTCTCTGCAATAGAATGTGGCTGTAAGTTGAGCAAGCGAAGTAAGTGTTTGATCTTCTGTTCCATAAACCTGTTGGCCATTTCGAAATGGCGTATTTTTCTGTAGTTTGGAAGTTGTCCCCAGACAACTACATTAAACGTTTCTAGATTTATAGAAGCATATAAGCACGAAACTAGAAGGGGGCACCGCTACAAGCATATCAAAGCTGACACTATTCTGCAAATACAGCTTCACTAGCTAGCTTGCCATTATGAACTACGATATAGTTATGTTATATTACTATTTAGGGATCTAAACGTTTCTAATAATGGACTAACATTTTTTTTGTCATAAGAAATCAAAGGATCTGGGAACTCTTAAAGATGGCCGCTATGTCGCACGGCACTTTCCTGCCGTACCGCTTCTTCGCCGCGGATCGGGAGCGCGGCGATCGCACAGCTCACTGTCGCGCGCTTGGGTGTACTGGTTGCACGCGCCCCCTCATGCACCGGCCCATAGCCCCCTTGTAACTCTCCACCCCTCCCCTAGCAGCCCGTCAGTACGTCTGCCCCCAGGTTCCGGAGGAGGGTGGCCTCCCGGACCCACATCGACTCGGCACCCCTGACCGTCCCCCTCGGCGGACCCCCTCTTCTCCCTCCTGCGCCCCCACCCCGGAGCCAATATTCCGGAGAAGAAGCGCCCCCCCGTGGAGCGGAGCGCGGCCCCGGATATGGAGGCGGGAGGAGGGCCCGGTGAGTCCCGGGGGGAAGCTCCGGCCGGTGAGTGACCCATAGAACGTTGGGAGGGGGCCACCAGAGGCCAAGGGGAGCTGATTCAAGGAATCGGGGCCTCGGAGGTCGTGGGGGGACCAACAGACATGGCTATTGCATGTGTAATTCTGATTGAAGTGGGTGGGGGGACTAGCTAGGAAGGGAATCCTGGGATCTAGACTAATGTATCTCGATGGGGTCAGGCCCCCGGATGAATGGTACGTGTTTAGGGTTGATTGAGATAGTCATGCAAGGCAGTTAACGGAGCGAGGTTTCTGGACCGGGATTGTGGATGGGAGACCTAAGAACAACACTGAAGGGGGTACCAATTTGTGAATGGGATGGCAGATGTGGTGTCAGGAGTTGTGCACTGAACCCGTTCACTTAGTTGTTGCGGCTTAGTGGTCCTTTGGCATCGGTCCTGGTGGTGTCTGTGCGTCCAATTAGTTGGTCGTGGTGGCGTGTACGTCCCCTCGTCGTCCTGATGAAGTGCATGTCTCACTTGAGTTGGGTCATGTAAGTGGGCACTCCTGTCCTTGAGTTGTGGTGCCGTGCATGCCTCTCCCGGTGTGGATCACAGTATTGTGCGTGCCTCCCCTTGGTTTGGGGGGTGTCATTGTCCCATCTCCTACAAGCTTCTCCTTGGCTTGCCTCAGCTCGTGATAGAGCCTGATGGCATGCTTTCCCTTTATTGATTCAACTTTATCATATCCCTACGCCTGTTCAAAAAGTGGAGGGACCGCCCCCCCCCCCCCCCCGCTTCACTACTCCAGACCCTCAGATAAGCAGCTGATGCTACATTAAAGATAGCGGTGATAAGCAGTTCGAAGTTGAAATCTCTTGTTCTTGTTGGAAACTTGGAAATATTACTTCCCATAAGCTCGTGTACATCTGTTGCCCTCCCACCTTTTTGACATTCGTTTTTAGCCTTATTTACAAAGGTATGGTCTCTGGCAGGCTTGCACTAACTCTGAGAATTGATTATCAAGTGACACCTGCGCTTCCTTTCAGTACCTGGTGCTGGAGATCAAATCCAGTACCTATTCTTCATCCTGAATTCGTTTTTGTCACCCTATGTGCATATGCTTGGAATGCAATGCTTGCAGTAGTATTTACTTATCTATTTTTTTTAAATTTGTTATCTTTTTCTTCACCGGTATAATTTTAAGGAATTACTCCTTTATGAACAATCATTTGCAATGCAATTGGTCTCGCTTTTGGGACCTTATTAGTATTTAGCCATGCAGCACATTAGACTGGGCACTGCAACATCTACTGTTCTTTAACATGAAATTCTTCCCAAAGTTGAGGGTTGCACAAAGCAACATATTTAAGGGGGGAATGAAGAATGAAAATGGTTTCATTTTCGTTCACCTTTTCAAAATGTCGAGGGTCACCGGTGATGGAAAGTATCAGATAGGGCAAGCTGATAGTGTGCGTGAGAGCTTTAGCAAGAGTGTCTGTAGGGTGAAGCTGTGTGTGAGAAGGGAGAGGTGTGTGAAAGCATGTGCAAGAGAAATGTGAGTTTAAATTAGGTGTGTGCGTTTGAGAGAAGTGTGCATGGGAATGTGTTTGATAACTTTAGAAGCAGTTCATATATAAGTCTGTTTGGGAAAGTGGTTTCTGAGAGTGTGGGGGTGTGAGAGGGCGTGAGGTGAGGTGAGGTGCAGCATCAAGACTTTGAGCTATTGGCATTGTAAATGAAAATGCCTTTATGCACCATTTGAAGATTTTCAAAACACACACTTTGTAATTCTAGTCCTTGTTTACAAGAAGCAAGGCTGGCAGTAAAAGAGGCACATCTGTTGGCAGCCTTTCTTTTTATAAGCAACAACTAGAAGTATAAAGTGCGTGTTTATGCGTAGTTTGCAGGTTTTTAAAATATATACATAAAAAGCATTGTTATTTACACTGCCAATAGCTCCAGTTCTCGCAAATGCGAGAGCTATTGCATAGCAAATGCTTATTGTTGGAAGTGCTTAAGTGATTTGTGGTGTAACTCTGTACTGTGCTTCATCCGGAGCTTCTACCCTGCTACCTTCAGATCAGATTAATAGCATTAACAAGGTTGGTGAACATAATGGAGGTACATTCATGTTGCTTACTAATTTGTAGAAGGTTCAGTATACATTTATAGAAATTGTTTTGATATAAAATATGGCCAACAATAAAAATGTCTGTTATAAAGTTTAAATTAGTTAACTAATTTTAGAATATTTCCCAAAACATTCCACAAAAGACAGGAAAGGAAAATTAAAACTTACAATAATAAAGTACCCCCACTGTATTTTTTTAAATAAAATATTTGTTTTATTGAAACAATCAACAGAAAACATTACAAAAAACACAAATGCAGTAAGGAGCAGTTGGCAAGATGGTCAAAGTCGCACCAC
Organism: Lissotriton vulgaris; assembly: GCF_964263255.1. NCBI lineage: Eukaryota > Metazoa > Chordata > Amphibia > Caudata > Salamandridae > Lissotriton > Lissotriton vulgaris. Next base: position 950,597,962 of record NC_141687.1, on the reverse strand, counting down.
ATAAACATACAGTTAAATACAATCGGTGTAATGGGTCAAGGACATCATCAAAGATTCTTGGTCACATACATACATTAAAATCTTACAGCGTCTCATTGTCAACATCAAGTGGGGGAGTGTCGGAAAAGGGGTACCACAGGAAACCTCTGTTTTGTTCCTGGGGCCCAATATTTTATTCAATTTGCCTGGGCATCCCCTGCTCTCATACACCACTCTCTCCGCCTGCAATCACCAGTCCATGTGGGCAGCCCAGTCAAAGTATTCAGGCCCAACTCCTCCCCTCCATGTTCTGGCGATATTACGCTTTTCCACCATACAGCCCAACGATACCCATACTTGTTCAGTACGTGACAGATCAGTGGCTTCCCAAATGTTCAATAGACAAATAAGGGCAGGCCTCAATAGATTTGTGGCCGATTCGGGACATGGTGGACACAATCCTACTCCAATACCGTTGAAGGACCGGACATTCCACCACTGGTGTAGGAAGGTACCAGTGGAACCACAACCCTGGGGCATAGTGGGGAATCAAGGAGCCCCATTTTAACAAGCACCAAACTAGTATAATAGGCCCTGGGAAGTATTTTAAGCTGTCTTAGCTTGAAACAGGAGCGGATAGCCACTTACCAGGGCGAGGCCAGGGCCTCCCTCCAATCCTCATCACGTATGCCCCCCACGTCATCACACCATTTTGCACTTCGTTTGTCGCGAGTTTCCAGTAAATTAAGTATTTTACGATGGGTCAGGGAGATGGCCTTGTCCGGGAGAGTAGTCTAGGAGTCTATCCTCCAGAGGCGAAGAGACTGGTGGATCGGAACCCTTGGGAATTGCATTATATAATGCACTTGCCTAAAGATATCGAAACGTTTCCACCTCGTGCAATCGGTACTGTGTTGTAGCTCACCAAACGGAACCACTCCGCCCACAGGTCCCCAACCGTAGAGAGTCCAATCAGATCCCACTTATCAAATCCTGGTTGCCTTGCGAGCATACCCAACTGGTTCAACTCTAGCAGCGAAGTAACTTGTATAATTTTACCCTTCCAACCCAATGCAGCATTTTGGGCGTATGTCTAGTCCCTCCATACATTTCCCTTTAGTGATTGCCCGCAGCCATATTGTGCCTGTCCATCCTGTATGCTGGGTCCGTGATGGGCCGGTGTGCCCAGTAAATGAGGACCACTAACTGTGAGGCCCAGTAATATGATTTAATGGCGGGTAAAGCGATACCTCGGTCGTACCAGCTTTTTGTAAGTTTGACGAGCGATTCAGGATGTGCCGCTATTCCATAGCAGTGCGGACCTGAGTCAACTGCCTGGAAGTATTGAGGCAGGACGGGATATGACGTATTCTGTAGGGCATAGAGGAAACTGGAAAGCGCTATCTATACTACTATTATAAAGAGAGAACACAAACCTTTGAGCCAGGTAAACTCGGGAACCACAGTGCCAATCCACACACCCGATACATCCTTGAAAACGTCAGGGTGTGCAGATGGACATAGGCTATATAAAATAAAAATTAAACGTACATTTAAAAATTTAACTTTAAAAAAAAAAGTAGTCCCCTGGAAGTAGCGCTGGCTGCGACGTAGCGCTGTCCGCGACATGCGTGATGACGAGGGGGAGCGGCGGACAGGAGAAGCGGAGAGGATCGGTGACGAGCGGCGAGGAGCGGCGGTGAAGTCAGAAGCGCCGGCTCAGGTAAGGCAAAGGGACACGTAAAATGTCGGGGCGGGCGGGGGCCTGGGCGGGCGGTTGGCCCTGAAGCCTCATTGCCCCCGGACAACGTCTGGGCGGGCCGGGAGGAGCGGTGACAAGCGGCGGTGAAGTCAGGCGCGCCGGCTCAGATAAGGCAAAGGGACACGTAAAATGTCGGGACGGGAGGCGGCTCCGGGACACAGACCATGTCGGGGCGGGGGCCGGGGTGGGCGGTTGGCCCTGAAGCCTCATTGCCCCCGGACAACGTCGGGGCGGGCTGCTAGTCATATTATAAAGGGCAGCTCTAGCCAAGAGAGTAAGGGGCAGTGTTTTTCAACCCACTGTATATTTTTATCTGGAACCCTCCTGTCTTTCATTTGTTATCAAAACACTTTCGTGCTCGAATGCCAGGGGGAGGGGACAGAGGTCCAATGGAGGTCGACAAAAGTCTGCCCATACAGAGACTTTATTAGCAAAGTAGAAGGACTGGGCATGCAAAAGTGTTGTCTTTTTCTTGGTATTCTACATAGTCTCCAAGCTGTTACTGGAGAAGTCCAAGCTGGCGCTTGGCTTACAGCACCGTATGGTTTAGTTGAAATAAAATGAGACAACAAAGTTTAATCCCCCACCCATGCCACTAGAAACTAATGTGCGGGGCATCCGAGAACTCCCAAAGTGCGCCTAGGAGTCCCAAGTTTTCAATCTAATACAACAGCAGACTTTCAACTGACGTGCCTGCTGCTGGCTTCTCTGGAGGCACAGAGCAGAGACATCCTATGAAGACGTGCAGAGTCAAGAAGTGGTCGGCAGCGCCACTGCTGTTTAAGGTGGACCGCTCGAGATTGCATGGAAGCCTGTGCATGGCTGCTGCGTAAATAAAAGATGCGTGTCTGGTTTAGTTTTACTAAAACCAGAGGGCGAAGTTTAATCTCCTCCCAAGCCTCTTAGAACTAATGTGCGTGGCATCCAAGAACTCCCAACGTGCACCAAAGATCCCAACTATTCATTAGAGTATAACTGTTTAGTTTCAATTAACCTGCTAGCCGTTGACTCCTCTGGAGACACGGAGCAGAGACATCCTTGAAGACTTACAGTGCCAGGAAGTGGATCGGTAGCGCTGCTGCTGTTTTTAGGTTTCGCCTGGCCGAAGGCTGCGCACTCATGCGCAGCTTTTCGGCGCAGGTGAAATCTATTGTTTACTATATGTGCTTCAGGAACGTCCCCTGGCTCCCATTGGCTAGCTCCATAAATGGAGGCTAGCCATTGGGAGCCAGATCTGTCAGTCAAGGCCGGACCAGATTCGGGGGCGTTCCTGAGAATTTTTCTCTTTTGGCCACGTCATGCGGTGGTGGGCGGGCTTTTTTTTTTTTTTTTTGCTCGTCTAGGTTTGTTTGGGCCATTTGGCGGCCGACCGCCCCCCCCCCCCCCCCCCCCTCCCGCTGGCCGTTCATTTCCCGCCATCCCGCTGTCCATTCCTTTAATGCAGAAAAAATAACGACTTTCATACCATAGTAGTGTGCCCTAATAGAGGCAGCCCACCAGCATTGCTTACACGACCCTTCTTCACCGCATAGGGAAAGAAAGTAAAGCTCTCGTACGGTTGCAACTCTCAAGGCACTTTGTGTGCAAGGCAGTCACTGACACGTTCTGTAGTTCCAATAGCGATGCCTGACAATCACGCCCACCGGAAGAACGTCAGTAGATGCACTCTACAGCTGGGAACCTAGGAGGCACATTAAATACAGATACGTAACTATCAACGTGCTGTATCATAATGCGAGGTGGTCGCAGCCAGCATCTCCCATAAGGGAGCAGGGCGTTCACCTCGGGGTAGGGGTCAAGTAACCGTGGCTTTCTGTCAGATGAACGAATTAGTTCTGATATAGTACCACAGCTCTAATGAGGACTTTCGGGAACATACATGTTTTCACGTTGAACCGTAACCCGTGCCCTGTGCTAGTCGTAGGAAATGAACAGTGGCAGCGGTTCTTTCACGGGCCCACCGGGAGAGGCCTCCATGCGGCTCCACCGCCCAATCACCCTTAACGAAGACAGACACACCACAGTGCAGGGGGGGGGGGGGGGGTCCTGAACTGCACACACACGGTGAAACCATCTCAGCGGAGGTACAATTTATCCCACCGTCCGTGAAGTGGCAACAAACGTATACACATCTACGTGTGCAATGGTAAACACTGTTGACCTCAATGGTGGGTCAGTGGGAGCCTTCCGCCGCTGCCTTCCACGACTCTTCCGCGCCTCTTGTTGGGCTAAGCTGTCGTGAAGCCAGCCGCATGATGTAACTGCAGCTAGCAGACCATGTAAATTTGCGCTGCCCTTCCTGTCCGTTTGCTCGTTCCTGCCCCCCCCACCCCCCCTCCCGCTGTTCGTGTGCCGCCCGCGACACTGCCCCTCCCTCCCTTCCCCCCTGCCCCCCCCCCCCCCCTCCCGGCCACCGTCCCTGCGAACCACGGAGAGCTGAATCCCGGCAGCCCCATCAACCCCGCGTCAAATTGAATATTTCACTGTGGCTAACGTTTATTATGCGATTGATCCCAACAGGATACCATGTTTGTATTTTGAATGTTCGATGCCCAGGTGTTGTAGGGTGATTTGGGTATACCCCTAGATGTTTAAAAGTAGAGCACATGCTCTGCATAGGCTAATAAAAAGTAGTACCCCTTTCCCTAATGCGGTGCCTTGCAGTAAGCAGTGTATGACATTTAGAACAAAGTTTTAAATACAGTTTCCCAAACTTGCGCCTCTTGTTGGGCTAAGCTGTCGTGAAGCCAGCAGCATGATGTAACTGCAGCTAGCAGACAATGTAAATTTGCGCTGCCCTTTGATAGTAAAAAAATGTGAACTGCAAAGTTGTCTGGTGGATAGGTCAGAAACCAGGCTGTCTTTTCCTCGCATGTGGATTGCAGCATCTATTTGTCCCACAGTGTGTAGATCAAATTGAGGTTTTAGGGACCATCTACAAGGTGCTTACCTTCCCCCTTATCCTTGATTGTAAATAGGTCACACCACCCAAAGCTTCCTGCATTTCCACACCCTTGTATTCTCTGTGTAATCACTGATTTTCCTGCAAGAAAATGGTGCCAGCCAAGGTATTCTTCCATTCTTTATGGATCGAGTTTCTGTGTCTTTGCCTAGAAGTCTCATTCCTGTTCAGGTTTTGATGGAAAAGCAATTGTTGGCTAAGTATTTTTCAGTGCGTGGTAGATGACAATAACGGGGTGGCTGGCCGTTGCTTTTTCCTCAAACCGTGGATTAGCAATGTATATGGTTACTTGCCTTTCCTCAGAGTCAAAGATTTTGTGTGTTTTTGTGTTAGTCCTAGATTTTTCTGTGAAGAGAGGTAGGGAGAACGTAGCAATACACTTTTGGTCCCCAAATATATTGTTCAAACAGTAAGAAGTGAGATGTGGGCTGCCCTGCCTCTGGGTGTGTGTGTGTGTGTGTGTGGGGCTCTGGGTGTGTGTGTGTGTGTGTGGCTCTGGGTGTGTGTGTGTGTGTGTGTGTGTGGGGCTCTGGGTGTGTGTGTGTGTGTGGGGCTCTGGGTGGGTGGGTGTGTGTGGCTCTGGGTGGGTGTGTGTGTGGGGGGGCTCTGGGTGTGTGTGTGTGTGGCTCTGGGTGTGTGGCTCTGGGTGGGTGTGTGTGTGTGTGTGTGGCTCTGGGTGTGTGTGTGTGTGTGGCTCGGGGTGTGTGTGTGTGTGTGTGTGTGTGTGTGTGTGTGTGTGTGTGTGGTAGTAATTGCTGTCTGCTGAGCTCGTCCGTAGGGTACAATAGGTCTCACATTGCGAGAGATTAAGCTAATGGCAATGTAAATGACAAAACCAACACATAAATACAAAGTTTGTCATTTACAATGCCAATAGCTCTAACTTTTCTAAAGGCGAAACCATTGCATTGTAAATGCTTGTTTTGGAGATGGACTGCTCGAGATTGCATGAAAGCATGTACGTGGCTGTGTAAATAAAATGTATGTGCATGGCTGCGAGTAAAGTAGCAGCCATGTCCCTCAGACCCATCTTCCGTGCTGTCGAGCAACAAGGGAGAGAACCAGAAAAACACACGGACTGTTGTCCCAGCTGCTCACGTCGTCCTGCCTGCAATAGGAAAACTAGCCTTTGCAATGCAATAGGTCTCGCATTTGCGAGAGATTGAGCTATTGACATTTTAAATGATGCTTTTTATTTGTGTTTACAAAATCTGCACGTGGTAAACCTGAGAGCGGCAGGGCAGGTACTGGGTTGCAACTAAGGAAGGTAAGGTAACTTCACTACCGCATGTTTAAGCTGAGGAAGCCAAGCCATAGAAATTGTGGTGTTGGATTCAGGAACGCCAATCGGACGCTCAAATAGGCGCTCCAATGCCCACACTCCTAACTTTAGGTACCATAGGATAAAGGGTGTAGTATTCTCCAATTCCTATTTTTAATTTTTATCTTCACATTTTGGTCCTGAAGAAGCGCATCTGGATCCATTAGGGACCAATGCGTAGCGCGAAACATGTCAACCTGAATTCACCTTAACTCACAGATAAGAGCACAAGGATAATCCTCGCTCCTCTACTACATTTGTTGAAAAGAGGTTCTCCCTATACTTTATTTTTAATCTTACCACCCGGACCCCTGAATAAAATTCTGTTTCTGGGTAGCGCAGGGTAATTTTAACTAGCTCATGTTTTAGATCAACACACGCACAACTGCGGCGTCTCTCCTAAAAGATCTCCGACAAAGAGCCCTCTCGTAGGGCCTGTGAGGGACAGCAGCACAACCCCACGAGGAGCACACGCCTGATGAAGCATGACAACCACATGGGTGTGAGAAGGCACTTTTTCTAAAAGGAGAAATTCCCTCCCCTTCATCACTATCTAACCTAACCAAAAATGAGACCACACTCTTGATACTCTGTGTACCTGATGGCTTATTTGGGATCCACATTTTGTATCCCTCTGCCTAAAACTCTGTTAACTTCAACTCTAGCATAAACCGCATCACTAACACACTCTTGCAAGTGTTTGAACCATTAGGCATGGAACAAGACCTCTAAACTGTTTAGTTCTTAGATTTGTGAAGGCTTGATTATGTAAAGTCTTTTTGGCTGCATTGTTAAAGTGACGCCCCCACCCCAACTAAAGTCTGCCTTGCATGTTGTCCTGTCTTACACCAGGAGACATGTGAATAACAAGGTATTTAAAATATATATATATATATACCTTCATTTTTTGAAGGGTTTCAAAAAACCTTTGAACTGAGACCAGACCGAAAAAGCATGTACAGCTGCAGTTTCATGCACCCTTTGGGTGTAATTCTGCCTAAATGTTTAGGTCGAGCCTAGAAGCAGCATGCATGCTCTGCAAATCATGCTGTAATCCCTCGGGAGGCTTTGAACATGCCCACCGTGTTTTTATTGGTTGCTTGGTTTGCCTTCACAAAATCCATTGCTTTAGTCAGTGAACAGTGTACATTTGTTCTGTGTTGTGGCCGTTTAGCTCCTGCCCCGGGGACTGCCTCTGCTACATAGATCCTTACATTATGGGCAATATGGTTTGTTTTAGTGCACTGCTTTGTTTGCCACTTTTCTTGCCACTTGCTGGCACACATTACTGCTCCTAGTGTAAACGCACTCAACTGAAGGCATTTCAATTCCCCAACGCTGTCCCACAACTGGAGCTATCCCGCCCCCTCATCTACCCGGCAATGCTTCCCTGTGTCGCGTCTTATTATTTTGTATATATTCACCGCAACACCTTTTTGTGCGTGGGCCTTCCGTTGATCAGAGCAAAAATGCCCCTCTTTAAAATAGTGTTTGTACTGCTGCCTCTTCTTGCACAGACAGTATGCCCCTGGGGAGCAGCCATCAGTCAGGGGGTGGGCTCAGTGCACTCTAAGCTCCCCCTTTCACAGGCCTATTTGGAGGAGTCTCTGCTAGAGGTGTGCTAGGTTCTTTGCATGCTCAAATTTGGCTATTCTTACCCAACCCGGTCTGATTTTCCGGAATAGGCGCTATTTTTCCCCCTCTCTGCTTGGCAGAGTCTGCAGCTCTGGATGTTAAGCATTTCCATCTAAACTCTATCAGCTGGCGGCATTTCCATACCCCAACCCGTTCACACATGCGCTACCCCTCCCCGTCGTTCATCCAGCAAGACTTTTCCTGTGGTATTCTCTACAACACCTCTTTGTGTGCTCGAGGCTTCTGGTGATCCCAAGCAAAATAGTGTTTGATGTTCAGGGAAGAGCCACCAGAGAGGGGGAGGGCTCTGTGCACTCCTATCTCACCCGTCGCAGGCCTCTATGGAGGGGGCTCCACTGCAGGCGTAGTAGGTGCTATAAAAATATTTCCCTGTTTTGCGCTCTGGGAAAGGCCTTGATGAGGGGTACATTTCACTTGTGCTTCAATTACAGTAGGTGGTCAGGCTGATTGGTGTATTGTTGCTTGCAGTGCCCTCCTACCAGGAAAAACAAGTGTTGTAAAGTCACTGGCAGTGCCTTGTTGCCAGAGGTGGCCAGGGTAAGGGTTCTGCATCACTCATGGCGCTTTGTTGCTAATTATTGGTAGGGGAAATACTGAGGACCATATGTCATTGTCTGTGATATGTTAATATGAATGGAGGCGCAGAAGGCTGGATATCACTTGGCGTCCTGTTTGCCACAGATGACCAAGGTGAATGTTGCGTTCCTTTTCATTTACCCTGCATGCTCTGCTGGCTTGCACAGTACAAGAATGTATAGGTTACTTTCAGTGTTATGTTTGTCTGAGTGTGTGCAGGTTGGGCAAGCCCAGTGTGAGGACACTCACTTTATCACTTGGCTGCGCAGACTGTGGTGACTTATAAAGCTTGCACATCACCATAATGTCAAGTCTTCGGCCCTTGCGTTTTAGGTGGTCCAAGGAGAGATGCATTTGATACTTGCTGTGCTCTGCTGAATAGGGGATGTTATGAGGAGGCATGCCCGTCTCTCGCTCTACAGTAGGGTGAGCAGGTCTTTTTCTATATACTGCATTCTTTTTTAGCTCGAACCTAGGCAGGTACCATGAATTACGGATGGTTTATGGGCTGTTCCATAGGTGGCTACAGGTTGCATAAACGTTCTTGAATGTATTGTACTTTTGTCTGTCAAACTAGAACTATGCAATGTTCACTCTTGCAACACATCAGGTTAAAGTTATTCTATTGTTGGGCACACTTACTGCGTAGTTCTGAAAACAGTGTTTGGAGTTGACACCTGACTGCTGCAGTAGATAGTGTTGCACCCAGCATATCGTGCTGCATGGCTAAGTACTTATAAGGTCCCAAAGGTGAGGTCTATTGGCTATGCCAATGCTAGTTTGTTACCCCATAGTAGCCGGCACATAACTTTCCAAAATAATCACTGAGCTGGCATTGGGCTTTTCGACATTTTCTGGTGATTTTTCTGCTGAGGTAGAACTATTTAACTAAGCGAGTAAGTAATTTAATTGAAAACCGGTATAACCAATTTTTTGAGTGGGAGCTTGAGTAGCTAAATTCTGAAAGCGGTTTGAGTAGTGCAAAATCCAAAGCAAAAATACAGGAGCGCTTTAAAATTAATTCACTCAGCTGGAATAATGTGTTAATTACCCAGGACAGGTTAATTTTAGCAGTCCTCTTATATTGCGTCTGGTCTCTATCAAGAATAACATTAAGTTTTATACAGTTTTGGTGTATGTTTGTTCTATTTATTGAAAGGTGGATACCAAATTTTTTAGTACACCAAATGACATTCACATGTTTTCTGATTGGTTCAAAGGTACTAGAGTTAACTTTCTTTTTTCTTGAACTGTTTTTTGTTGACCCTTTGCATCCACTTACCTATACATTAATTTACCTCCGTGTAACACTCGAGGTGTACTTTTTGTTTGTGCAAAAAGTTTTTGTTTAGGGTAAGTTCCAAATGTTAGACACTCGTGTACTTCGTTCCACCTTTGTTACCTATTTCACAGATCGTTTACTTATCTAGGGTCTGGACATTTAATTCAAAGCAGCGTAAGGATTACTGCGATTGTCGTGTACAGAATATTCTCATATCACCTTTTCTTGTGCACAAGCTTAACTTGTAAGCCAATGCTTCATCAAGCGTTCAACCAAATGGTTGGATCTTTGTTTTACCATGTTTGAGGCACATCAATGGTTTCCCTGGGTCCTAGGGGCATGGGTCTTCAGTGGACACTTGATAGGTATAGTTGAACATTTTCTCTTTAGTTTTTTAAGCAGGAGTTTGTTCTGCAGTGTCAGCAAGAATTTGCAATGCAACAGGTCTCGCATTTGTGAGTTTAAGCTGTTGGCATTGTAAATGACACTGCGTTTTATTTGTTTTTTAAAATCCAGCACATCAATAAAAGGCATCGTCATTTACAGTGACAATCGCTGAAACACTCGCAAATGCGAGACCTATTTCATTGCAAATGTCACACACAAGCATACACTCAGCCACATGCCGGCAGACACGCCCATGTTAAATGGAAATGCAACAAAGCATTCGCACGCAGACATGTTTTACGAGCGCCGGTACTCATATTAGCCATATAACAAAGTTATGGTGAGCGTAGAGCCCACCAGCTGCTTACCGCTGGTTGTCGGCTGCTGTATTAAAACCAAATACGCCGGGTATTGCGTGAAAAAACAACTTCACTACAGCTCACCCGGCCGACATGTTAAAATGGCGTTGGGAGCAGTGTTGATAAATAATACACAAGGGCAGAGCGGCCACCTTGTTAAAACAGGAAGTGTCATGAACCTGTTTGAAAACAATTTCTACACAAGTAATGAATTGTAAAATAAAAAGCGGGCGGCGGCTATAGCTTTTTTAAATAATTTTTATTTTTTTATTTTAGTAGTAATCATGTCACACCCTGCTTTAGATGTTTAAACCTAAAGCACAGTGTGCCAAGATTTCTGCAAAAGTAAATAAATGGAAAAGAAATGCAGCGTCAACCTGCTTTTTTCCATTTATTTACTTTTGTAGCAATTGCGTCACACCGCACTTCAGCTTCAAACATCTAAAGCGGTGCGTGACCCGATTACTACTAAGCAGATGAATACTAAATAAGGCGGGTGCCCCACATGACTGCTACTAATAAAGTGAATGCTGGGGAGAAAATGCTTTACTTTGTACATGCTGGTTGTGGGTGGAATAGGGGAAAATCATTAAAGAAAATGGTGCTCACAGCCTAGATAAAGCAGACAGAGTAACAACAAAAGTAAAAAGTCCAGTACTCATGTAAGGTTACAAGTGCAGACAAGGTGTTACTAAGGAGGGACTTTAGAGGCCTATTAACTAACCGGAAGCAACCATTTAGAAAGGACAGTAACAGGAGCCAATTGAAAAGATGGGAGGCGCTTTAAGTCCATTCCTGAATACTGCATGCCATGCAGAACAGCGCATGCACTGCCCAGGCTCAACCTAAAACCTGGCCTCTTATACGCTGCTTACACCATGACACATTTGGCCACTGGTCACCAAACTTTAGTGTGCAATTACATCTTCAGGAGTCTACTAGGTTTGATGGCTTTCCCTTCGACATGAAGCAAAACATGAGCTCTACTCCCAAGCACACGTTTTAAATTATAACAAGGTCTCCATATTAGTAACAATCCTAAACAGTAATGTGATGGCAAAATTATACAGTATTTCTTTTTTATTTTTCTTGTCACGCTTTATTCAGGTTTTTCCAGCAACAGCCAACACGTGTTTCGTCGCAATAGGGTGTGATCCCGCGACTTCAAGGCTGTAAGGAATAAATATATCCGTTTTATTGAATAATGCCACATAATTTTACGTCACCATGACTAATCTTGTACATAAAAAAGGCCATTCATAGTCCAAAAGCAGGGTTAGCTAAATCATTCTCCTGTTTGATAGTACAAGCAAAACAAAATTATCACATAAATAAAAGCCACAGAAATACCAAGATAGAGTATATGATGGAGAGAGCGGAGTTAAACCAAATGCCAAAATGCTAGCGGAATTTAGGAAACCTGATCGCCCAAGGGTAATAGTGCAGAAATGCCGAGGTTACCAATAAAGCAAGTCCACCCTTGCATGTAAGAGTGGTGATGTTCGCAGTAATGATTTGTGGTTTAAAAATGGGTCCGTGCAAGCAACGTGGAGTAGCTAATACCATTAAGTTCCCGTGATTGACATAATAGGTATTTGTATAATTTTCTTTTAAAACATACAAAGTATAAAATTCTGTGGAGTAGAAGAAAGCACGAATAATTAGCCAATTGACTGATCTATAAGTGTTAACTCTTCCTTAATTTCAACCAATAAGGACTTAACGTAAACCTACTGTAAATGTGGTGTTAATTCCGACCCACAGAAGGGTTCTAAGGATTAATATTGTCGTTCAATAACGCAATTCCTTAAATTTTCCAATCCAAGTTTATCCACCATATAATTCGTCTCTGTAAATCAATACAAAATATCAGGTCTGTGTGCATACACAAAACATACATAAACGTCCTTTAAAGCAAAATTATCACCGTTATTTTATCTATTGTTAACCCAAATGGAATTTAAACACGACGCTCAGATCCACGCAATTGAACTGACGATAAGTCCCAGTACTTTCGTCTTTTAACCTATCGTTGTACCGACATCATAGAAATGTAGCACAGAATTGTATTAGAATAACATCAAATACCGTAAATTAAATCACCCCATTGTGCACTCTAAATCAACACAGTGTTATCTCGTTCAGTCAATCTATATTATGCCCATTGCCCATGTGGAGCCTTAGTCTATTGTTACTTTTACTTTTAAAGCAGAGAACTGTAACAACATCAAATCCCAGCAAGTACTGTGTAAGGTATGCAGTAGGCATCAGAACGCCGTGAATGTAGTTAGCTACATTGTACCCTTGAGTCCGTATACCATAAAGTATCTACAATGCCCTCGTCTGTGTGGAGCCTCGATCGAATCTTACCTGGATTACGGAGCAGAGTACTGCAGTAATACAAAGTCCCAGCAAACAGTGTGCGGTTTGAAGCTCCAGGTATTCAGCGCCATTTCCTTTTAACCCCTTCCATGCTCATGACGGAACCGTTCCGTCATGAGCCGATAGGCTCATTAGAACCTTCAGCACAGCGCGAAAATTCGCACCGCGCTGAAGGGGTTAAGTTCCCTTTACCAAACACCACTTCCTCATTGTTTTAACTTCCGGTTCACAGATACTGAAAATAAATGACGGACCATCGCGTCTTCTAAAGATAGCTGACATCTTGGAGCAGTAAAGATTCTCATTATAAACTTCCATAATATCTCTTGGGATAAATGTGATAAATCCACCAGTGTCCATTATATTCTTCGAAACCGAATGCGAGGCACATTATCGTCAATCAGTACCTTGCCAATCTTCAACCCTTATAGTATCAATAATATGTAGTTAATTTCTGGTATGCTTTCACTGTTTCATGGTGAGTATTAAATCAATTCATTGTTTCGTCAATACAGTGTACATTTCACGTGGCAAAATGAAAATCTCTTAATACATTTAAGATATTTGACCATTATATAATACTAGCAGCCCGTCCTGACGTTGTCCGGGTATGAAGAGTTGAGTGGGTGGCAGCTCTCGCTAGAGACACTGCGCGTGTGGGAAAGTGCAGTCCGTTTCCAGGTTAGTGTGCCAGCAGGGCTGCTTAGTCGCGTCAGCTGCTGCATGAGGCCGGCTCCAGCCCTGGTTGTTGGGCGCCGTGTGTAAATTTGTTTATGCAGAGAGTTGGGTGACAGCGCGCAGGAGACGCTGCAGTTATTGTCCCCACAGGCACGTGGGCAAAATGAAAATCTCGTAATACATTTAAGATCTATGCCCATTATATAATAATGTTCAGGCATACGTATGTCCATACATAGTGTCATTCACTTGTCGTCCCCCCAGAAAGTAATGTAGCTCCAGGTCAATGTTAAGGCAGCACTCTGCTACGCATCTTGAGTATCCATAGAGCTTCCTTTCTGCGTAGCATTAGTTCCCTGTCCCCCCCCACGACCCCCCCCCCCCCCACCCTCCTCTCTGGGGTGTCTGAGTGTCTGGTCTATACCGTAGTATTCAAAGCGTCTGTTGTCTGTAGTGGGCATATTGACATGTGCGCTGCTAGGGGATATCTCGTATCACCCTGCTTTACTGCCCTCATGTGTTCACCTATTCTTTCTCTTAAGGGTCTAATAGTACTACCGATGTATACTTTCTTGCACTTAAACTCAATCGCGTAGACCACAAATTTAGAAAGGCAGTTAATGTTTGTCCTGATCTCATATTTCTTACCGTTTGGACTGTAAAAATGTCTTTTTAGGAGTTGCCCATTTGCATGCCATGCATTGATTGCAACTATGAAAATCCTTCCCATGTTGTGATAACCAATTGTCATTACGGGGCGATGTGGGGTAACTCGGGCTCAGCAAGTTTTAGTGCGAGTCCCCTTCTGTATGTGATTGCAGGTCTTTTAGTCACGTATTTCTCTAGACACTTGTCTGCTCGTAATAAGTTACTAGTTATCAAAAATAGAAAAACGGACACTAGTTACACCTTATGACCATTGGCATAAGGGATAAAGATCAGAGTAGCCTCAAAAAACTCTGTTATGGTTGGAAGGAGGTGCGGTATATCTGGTTCATCCGCCCCACATTAGAGTTGTGGCAGTTATCATTGGCTACTCCGAAGTAGTGAATGTGCCAGCCTCACCCGAGGCGCCTCTGGTCTGGGGTGCAGTGTCCAGAGATTTTGAGTGAAAAAAGGTGTAAAGTAAAATGTGCAAAAAAAGGAAGAAATTGTTAAAATGGTAAACAGCCCGGAAGTTCTTTAATAGGGGATGTTTTTTACCATAGTTAAAATTTGGGTGATACAATTTTAGACCGAGTTACTGGGTCTGATAGTATAGTTAACAAGATACGTCGACATGTTTCAGCTCCTGGGCCTGGAAGGGTCTGCGGAGCTTTCGTCAGGACAAACAAACATAAAGATATTGCACTTACACAATTAGTGTAGTCGTATTTGGTGTACAAGCACTTTTGTTTTGGCTATATATTGTTAGGAAATTTTCCTTCAAAATCTGCAATGAGACGAAAATAATGTACATATATTGCATACACACACACACCTTATTTCATTATTCAAGTTTGGTTACGTGACATTATCATTACCACAAACTTCTTATCTTTGCAAAGGCAAATAATGGAGAGTAAAGATGCTGATTCTGGGTCTCGCTAGGGATCGCCGATCCTCATAGACGGAATACTAGTTTGGTACGCTGGTATCTATTTTCCACAAGCCCGGTCTAAAGTGCGTGGAAAAAACTATAGGTATAACATGAACACTCTCACTCTATAGTGTACTGATAGGGGAACAGAACTTTATCGAAACACAAGGCAACGCTAATGTAGCGGGAAACGGGACAGACAAGCCCTGCAAACAGTGCTACTTCAAGCCCTGTAGATAGTCTGTGGCTAATAGAAAGGGAAAGGGGTATGTTTGCCTACCTGTAGCCAATGTTACTCTGCTTCACCGGGGTGTCGTTTTTGTAGCAGCATGGAGCTCAGAGCTGTTATAAAGAGGACTCCGTTAGTTAAAAAGAATTGTTCGTCTTACCGGTGTATCTGAAGGTCGGCGCCATTACCCGCGTGTGTGGAGGATTTCGCCTTGTGCTGACTCTGCCCCGGGGAGTGGCTCGGTAGAAGCACTGAGATTATTTAAAGGTGCATCATCGGTCACATGGACGTGTCAGTTTCATAGGTTTTTCTTGGTTTTTTTCGATGTATTGTTACTCTGGTAACTTTATTGGTCCAACGCTGCTGAGTGTTGAAAATGGTTAATGTATATATTTCATTTCATGTTCGAGCATATTGGTTTAACAGATTTTATGTCAGTTAGCAAAACGGTGCCAGGGAATGGCATCGTTAAACCCCTGTTCACAGGTTTTTAGACGGTCCACCCACCTTTGCTCCTTTTCAAACAAACAGCGCTCACACATGGTATTTTTTTCGGTAAGCATTTCAAGCACTGTCCAGTGAAGCTCTTCACACGAATGGCCCATCTCAACAAAATGTGCACATAGTTTGGTGGTATTTTTCTTCAAGCGGATGTTGCTTTTATGCTCGCCAATTCTCAACTTGATTTTGCGGCAGGTCATACCAATGTATCTCTTATTGCATTTGCAGGTGATCATGTATATAACATGTGATGAGTTGCAATTCGTATGCTGACGTTGTGTCCATAACAGTGTCTCCGTTAGTTGTAGTGTTTTTGATACTGTGGTGGTTTTGCAAGCTACGCAAGAACCACAGGGGTAGTGGCCAGTTACCGGATTCATAGTCACATCCCTCGTGATGGATTGTTGTTGTTTTTTCAAAGGACGGGTATGGACTAAAACGTCTTTGATGTTCTTTGTTCTGCGATTGGCAAACCTCGGCTTTGGCCAGTTGAAGATTCCAGTGTTCAGGATATGCCAATTTTTGTTTATCAATTTGTTTACCTCATATGTTGATGGGCAGAAGGTGGTGACACAGGTCGTCAGATCCTGTGTTTGTGCCTTAGGGTAGCTTTGTAGAAGGCACTCCCTGGGTTGATTGCTCGCTCTTTTTTTGCAGTACTTTATTGTTTTTGCATTGTAGTTTCTTTTTGACAGTTTTTGACTCGGCTCTTGCGCTTGGATCAGATAATCTTCTTTTTTACTGCAGTTGCGTTTTAGCCTGAGAAACTGGCTAAAAGGAAGATTGTCTTTAAGTGGCTTGGGGTGGTAGCTCTGGTATGAGAGCAAACTGTTTTTGGCAGTAGGCTTTGTGTAGGTTTTTGTTTGTAGAATGTTGTTTTCCACAAAAATTGTGAGTTCCAAGAAGTCCAAACTTTTGTTACTGGAAGTGTAGGTGAATTTTAACCATGGATCGAGGTGGTTAAGCCAGTGGATAAATTGTTCCAGGTCGACTGATGTGTCCCAAATTAGGAACACGTCATCTATATATCTCTTCCAGTAAAGGATGCTGGGAGAGAACTCGTTGGCTGCATTGTGGATAAACTTACTCTCGAAGTTGCTCACATACAACCCTGCCACCGATGGGGCGAAGGCACTGCCCATCGATGTTCCATGGGTCTGAAGATAAAGGTCTTCCTCGTAGGCAAAAAAGTTTTCTTTCAGAGCTAATTTACAACATTCAAGAATGAAATGCCTCGGTGTGTTGTATTGCCAGTTTTCAAAGTAAAGTATATCTTCCAATACTTGTAGTGTGTCATCTTGTGGCAGACTAGTAAACAGTGACTCCACATCCAAACCTACTAAAGTCATTGTGTCCGGATCAAATGTTTTTGCTTGAATCTGTCCCAACAAGTCTCGGGTATCTTTCAGATATGAAGGTGTTTGCTGTACAAGGGGTTTTAAAAATTCGTCCGCAAACTTCGAGAGCGACTCGAGGACTGACCCTATTCCAGACACTATAGGTCTCCCTGGAGGGGGGGACCTATTCTTGTGAGTTTTTGGAAGGGAGTAGAAATAGGGGATTTTTGGGTCCGAGGTGATGAGATATTCAGCTTCCTTTTTGGTTACCCAATTTTTGATCTCTGCTTCGTGGACCATGCTAGATATTATGTTTTGCAATCTTTCTGTTGGATCAATAAGTAGTTTTCTGTAGAATCTTGTGTCTGACAAAAGGGTAAGGCATTGGTCATTGTAGCCGTCTTTACTTAGGATTACAATGCCCCCCCCTTTGTCAGCGGGTTTGACCACTATATTCTCATTCTGCCTTAGTGAGTCCAGGGCTGCTCGCTCTTTTTTGGAAAGGTTTTGGAAAGTTTTTTTGTTCTTGTCTAAAAGGTCCACGCCTTTCATTAAAGATTGTTCGAAGGTATGGAATTCGGGCGGAATACTGGCATGAGGGGGATTGAATGTAGATTTTTTGCGCAATGAAGTGTCCCCTTCTATTTGGTTGTTGGTAGTATTGTGAAAAAATGCTTTTAATTTGAGAGTTCTACAGAATTCTGCTAATTCGCTTTTTAATTTGAAAATATCCAGTCGAGGTGTTGGCACAAAGCTTAAGCCCTTATTCAAGACTCCTATTTGATCTTGGGTCAGTTGTAACTCGGAGAGATTCACTACGAGGGTTTGGTCTTGCTGGTTGATGGTTGTGTTGCAGCCATGCTCCTGGTCTGGACGTTTCTCTGTTGGTCCTGCCATCTTATTGTCTTTTTTCTGCCTCTTGTTTGGTTTTGGCCCCTGGATAAAAAAGGTGGCTCTTGTTGGTGTAGGTTGGAATTAGTGGCCATTTGTTGTTCATCCAGTTGTGGCATCTGTTGTATGCCTCGATTAAATGGATCCATCCACCCTCCGTATTGTGGATAGAAAGGCATGTTGAAACCCGGGTAGAAAGGTCTTTGCCATCTATTACCCCTTCTCGGGCGTTGGTTCCTGTAATTGTTACGTCCTCTTTTTGTAGTGTATTCATCCACACTTGTGACGGAACTGTTTGAGGAATTGGTCCCTGTGGATTCATTGTCAGAGCCAGTGTCCCGTGTTGTGTATTCATCTGATATATATGGGTGCATTTTTTCTCGGCTGAATCTTTTTAGTTCTTTGCTGAGTTTTTGTAATTTACTCTGCATGATGAATTCACGGGTCTCATCCATTTCTTTATTTATTTCTTCCAATCTTTTCTTAACGATAGCAGGATTGATGCCTTTCTTCAGTTCATTTTCACATTCTTCAATTTCCTTTAGTAGGGCATCCGATAATCTTTTTGCTGTCTTGACAATTAAAATGAGGTAGTCCAAGGTACACTTCCAGGAGATGGACGACCAATCCATCCTGAAGGCTAGGTCATGTAAAAAGATTCTGGGTGCGTTGTTAACCCAGAGGCCTTTAGGTGCTGTTTTCACTCTCAAATATTCCGTCATTATTATTCCATGAATGGAAGTGCGGATCTGTTCTCTTTTTTTATCTGTGAGATTGTCCCAATCGTTGGTTTGTGCTAGGGTTTCCATGAGTTCAACATTTTGTAACAGTGATTGACCTGCTAGTATTTCGTCTATTTCTTTTGCATCGAAACTCAATCCAGGGATGCCTTCCATTACTTCTCTATATATTATATGGAAGAGTAAATGTAATCCCGCAGCTGTACGCTGCCTATACAGTGATTGATCAGAAGAGGGATAAGGGATCAAAGTCTCCGTTTCATTCCCCAAGGTTAGTTACTAGTTATCAAAAATAGAAAAACGGACACTAGTTACACCTTATGACCATTGGCATAAGGGATAAAGATCAGAGTAGCCTCAAAAAACTCTATGTTATGGTTGGAAGGAGGTGCGGTATATCTGGTTCATCCGCCCCACATTAGAGTTGTGGCAGTTATCATTGGCTACTCCGAAGTAGTGAATGTGCCAGCCTCACCCGAGGCGCCTCTGGTCTGGGGTGCAGTGTCCAGAGATTTTGAGTGAAAAAAGGTGTAAAGTAAAATGTGCAAAAAAAGGAAGAAATTGTTAAAATGGTAAACAGCCCGGAAGTTCTTTAATAGGGGATGTTTTTTACCATAGTTAAAATTTGGGTGATACAATTTTAGACCGAGTTACTGGGTCTGATAGTATAGTTAACAAGATACGTCGACATGTTTCAGCTCCTGGGCCTGGAAGGGTCTGCGGAGCTTTCGTCAGGACAAACAAACATAAAGATATTGTACTTACACAATTAGTGTAGTCGTATTTGGTGTACAAGCACTTTTGTTTTGGCTATATATTGTTAGGAAATTTTCCTTCAAAATCTGCAATGAGACGAAAATAATGTACATATATTGCATACACACACACACCTTATTTCATTATTCAAGTTTGGTTACGTGACATTATCATTACCACAAACTTCTTATCTTTGCAAAGGCAAATAATGGAGAGTAAAGATGCTGATTCTGGGTCTCGCTAGGGATCGCCGATCCTCATAGACGGAATACTAGTTTGGTACGCTGGTATCTATTTTTCACAAGCCCGGTCTAAAGTGCGTGGAAAAAACTATAGGTATAACATGAACACTCTCACTCTATAGTGTACTGATAGGGGAACAGAACTTTATCGAAACACAAGGCAACGCTAATGTAGCGGGAAACGGGACAGACAAGCCCTGCAAACAGTGCTACTTCAAGCCCTGTAGATAGTCTGTGGCTAATAGAAAGGGAAAGGGGTATGTTTGCCTACCTGTAGCCAATGTTACTCTGCTTCACCGGGGTGTCGCTTTTGTAGCAGCATGGAGCTCAGAGCTGTTATAAAGAGGACTCCGTTAGTTAAAAAGAATTGTTAGTCTTACCGGTGTATCTGAAGGTCGGCGCCATTACCCGCGTGTGTGGAGGATTTCGCCTTGTGCTGACTCTGCCCCGGGGAGTGGCTAGGTAGAAGCACTGAGATTATTTAAAGGTGCATCATCGGTCACATGGACGTGTCAGTTTCATAGGTTTTTCTTGGTTTTTTTTCGATGTATTGTTCCCGGTAGCTTGTCTCCTTTCTGGTAAAGAATTGGCTTGGTAGTTTAGTCTGCCCTGTTCCCATGATGCACTGGGCCAGGGACAGACTGATTTGCATATAGCCAGGTTCTGAGCTGGGATGGGGCAGTGAGATAAATAACGGTGATGGATCAAGCCCTGATCTTTGGACTGGGTAAGAGTGGTCTGCTCAATTCAGACACTCTGTTCATCACCACCCCCTTTTGTAAATCGATTTTGGCCACTATAGGTGTGGCAGGGTATACTCAGACATGAGTCCCTTTCTCACTGCTCCATCAGGATTCAAGCAAGCCGGGCCGAAGAGGCTGAAATGCCAGGAACCGGTCCCCGGTAGCTTGTCTCCTTTCTGGTAAAGAATTGGCTTGGTAGTTTAGTCTGCCCTGTTCCCATGATGCACTGGGCCAGGGACAGACTGATTTGCATATAGCCAGGTTCTGAGCTGGGATGGGGCAGTGAGATAAATAACGGTGATGGATCAAGCCCTGATCTTTGGACTGGGTAAGAGTGGTCTGCTCAATTCAGACACTCTGTTCATCACCACCCCCTTTTGTAAATCAACAACTCTAATGTGGGGCGGATGAACCAGATATACCGCACCTCCTTCCAACCATAACATAGAGTTTTTTGAGGCTACTCTGATCTTTATCCCTTATGCCAATGGTCATAAGGTGTAACTAGTGTCCGTTTTTCTATTTTTGATAACTAGTAACTAACCTTGGGGAATGAAACGGAGACTTTGATCCCTTATCCCTCTTCTGATCAATCACTGCTCGTAATAAGTGAGTGTTTACCCATACTGCGACTTAATGTTTTGGACCAGTTAGTGTATCCAGTAATTAACCTGATTGTGTCTTCCCCCTTATTGTTTTTTTTTATAGTCCCTCAGCGTGTCTTCGCGTTTCACCTGGTCTATTCTAGATTCTGCCTTCCTCAGGGAAATTCCATCATAGCCTCTATTGCAGAATCTGTTTAGATTTCCCTTCTGTTCTTCAAAGTCTGTATCTACTCTGCAAATGCGTCTCACTCATTAGTTCTCCATAAGGGATTGCATTTATTTGGTGAGGTGGATGCATACTCGAAGCATGCAAAAGTGCTTTGCATGATGTCTCTTTTCTAAAGATCCTACACTCAATTTTTCCTTCTTTTACAAAAAGTTCAATGTCCAAGAAGGAAATGGTGGTTTTGCTGGATTCTTAAGTAAAGTGAATGTTGCAGTCATTGTCATTCATGTATTCAATAAAGCCTGTTAGTTTGTCCTGGGTGCCTGTCCATATCATTATACAGTCTATGTATCGCCCCCAATATAGAATGGAATCATTACACTGTTGGCTTTTTGAGCCCCAGATTCTCCTATCCTCAAGCCAACACATAAACAAATTAGCATATGAGGGAGAGAATCTGGAGCCCATATCCACCCCTTGTTTTTGTCTAGACATACGTATGCCTGAACATCTATATACTAACATTCTAAAGAGAGCCCTAACCTTTGAGGCGGGTAATCTCAGTAATCTCAGCACCAACCATAGCACCAATCGCAACACCCAATACATCATTGGAAAGGGAAGTTGCAGCAGAAGGACATAGGCTATACAGATGGCCACCATATACATTTGAAAGGTAAAAGAACCTTGCCAGCAAAGTAGTCCCTTGTGGGCGTGTGCGTGGGCAGGGTGCGGCATGACAAAAAAAGCGTTCCTTAAACGTGTGCGTTGTCTTTTGTCACGCCCCCAGCACAATGGGCGCGGCAATTGCACGGGAGCAAGAGGCAAGACAAACACAATGGGCGCAGCAATTGCATGGGAGCAAGGGGCGTGGCCAATAGGCGCAGAAATGCACGGGAGCAAGAGCGATCAATGGGCGTCTGAGTTCAGCTGGAGTTGCACCAATTGCGCGGGAGCAAGGACCGTGGCCAATGGGCGCGGCAATCGGCCGCCAACAATCGCGCCACACTCCGAAGTATGATGCCAATCCCGCACCTGGGCGTATGCGTTCAATGGGCGTCTGCGTTCAGCTGGAGGCGTGGTAAGTAACCGTTCGCTCTACTCACTTGTGGGCCTGCACGTTGTGCTGTGGGCGTGTCACACATACTGGGGCCGAATGCAGTGTGTGCCTTGTGCTTAGTGCGTGCCAAACAGACTGGGGCTGAACGCCGTCAGTACTTTACTAAATTGAAGTTACGTTCCTGCCTTCACGCCATGTGTGTCCTAAAAAATATAATAATACCGGTAAATAACTTTCAAGGGTCACATAATTCGCATTGTAATATGGTCACCGCTGGAGCCGGGCCTCAAGCGGGGGCACACGCCACTGAGCGTGCCTGTGGAGACCATAACTGCAGCGTCTCCTGCGTGCTGTCACTCACCTCTCTGCATAAACGAATTTACACACGGCGCCCAACATCAACTAGGGCCTCGAGCCTGCCTCAAGCGGTGGCTGACGCGACTAAGCGGCCCTGCTGGCACACTAACCTTGAAACGGACTGCACTTTCCCACACGCGCAGTGTCTCTAGCGAGAGCTGCCACCCACTCAACTCTTCATACCCGGACAACGTCGGGACGGGCTGCTAGTATTATATAATGGTCTTAGATCTTAAATGTATTAAGAGATTTTCATTTTGCCCACTTGAAATGTACACTGTATTGACGAAACAATGAATTGATTGTATGTATTTCTGCATTTTATCGACGCTTACCTTTAGAATTATATACAATAATTAGATTTACCTAGAATTAATTTAGAAAATTATAGTATAAATGTCGTACTAACAGCCTTCTTATGTACAGTAGGTGGAGAGCATTAGTGGATACTGCGTAGTACCACAATTTATTCCCATGCCGTTAATCACAATATAGCTCACACCAATCACGATAGAATAGCAATAGATTAGCTGCTAATATAGTCATAATCACCCGATTACTCACAAAACAATTGTAAGCTAAGTACTCACAGATAGAAAATGTATCTAGACATTATGAGACATTGGGACAGCATAAGAAGTGTAGAAATAATTTATAAAGGATGCTATAGACTTCATTTTATTTTTAATTTACTACTCACCATGAAACAGTGAAAGCATACCAGAAATTAACCACATATTATTGATACTGTAAGCGTTAAAGATTGGCAAAGTACTGATTGACAATATGCCTCTCATTCGGTTTTGAAGAATATAATTGACACTGGTGGATTTATTACATTACATTTATCAAGAGATATTATGGACGTTTATAATGAGAATCTTTACTGCTCCAAGATGTCAGCTATCTTTAGAAGACTCGATGGTCTGTCATTTATTTTCAGTATCTGTGAACCGGAAGTTGAAACCATGAGGAAGTGGTGTTTGGTAAAGGGAACTTAAAAGGGAATGGCGCCGAATACCGGGAGCTTCAAACCGCACATGGATGTTTGCTGGGACTTTGTATTACTGCAGTACTCTGCTCCGTAATCCAGGTAAGATTCGATCGAGGCTCCGCACAGACGAGGGCATTGTAGATACCTTATGGTATACGGACTCGAGGGTACAATGTAGTGAACTACATTCATGGCGTTCTGTTGCCTACTGCATACCTTACAGGGTATTTGCTGGGATTTGATGTTACAGTGCTCTGCCTTAAAAGTAACAATAGACTAAGGCTCCACATAGACATGGGCATACTATACATTGACTGAACGAGATAACACGCTGGGTTGATTTCGAGTGCGCAATGGGGTGATTTAATTTACGGTATTTGATGTTCTTCTAATACAGTTCTGTGCTACATTTCTATGATGTTGGCACAATGGATAGGTTAAAAGACGAAAGTACTGGGACTTATCTTCAGTTCAATTGCGTGGATCTGAGCGTCATGTTTAACTTCCAATTGGGTTAACAATAGATAAAATAACGGAGATAATTTTGCTTTAAATGACGTTTGTCAGTTTTTGGTATGCACACAGACCTGATATTTTGTATTGATTTACAGAGAGACGAATTATATGGTGGATAAACATGGATTGGAAAATTGAAGGAATTGCGTTTATGAGCGACAATATTAATCCTTAGAACCCTTTTGTGGTTCAAAATTAACACCACATTTACAGTAGGTGTACTATAAGTACTTATTGATTGAAATTAAGGAAGAGTTAACACTTATAGATCAGTCAATGGGCTAAATATTTGTGCTTTCTTCTACTATACAAAATGTTATACTTGGACATAATAGGTATTTGAATAATTATCTTGTAAAACATACAATCACAGGAATTTAATGGTATTCGCCACTCCACATTGCTTGCACTGACCCATTTTTAAACCACAAATCATTACTGCAAACTTCACCACTCTTACATGCACGGGTGGACTTGCTTTATTGGTGACCTCTGCATCTCTTCACTATTACCCTTGGGCAATAAGGTTTTCTAAATTCCGCTAGCATTTTTGGCATTTGGTTTAACTCCGCTCTCTCCATCGTATACTCTATCTTGGTATTTCTGTGGCTTTTAGTTATGTGATAATTTTGTTTTGCTTGTACTATCAAACAGGAGAATGATTTAGCTAACCCTGCTTTTGGACTATGAATGGCCTTTTTTATGTACAAGATTAGTCATGTTGACGTAAAATTTTGTGGCATTATTCAATAAAACGGATATATTTATTCTTTACAGCCTTGAAGTCGCGGGATCACACCCTATTGCGACGAAACACGTGTTGGCTGTTGCTGGAAACACCTGAATAAAGCGTGACAAGAAAAATAAAAAAAAATACTGTATAATTTTGCCATCACATTACGGTTTGATTTTTACTAATAGGGAGACCTTGTTATAATTTAAAACGTGTGCTTGGGAGTAGAACTTATGTTTTGAGAGTTGCACTCTTGCCTCGTGGAGTTAAGTGGTTCTCCACACCTTTGAGCACCGTCAACTTAATTTTGAGAGAATATTTAATTAGTGTAATCCAACCTATAGGCGCCAAATTCCCTATACGAACAACCACGTCGCTTGTATTATTTAATGAAGCAAAACATGATTATTGAGTTTGCTATGGAATGTTTAATGTAACCTCAAATAACATGTCCGCCTTCCTGTTAACGTGAAACTGGACTTTAAAATTGTTTTAGGTAAATATTTTTACTTTTTAATAAAGACCTGAGAAATACGTTAATAGTCTGGTCAATAAAGGGCACATCTCAAATTGTCCTTGATGGAAAAGAGACTAGCAAAATGATTTGATGGCGAACACAAATTATTGAATTAAATCTAACAGTCTGTCATGGACTTCTACAGGGTTTAACCTAGATCTATTTATCAAGGTGTTAAATCTACTCGGCCGGTGAAGTACTCCTAGTGGTCATTTAAGCTCCTCCGCATATATGATCTAGTCTAGGGTCCTTGAACTCGGTTTACCAAAGGCAGTACATTTTTGATACATCATGGTGTGGCTGGTGTATGTATTCCTTGATTCCTTACCACACAATAAAATATTTTCTTAACCAATGCCCACGCTTGTCTGTCTAGCACAAAAAAAAAGAGTGAAATTGCCATTAAATGCCAACCAGGATATGGACCATGACGCCAACGATTTTAGGAAAGGCCAGCTCATAATTTGATTTGTCACATGCACTGTTACTACTTTTCCTACTTTATTTCATGCTATATAACTTTTTAAGGTGGAATACGACTTTTTAACACAAACCTTCTGCCCCAAATTATATTAACTCGAGGCTTTGTATGGTGAGGGTATTTGTGCAGATGTTTAGCTGGCAGGCATGCATGCAACCCACATTTGACATGTTATGGAGGTGGGACATGCTGTTAAATGAAAATGTACACATTGGTCACCTATTTAAAAGGTCTCATCTTAAAATCTTTTTTTTTGGTCTGACCTGACTGCACAGCCACTGCACCACATATTGCCAGTTCTTTAAATATACATAGTTGGCTTTGACGGCTCTGTAGAGGAGCATTACTCTCGCCTCCTGCTGTTTGCTACTGTGTGTATAATTGCACCTTCCAGAAAATGTTGATTGCAAAGTTTAACATCTAAAATGTCCAGCGCACGATCATGCTGTTAGATTGTTATTCATCTCCTTTTATATATGCATTCTATGCAGAAATCTCATTTTTTAACAACAAATGTTCCTACACAGATCTGTAGGAAATAAGATACAGCAGGAGTACCGACATTTTTGAACAATTGCAAGACCTGCAGGTTACATAACTTTAACGAAATGTGGACTGTACTAGATTTTGGTAATTGTGCATATGATAAATTAGTAGAGATGGCGGGTTATCCTACATTATCGAATGGCCAGATCGATGAATATATTAGGTGATGTCTCCTATCGGGGGTCTGTGGGTAGTAGGGGAGAAAGATCAATCTCACAATACGCCGCCCATCGGGTCCAAATTTTCTATGTTTTTTGGGGCAGCCACAAGCTAGAAACAGATATTTCCCCCCCAGACATCCCCCCCCCCCCCCCCCCCCCCCCCCATACAGTTCGGATTTCCCTTAACCTATAGTTGGCGGGCCCTTTCCACATTTGGGCGAGATCGGGCTTGGTGATAGTAAGGGCTAAAAACAATAGATGTTGCTTGTATTTATTTCCCACAATGTTGTCCGTACTGTGTAAGAGGAAAAGTCGTGGGTCAAGTGGGATTTCACATGATAGTACCTCGCTTATGCATGACAATACTCTATGCCAAAAGGGCTGCAACGCAGTGCCGATACAAACTGTATGTAAAAAAGTCCCATCCTCCCTCCCACATCGTAAACCTATAAGGAGGCTTGAAAACACCCATCTTCCAGAGTCTGACCAGTTTGTAGTATGCGTGGTGTAGAAACTTGAACTGTATAAGGCAGTATCACATGGACACTGCAGCGCCTCGGGGGCTGGCCATGGCTTCGACCGAGTCGTCGTTCGTCAAGTCAGGAATATCAGCTTGCAATGCTCACTGCATCGTATCTAGCGGCGTCCGTGTGGGCCGTCAATGTCTGGTATATTTGCCTAATTTTGTGTAGGCCCAGATCTCCCATCAGTAGTCAGCCCTTTAGAGGGTGAAACTCCAGAAGGGTCTCAAGAGCATGGTTCAGGGGGCTCAAAGCATGGCTGAAATGGAGGTATTTGTAAAATTGTATTTTGTGTTCTTTATACTCTGCCTGTAATTGCTGAAAGGATTTCAGTGTAGTACCCCATATCGCATCACTCGGGGTTGACCTGGTGATAATCCCACCAGGTCCTTACCGCGGAAACCCGCCAGGGCCGCAACTGGGCAGAGGTATGTGGCCTGCCGTAATGGAGTGGTTTGTGTTAGTGCCCCGCACAACCCCATCTGGTGGACAGTCTTTTGCCATAACTGTATCGCTACTCTACAAGCCGGGGGCAGAAAATCTAGGCGTGTGCGATATAAAGGAGCTGGAGGTGAGGGGTCCCTTTCATTGCCACATGCTCGATCGCAAAAGCAGGGTCGGTTTGGGAGTTATAACACCATTCATTTATTAATATGTGAGAAGCTACATAATGGGAATATATGTCCGCTACTGCGATGCTCCCACAATATGTAGACTGCATGCAGGTGTGGAGTGCGACCCTGATTGCCCCTTCATTCCAGAGAAATGGATTTGGTTTGGCCTTCACTTGCTCAAACCAGGATCGTGGGATTTTATAGGGGAAATTTTGTAATCTGTATAAGATTCGGAGAAATCTCATTTTTACTATTTTTTCCTAGCATTGGGCAGGCTTTAATGTTATAAATTACATTTGTACTTTCAGCATTTGGACTGCTTTTGTGAATACTTTATTTTACATACATACATATGTTGGTACACCAAAGCCAGACATATTGACTTTTGCAGTCTGTTTTATTAGCTGTTCAGTTGCAGAACTAGTATAATAAACAAGCCTATGCAAACCCAGTAGAGCTCATCTTTTTAAACTACTGGATTTTCCAATGGTCTTTTATAGTTATGTACAGCATCAGCACAAAAAGAATTGGCAAAGCCAATATGTCGGGCCTTGGAACCAGTAGTGATTCTGTTAAACATCCCTGATGCTGCATGACTAAAGAGGAGGGAACAAATCGCTATGACCTGGTCACTATAGGTGGGGAAAGCAACACGAGGCACTGTTGAGAGAAAGCATCATTGAGGGCTGGGAATGAAAGCAACACATTTGGGATGGGTGGGGAAGCAATGTGGAGAATGGAGTGCAGAAGCAAAAGGAAAACAAGCATTGGAAATGCAATAGGTCTCGCATTAGGAAAGTATGAGCGATTGGTATTATAAATGACACTTTTTTTTATTTGTGTTGGTTTTGAAAATATCAAATTTAATAGCTTCGTCAGTTACAATGTCAAGTTTTAACTTTCGCAAATGTGACACCTATAGCATTTGTAATGCAATGTGTGTTGTATTTACGTGACTTGCATGTATTGATATTACAAATAACAATGGCTTTTAATTTTGTAAATACTTAAATTAAAAAAATTGTAATTTATAATGGCAATAGCTTAAACGTTTGTCAATAAATTTTGTGAAGATTATGTTCAGTGTATTTTATTGTGACGAAAATCCAAGAAGATTGCATTTGCACCTACACACACACAGAGACACACGCACACACACACATAGATGTGGTGGTGGTGGTGGATCTGGGGGATATGGTGTTGGTGGATGTGGTGGTGGTGGTGATGGTGGATGTGGTGATGGTGGATGTGGTGATGGTGGATGTGGTGGTGGTGGATGTGGTGGTGGTGGATGTGGTGGTGGTGGATGTGGTGGTGGTGGATGTGGTGGTGGTGGATGTGGTGGTGGTGGATGTGGTGGTGGTGGATGTGGTGGTGGTGGATGTGGTGGTGGTGGATGTGGTGGTGGTGGAGGTGGAGGTGGAGGTGGTGGTGGTGGAGGTGGTGGTGGTTGATGTGGTGGTGGTGGATGTGGTGGATGAAAAGGTGGCGCATAATTTGTTTCATTCACAATGTACCATATAATTTGCTTTTCAAAGCCACATAATAGCGCTGTCGGATAATTCGGCCCGGAGTTGCAGCATTTTGTCAGTCTCCTCCCCACCCTGCGGGTCATCAATGACATCGTTCAGTACCGGGATGGGGCCAAAAACAACTGACAGTGATTGAGGGGAGACGGGGGCGGCATGTGGCCAATTTGTTCAAAAGAGAAGAAAGGGTAAGCTAGAGCAGTGCAGGGTGCGCAGAGTATACGTGCTGGAGAGAGACTCAGTGCTCAAGGTGCTGGTCGGGGTGAGGGGGGGCTAGAGATGTGGTGACAGAGGGGAAGGGTGGGTGAAGGAGGGCGAGCTAGTGCTGGAGAGAGTGGCTGGAGGGGGAATAGAGGTGTTTGAGATGTGGAAGAGAGAAAAAACAGCAAGCTACTCCTGGATGGCGGGCGTGGGAGGGGGGTGGTGCTGGAGGATGGGGTGAGGTAATCGAAGAACCGGGCGAGAGAAAAAAAATCAAAGTAAGTGCAAAAAAATTGAGAAGAGAAAATACCATTACCGGAGAAAGGAAAGGCTACAGTCTGAACCCGTGCTCAAGGGGGGTGGGGAGGGGGTCAGTGGTGAAGGGGTAAGGGAGATTGGAGTCGGTGCCGGGGAGGGTGAAAGATAGGCGGGAGCAAGGATCCATGCATACTGAAATATAGGTGGCATGAACGAAGAAAAAAATGAAATAAAGCTGCTCGGAATGTTAAACCCTATTATCCACTACCACAAAGGCTGTACCGCTCCCTCCAGCTCCTGAGAAACATTTGAACACCAAAGAACCAGAATGCAGGCCAGCCACGCCCTTTACCCACCACAAGAGCAAAGAGAACTAGTACAATTGCACAACTCCACAGCTTCAGAAGTGGGAGAGCGGAGAGAACAGGGGCAGCTTTTTCGGAATTTACCTCGTGATTTTATTTGTCCATTGTAGTTGCTTTGTGCGGCAAGAGCTACTTAATTTAAAAACAAACATTCCAATTATAGAAATATAAATGCCCCTTTTGGTTGCAACGCTAGCATTGCGACATAAGTATAGTTTTTGGTAGAGATTTAAAAGTATGTACGCAGCGATGAAAAAGTTCCACATAAAGCAGGGCGGTATCACAGAGCACATGAGCGCTTGTCAGCATTTCCTGCAAAATCACAGCTGTTTTGGAGAGTGCTGGTTCAAAATGTTAAAGAAAATAGAAGAGCCTTGCCTCGTCCTTCCTGGTTAACACAGAACAAACAACAGTTATATGCCTCTTGCTCCACCCAACGCATGTTCCACTTTTAAGCCCCTGTAGTGAAATTTCAAACATGCAGTCGATTGAATTAAATCCCCACCTTCAATAAAGGAGAAATGCGAGTCGGGGGGGCGGGGGGGTGGGTAGAGAGAAATGCGACACGGTGGGCCGGGGAGGGGGCGGAGCGGGTAAAAAAAAAACAAGACTGGGGGAAGGCAAAGAAGGGGAGGGGGGAGGAGAAATGCGACACGGCGGGCAGGGGAGGGGGCGGAGCGTGGAGAGGGTGTGAAAGCAGCAGGGGCCTGGAGTGCGGCTGAGGGAACTGAAGAAATGCGACACGGCAGGCAGGGGAGGGGGCGGAGCGGGGGTGTGGGAGGAGTGCGCCTGAGGGAAAATACATGCAACGCAGGCGACTGGGGGCATGGGCACGCGCTTTTAAGCTCAATGCGCATGCGCATTGAGCTTGAATTTCACGGGCACTGCAAGGAATCGCCATGATTCCTTGCAAGTTGGTTAAAGTCTGTTTAAGCCCCCATAGTCTCGCAAGCTCGATGCGCATGCGCATCGACAGGCGAGACCTAAAAAGTAGTTTCCTAAAAGGAAGCAGTTGAAATACGGAAGTTGGGAGGCTTTTAGAATATGTGAAATTGGTATCATTTTCTTTTGCGTAATCCATTAAAATGACTTGAAATTGGGGATAATTATGCAAAACTGGCGTATTGCAGCACAGTGTGTGGACATAGAATTGCCTTCAAATTACATGCTTGTGCAAAACAAAAAGCACCACGAACAGCTGGTCGCTCTGTCATTCGGGTTATGCCTGCGTTCACAGTAAATTTTTACAGCACATGGCACATTCATAGTGAATATATGTGATTAGGAAAATGGATTACTCCATCTGGGGATGCATGTTTAAATCAGTAGGATTGCTTTCTTTATATACCTGCGTCTGCAACCCTTGGAGTTCATCAAAGGGGCATCTTGTGCACGGAGGATGATTTCCTGGGCAAAAACTATCTCTGCATACATTCTTTGATGCATTTACCGATTATCACCTTTTTGCACTGTAGGAGAGTGGGGTCTGCAATGCTATGGTCACCCCCGATTTTTGCTTTTTGCTTCACTGGTTTACGACTTTCCCTGGCTGTGGGCCTGCTAATCAGACCCACAGCCTAGCTGTCTCTCTCTAAATTGACAACCATGTACCTTAGGTGCATATCTAATTGGATACAGAGTCACCTGATCAGTCCCTGTACAGTGTACCTTAGGTACCCATGGCAGAGGTGCACTCAGGGCCTACCAGGGGCTGCAGCATGTATTATGTCACCGCTGGCTGGCCATCCAAATCTGACACAACCGGCTGATCAATCAGCTGGGGCAAGGTGGTGTAATCACCCTTTGCTTTAGATATAGTATCCCTATATCTAACCCTAAAATGGACACCTATCCTCCTATCAGTCACTCCTATGGCAGGCCTTATCAATCCTGGAGGCATAGTGCTTGGAATTATGTGAGATGGTGCTCTAGCATGAGCTGAGCCTGTCTGCAGCTTTCGGAACCAAGTCCTTTAGCTGTTTCCATGATAACGCTATACCATATACTCTTAAGTGCATTATAATCCTCGCGGTTATTGCTAACTTTGGTATAGCATTATCAGAACATGTCGAGTAAGGTGTCATACGAATTGGAATACTACCCCCTCGCCAATTCTGGTTACGTGGGTAGCATTACACCCTTCTAGAGGGACACGACATGTATAACTGTGAACCCCGGTTAAAGTTAACTCTAGCCTCCGCATCACAAAATGGATGCTGCCGCCACAGACACAAGTCTGACCTCCTGCTGCTGGGAGTCCTTCCAGTGAGGGAGGCTTGGACAAAGGGTTTCCTGCCTTGGGAGGTGCTAGCACCACCCCAGACAGGATTTTGTGTATTAGGTAGGACATGGCTGAAAGGAATGAGACATGCCTGGGGCACACGAGGTGTCCCTGTGCATACACCGGTCTAAACCAGTTCTTGGGGCTCTCCAGCCCCAGCTCTGGCGCAAGACCGGACAAAGGATAGGGGGTGTAACCACCCCCCTTCCTGGTCCCACCCAGAGGAGGGACCTAGTCGTAGTACAGCCCCCTTTAGCCGGATAAAGGTAGGAGCTGGTCCCATTCCAAATTAGATTATCCTGAACAACTTTACAAGAAGAAACTCTAAACTTCGACGTTCTGCTCCACAGAAGACTGAAGAAATCTCCCCTGTGGGCAAGGAGTGTCCACCCTGCACGAGCAGGCACCATCAGCGTCCAGCTGCTTTCCTTTGTCGTCTTCCCTCGAGGATCCAGACTTCAGAGCCCGACGAGACCCGGATTCCCAGACCTCTCCAACCTCTACCTACATCTGTAGCACAGCTGAGATTCGTGGATGCGACGAGAGACGTGGGACCGGCCATCTTGAAAGAAGCAGCACTTTGCTCCAGCACGACTTCTGAGGTAACCTCGTCCAAGTGCTTTGGGGACTGAGAAGCCCCGACTCCGAGCAGCTCCTGCACCGAAGATCAGCCCTCCAGCATCCACGAGATCTGCGTGGGGCCCTTCTGCCTGTTTGCTGCTCGACACGTTGTCTGGTCACTTGCCGGCTGGCTAGTGACCTCCTAGACGACGAACCTTAATCTTCACTGCTGGTCTGGTTGCTCCAGACTGGCCCTTGCTCCCTTCCAAAAGAGGAGCACCCCGGACCCTCCTGGTCCACTCCAGACGCCGTTTCCACTCACGGCGTGGATTGCCTTTGCCAAGGCTTGTTGACTCCAAATCCGAAGCAGACACTGCCGACAGCGAGAGCCTGCGTGGGACAGCTCATGCCTCCATCCTGGTCGTCGAAGACACCACCTGGTCCATGTGGCTGCAGGGACAAGCGTCCACCCTCACCTGATCGCGACGTCGACATCTGGTTCCACTCCAGTCACTGGCTAGTGACTTTGAACATTGTCCCCTCTGCTTTCAGGTTCTCCTCTTCACTGATCCACCCTTGGATCACACCGGACATCTTCCTCCTGATCACCTGCAGCATCTTTTCTTCCAGGCTCCATAGACTTCAACGCCGGAACCCGACACGACTTCGCACCTATGCACCCGCAGCCTGTGGGTGAGGTAACACGAGCATTTCGGTGCTCAAGGGTAGCTTGACTCTCCTAGTGTCCAGTTCCACAGTCGTTTTTGTCTTACATAGTCCGGATTGTCCGTACTCTCCTTTTACTGGAACTGTACTGTCCATAGACACTGTTACGCATCTTGCGTGTGAGTTCACACTCTGCACACGCGTTCCGTGGGCCTCCTATTACCTACCTAGAGTTAGTGTAGCGTGGTCCCAGCGATCCTACAGCCTCTGGACAGCTCCATTCCTTTTATCGACTTTCACATTCCACTTACATAGTATATGGTTTGTCGTGCCCCTAGGGCACCATTGTAATTTGTGCAACTTAAACGTATTTTTCCTAAGAGATTGTCATGTGCTTAGCCCTCTGACCTCATAAAGAGTTCAGAGGTGTATGTTAATAAATATATTGTTTGTTTTCATAACAACCTGTGTGGTGTCCTTTCACTTGGTATTCAAGGGGTTATATGTGGTAAAACAGCTGGCTTCACATGCCAAAAGAGTTTAGCCTAAGACTGCTTTGTCCATGCTACCATTAGGATGGGTGGTCTATAAGGTTGACTTTACAACCAATCGCCGTAAGGGTTGTTTGGACTGATACAAGGTGATCACTAGAACTAGTGAGCATCATATATCAGGCCAACTTCTCACATGCACCTTTTAACCATTAAACATGTATAGGAGTGCATTATTATTGCAAGCTAAATTGTCTTCTGGTACGTAAAATGCTGTGTTACTAAATGGAAGGAGATTTATTCAATCGTCTTAAGCTAGATGAAGGACTAAACCAGCCTTCCCCAACCAGTCAGCCGTCCACAGGTTATGTTATGTTATCTTGGTTTTGTACAGCGCACAGCTACTCAATGAGTGTCCCGGCGCTTTGAATGCACACCTGTTACACAAAACACTGTCCGTGCCATTCCTCTTAAACAGGATGTTTTCTCAGCGGTGAGAAGAGAACTGAGCATTCTCTCTAGTATAATAAAAGCTCATTCATGAAGCTAGAAGTGAACCAATTAAAATGGTAAAACTATGCTTCAAAGTAGAATCAAACGGAAGAGTAAAAAGCCATGGAATAAGCAAGCAAATGAGTGACTAACACTATCAATGATGTGCAGTGACAAGGCACAAAATCACATTGTAATTTTTGTTATGGCCTACAAGAAGCCTATAGAAAATGGATAGCTAAAAACTATGTAGGCAAACCCTAAATAGATCTGTCTTCTATGTGACATAGGATTAGTCCCCCAACACAGCTGGTTAGGTCGTGCAGCGCTCATGCGCTGCACTAGGAGGGCCTCATGCAATCACTCCAGACCTTCACTCTTGCGTGTGGCGGCCTGCAGGTTGCGGGAGCCAGCAGGGGTGCTCAGGTTGCCATCTGTTCTGTGTGGTCACTTTCACCGCCACGCGTGTTTGGATTAGACCCCATGTTAGCTACCAGGCCTTTGGCCCTACCCACACTCCGGTATTTGTATTACAGCCCCGCCCAGGGCGTAAACCTTTAAGGTGGCGCAGGGGCTACATGCAGTAGTAGTCTTCCAAGTGGCTTCAATGAGACGTGCATTTAAACACTTTCTTGTGGCTGCTGGTGCTGTTTCTGTGTATTGGCTGCTGTTTTACTTCTCCGGACTTATTTTCTTGTCCCACACACCTCCCCCCACCCCCCCCCCCCTTTTTCCACAAAGGTAAAGAGGACGAATGGGAAGGGAGCTAAATGATTTCGCCGAGCATGCTTTCTGAGCGAAGGCCAGCTCTGAATGTACACCGCCACAAAAGATAGTCAAGACCCATGACCTTGATTGGCTGGCCACGTGGCATGCTACCTACTGCTTTTGCTTCTTCTGAAGCATGTAACAGTCGCGCGCTTGATTGTTAACGTATATTAGCGTCCACACAATGAAGGGGCCACACTCTGTCTGCCTCTATTTGAGTTAGCAGTTGTAGTGTTTTGGGGGCATTGCTGGGGTTTTGCGGACTCTGGCATAACAAGCCTCGGCTGCCACCTATTGAAGCACCCAACAGCAGGTGGCATGTTGAGCCATTGAGCAGCGAAGCAGTCACAGAAAAAATCTTGCATGATGTGCTCGGTGCCGTGTTGCCATTGTGGTCTGCTTTACAGTGTCATTTTCCACCCACTGTTTTGGTATACGCTGTGAGTGTTTCCCTAGATGCTTTTTTGGGGGGGGAAAAAGCCAGGTGCATTATTTTGGATCAGAGTAGAATGTTGATTGTTCTCCATACCACGTATTGCCCATAGCTCAGAAGGGAAGAGTGGAATGGAGTAAATCAGTTGTGTTCTTGTCTGTTCATTTGAAGAAACACCAAGCACGCGGAAAACGCAGAGCTTTTGTATTCACTCCTCAGTGGATAAAATAACTCTACCCTCAGGAATGCCTTACACATTTACCTCTCTGAATAAACCAAAATCACTGTTTAAGACCGACCTAACAAGCATTTGCAATGCAATAGGTCTCGCATTTCCGCGAGTTTGAGCTATTGAAATTGCAAATAACAATGCCTTTTATTGTTGTTTTTGTTTTTAAAACATACATAAAAGGCCTCTTCATTTACAATGCCAATAGCTTAAACTTGCGTAAATGTGAGACCTATTGCTTTGCAAATGCTTGTTTTTAGTTAGGCATGTCTGCACCCAAATCCACCAAAGAGCAATTTCAGCAGCCGGAAGGGACCAAGCACCCAGTGTGAGGTGGAGAAATAAAAACCTAAGCGAAAAAGAGCGTCTCCTAAGAGCATCTCCTAAATGTAGTCTGACTTACATAGGACCAGTGCTACCAATTGTGATGACCGGGTTCCCCAGAACAGTTCAAAACGAAATAGACTATCACTAAAGTGCCAGTAACCTCAATCTTTTTTAGGCGTTTGCACACTTTAATTATCCACCAATGCTCTTTGCTCTTCTTCCTATGTGAAGAAATATATTGTTCACCAAATATCAGAAGGAGTGGGAAAACTCAGTATCACAGAAGAGTCTCTAGGAACGTTTTTTGGGACCCTCAACAGCTACTTTCAGTCAGTGGCATGTTCTCCCCACTGGTGTATTAATAACCAGTAGCATCCTTATCGGGTCTACCCTCCACCAGGAGGGGATGTCTCGAGATGCATAGACTTTGTGGGATCAGTCAAAAAAAAGACTGATCTCAAATTACCTTCTGTCTCAAAGGGAGATTACATTCATTTGAATAGGTGCAGGGGCAAGGTTGAAAAAAGAAAAATGTATAAGGGAAGGGCTAGAAGTCTCACATCTACACAAACATTTGCACAACATGTTTCAGCCTTCTTGTGCCCATACAGGTCGATGGCTTTAGTTGGGACCATGAAATTGATTGGACTGCTGATCTAGGCCAGTAGAGATGCGTTATTCTCCATTTTCCCACTTCCTTTTATTATACTTGGTGAAATTGCTTTGGGAAGTTGAGTGGGAGATGGTCATTACCTGTTTCCCCTGCGATTTTTGCCCCGCCTTTTATTTTTGCACCCCATTCACCGCAAAAAAGTTCTTTCTCTGCCAATGTTGAGCAGGCCTGGAAAGCTTAGTGGAGGTTGTATAAACTGGGGCAAAGTTTTTAGTAAGCAAAATCTGAAGATTTCCTGTACCTGGGAATCCCATCCATAACAGAGTTGCTAGAGCCACTCTAATATATGTCTACAGCACATTTGCAGTTATGGTTGAGGTAGACTTTTTTTCAACTAACTTTATTTTTGATTTTACTTTTTATTGCTTATTTAAACAATCCACATTACAGCATTTAATAGTACATTGGCATTTGCGCACGGTTCCAGAGGCAAACAGGGTTACGTTTCACATCAACCTACATTAGAATCGACCATGAGATCACATTATGAGCAGAACGCAAGTATGGTGTAATTACCAGGGGGTAGTCATTACGCGGAGTTCCCTCCTTTCCATACCAGTTGGCACCTCGTTCCGAGGCAGCCCCACTGCATGTTGAATAACTCTGAATGCCATCCTCTTCCTCAGAGTTGAGGGCCATACCACACAACTGGCGCCATTCCATGAGGTCTGCCTGTAAGTTATCATCTTTGCGAGTTTACTGCATGTGCGTCTCTTCGGCTAGGGCCCATTCCCTAACATCCCGCAACCATGTGGGGATATCCAAGCATCTGTGTCCCATCCAATTAATCTCTATTCTGCGTCTGGCCAGAACCAACATGAGCTGCGACAGTTTCTATGCTATTTTCAGTTTGGGTTTGCGTACATGGGTCAACAAATATTGGATTGGTTCTTCTCGGATGGGTAGGCCTATACTCTTCCGCACGCTTTCCATGACATGCGCCCAGAAGTGACGTTTCTCAGGGCAGGCCCAGGCACAGAGCAGAAAGTCTGCGTCATCTGCTTTGCAACTGAGGCCCTTGCTGTCATTAGAACGCAAAAAACCTCGCAGCTTGACAGGG
Source organism: Lissotriton vulgaris (assembly GCF_964263255.1). Taxonomy (NCBI): domain Eukaryota; kingdom Metazoa; phylum Chordata; class Amphibia; order Caudata; family Salamandridae; genus Lissotriton; species Lissotriton vulgaris. The sequence goes on along the minus strand of NC_141687.1, from coordinate 950,559,995 downwards.
GTGAGATAGGTGCGGTGTAAAAAATCATAGTGGATCAGTTTGAACCTGGCTTTACAGGGTACTGTATGTGTGAGGTCACAAATAGCTGACCAAGTACCATCCTCTATGACTATATTGAGGTCCATCTCCCAAGCTGCTCGCGACAAGGGGGAACGAGTGTCAGAGTCCCCACGCATAGCCCTATACAGAAGTGATATCAATCTGCGTCCAGAGCCACAGGTTAGGAGCAGATCCAGAGTGTCTGCTGGGGAATATCTGGATATTGTGGCCAGGTAATTCTCATTACTTCCTGTATCCCTCTATATTGAAGGAAGTGACCCTGTTGACCAAGTGTAAAACTCTCACACACTTGCTCAAATGGTAAAAACGTCTCATTGGGATCTAGATCTGCGAGAACCTCACACCCGCCCTCCCTCCAAGTCTGAAAAGACATATGACTGCTAATGTCTCTGAACGGGGCCAGTATCCAGACCGGTAGTTCCCTGTGGAAAGGAGCATGTCTCTGCTCCCGTTCCACAAATTGCTGCCAAATAGCCACAGTGTGATGCACCAGGTGCGGTAAGTCCCCATCGGCTGCCCTTAGCTTCAACAATTCTACCGGCAGGCTTTCCGGGTGCACGCGGCCAGCCAATAGTCTTATTTTCCTAGTTGTCCCCTGCCCCCATCCAGCCGGCCGCATGTTGGAGCTGGGCCACAAAATAGTACAAGTCAAAACGAGAGGCTTCTAGTATGCCCTCCTTATACCCGCGCGTCCGTGTAGAGCTACTCTACTACATCGGCTGGTCCCGAGAAGTGAAATAAGAATTGTGTTCAGTTGCTTAAATCCGTGCTGGAACCGGGCATGGTATATTTTGTAGTGCCTATAGGCACCTGGGTAACAACCATTTTTGACACTGCAAGTCTGCCCATCAGGGGTAAGGTGTTCCAAAATGCCACAGTGTCCAAGGGTGTGTCTAGGTTTAAAGCTATCTGTTGGGCATCACGAAGAGCAATTTGAACCTTAAGTACCGAAAGTGAGCTCGCTTCCATCTCAGTTCCAAATGTGGAAGGGTTTCAAGTGGTTCCGTGGCCAGCGCCGCTAGGGGCAAGACCAGGGATATACTTGTGTTGAGGCAGAGTCCAGACACCTCCCCAAATTGTTTGAGGGGACGAAGTTCTGGGACAGCCATACGAGGGAGTGTCAGATGAAAAATAGCGTCTTTCCCATACAGGGAAACTGTGAGTAGAGTTCCCCACCCGTATGCCCCAATGTTAAATCTCCGCTCTGATCTAGACCGCCAGAGGCTCAATAGCTAAGGCGAAGAGGAGGGGCGATAAAGGGCATCTCTGACCGGTCCCCGTCCCCATTCTTCAGAGTGTGCTACCCCCTTCACCCCGCCTCCCAAACGGACCCACGCCCTGGGTTCTGTATACAGTACATTGACCCAGCGGTAAAACCGGGGCCCGAACCCTGCCTCTTGAAGAACCTGAGAAAGGTAGCCCCGGTCAACGGATCGAAAGCCTTAATTAAGTCTTAAGACACAAGCACCATCTCCTTCTCCAGATGCTTTACTTCCTGCATGACATGCGCCAACCGGTGCAGATTCATTGCAGTGTTACAGACCGGAATGAAGCCGCATTGATCTTCATGGACGAGATGTGGCATCTGGGGGCCCAGATGGAAAGCAAGCAGCTTACTCCGTATTTTAGCGTCTGTATTTAGCATGGTGATAGTGCGATAAGAAGAGGGTTCAGAGGTATCCCCACCCAATTTCAGAATCATGGCGATTTTACCCTGCCTTTCTCAAAGGCCTCCTGTTATAATTGTAGGAGTGGCAGAATCAGTGTGCCAGCATAGGCCCTATAGGACTCAGGTGGGAAGCCATCGCTACTTGGCATCTTAGAAGCCGGGAGCATCTGCAGGGCGGTCCGCACCTCCTCCACTGTTTGACCTGAGGAGCTGAGTCAGATGTGTGGTTCGTAAGTATAAGGCACAGGAGTCTGTGTGAATTGTTGGATCAGCAGTATACACTATCTGCAGATGGTGCTGCAGTTCCTGCAGAATGGCCGCTCTAGAGTGTACCATTGTGCCACCGGAAGTTCTCAGCGCAGATCTAGCGACCGGGGTGTGCTCTCTAAGTAGGATCCACGAGGTAGACTTTTAATAGAAAAACGCATTTTGGAATTTTCTTATAACGCAGGTGCCTTTTCATGAATCTGCATGAAACTTTCCATAAAAAAGCTACATGAGCCATATCTTTCATGAACTTATTTATTGTATGTAAATAACTGTCCTTTGTACTGTCTGCACTTTATCGTATGTTCTTACTATTAATTTTAACTGTCTTGCTGTATATGTACTTTTATGGTTTTAATCAAAACCGAAATAAAGTCTCTATTGAATTGAAAATCTACATGCATTTGTGTTTCTTCTTGACAATTTTGCTCAGAGCTTATAGAATTCTTTGTTCCTGGATACAGAGAAAATAAAATGGCTGAACAGAAAAATACACCAGATTTGGCATGTAAATAGAACTTGATTAAGGGAACTGTATTTGCTTGGTTTGATGTAACACTGTTCAGTAGTTTAATTATAAAAAAGGATTACATTGTTCAGTTTGGCCTTAAGCAGATACAATTTAGAGATGTTGCATGCACTGCTGATTTGTATATCGTCTTGATACTCGAACCAACTGAGTATTAACAAATCCTTTAAAAACAAAATACACTGTTGAACTAAGGCTCTCTTTTAGTACCGTGCCTTGCAAATATTCAAATTGGCTTCTCTGGCAGGCCATTGCAGGCATTTCAGTTTCAATTGTGTGCTTCCGACCTAAAACCCTCTTTTATTAAACATTTTTTACACATCGATGGCTTGTTCCGTGTGCCTATGTACAATATGTTCAATGAAGGAATATGTATACATTTATCTTGTGAATAGACTTGAAGAAAAATGTGCAATTTGATCTATTTCCCCCAAAAGCTTTGAAAGTTAGATTTTGATGTTAGAAAACTTTTGTTTTTTAATCAACTGGTCTTTTACATAATCTTTGAAAGGTCAGACAGGCATTCAGTAATTATGTGTGATCTCTAGTCCAAATTCGACACTTTACCCACCCCACTAGCAGTGTCAATATAGTGTGCAATATCTTTGCTGAGAGAAACAGTTGGGCAGTTAGTCACGTTCTCCTTTGCGATATTACATGCATTTTGGAGTCTTTCTAGAAGATGCTCCTGGCAAAAAAATAGTCATGACGTACGAACCTTACTTTTGGGCTAATCTTCGTACACTGCGAGCCTTACTCCTGATGTACAACACACTTTAATGTCTCGCCTTTCACTCGAGAGGTTCGCATTCTGAGAGTATACCCTAAAATTAAACTGTGTACTTAATGATTGCTTTCTACTGAAGCATGCACTGAAATGTGGAAAACAAAATATGCGATGGTTGGCAGCAAGCTGGCTACTTTAAATAGTCATTGATCACTTTGTGTAAGTGTCTTACTAAATACATAAAATATGAAGTACAGAGTCCAGTAAACTGCAACAGCACCATAGCTACCTGATCTCAATTGTGTTGTGAGGGGTTTTATGGGTGGGCTTTTTTAATCTCCCGGATTCTTGTTTGTCAATATTGAGTACCTTGCTTTCTAGCCCTTTTGTCGTGGTGGGACACAATGCAAAGACGATGCAGAGTGAGAAGACGTTAAGTGACTGGCTCGATTCTAAGGGTGTTGTAATCTACAGAACCTGTATAGGAATCTCATAATCCGAGTCTGTGGTTTTGAAGACTGCATTTCAAAAGCTTTTATCCTCTTGCTTTTCACTTCCTTCGTTACTCGATATATAAACGAGGAAGTGCTTTAAAAAAAGCAGTTTTATATCTTGCTGGTCTGAGTGAGTGCAAGAGAAACAGAAGTTTTGTAATCATTCAAATTAAACATAGGCTTACTCCTCCAGACTACTGCCTTTTCGAAGTGTGACTAGTTGTTTGTTACAAGATGTTTACAAGTTGGAGTGTTAAGCACACTAAAGGTTGTTGCCACTGACTAGCTTTTGACCTCAAATTCTTTTGATGTTATCGCAGCAGGCAGAATACAAAATCTTGAGCAATCGAAGGTCTGCCTGTACAAAACGTAAGAGTGCCATGTAGTTTCAGCACACTTTCGCTGCGCTCTGGGTTAGAGCCTTATATCTAGGTATTTGGTTTTATGAGGTATGGAAGTGATCAGAGATGTTTTTATACTTCTAAATACAATTTTACATCAGGATAGGGAGAACTATTTATATAAAAAAAATAATGTAGTGCGCTAATTTGTAGACTTCATAGACTATTTTGTAAAGATTGAAATAGGTTAAAAAATGAAAATGCACTGTAGGAAACCTAGGCGGGTCGAAAATACTAGCCTCAATTGATGGGCACATTTGGCTGTGAGGAATTGGGTGAGACTGCACTCTCTCAGTCCACTCGTCTTGCCTGCCCATTCACCATTCCCAAAGAACTGTTGATTGCTTGTGAGGTGGTCTCCTTTTTGATGGGGCATTTAATAGTTGTTGGCTCTAGACTGTCAGTGAGTCTGGATGGAATAACGGAAGGTAGGTTGCATTGCTTCTTTCTCCCATAATATTCCATACTCTCCATTCTCTCCTATATTCGTATAAATGTAATCTAGTATCTTAAATTGAGAATGCCTTGTCACTTTTTGCAAATCCAGTTGCAAGATTTTCCAGATTCGAAAATATCCGTAGTGAAATGTAATTTTTTGACATGGGGCTAATACTTTTAATATACACTACAATTTCCTTCAAGCAGGTTGTCTATATGCTACAGTAGTGAGTCCTGTGGCATCAGCGAGTCCAGCATTTGCTGGAATTCATCTTGTTGAGCTGTAAGATTCTATGCACTTGCAAGAACTGTACTAATGTCACATCCCTCCTCAAAGTCAAAGTCAAAGTTTTTTTATTTTTGTTTCGGTACTCTTTCGAGGACCACAAAATTATATAAAAGAAAATACATTCTACATTTACAAACAATGTAATACATTTTCAGTGTTATTTTAAAAAATTTATAAATCTTATTGCAAACATACTCGTTAGGAGGCTTAACGCATACAGAAATAAAGTCTCTTGAATTAGTGGTCCGACAGGACCGATGTATCGGCTCCAGACATGATAACCTAGCGGTGACAACGACTTTATTCGGACATATAAAGAGCATATGCTCTAAGTTCTGTTTACCCCCCAAACACAGATTGCATTGTGAACTACTCTTTACATTCCAAGAAGAGGTAAAAGATAATAAAGGGAGTATGCCCAAACGTAGCATCATGATCGTGCGCCTTACACCATGGGTAAGTGTATATTCCAAATAAGGTAATTTTTGTTTACATTCTTGGGAATCAGCATAAGATTTATACATGGCTAATTTTGTGCAGTGTGACTGATCGAGCAAAAAACTCAATTTTGGTGTAAAGTTTTTCAGAAACAGCTTGAGATGTGCGGGTGTCCAGGATAATAACATTTCTGCACTTATTTCTGCGAAACGGAAAGCTTCCTTCAAATTTTTAACAAATATAGAGTCCTTGGTTTCCTCACTAAAGCACTCGATTTTTAGCAGATAACGAAGGGTACCTTCATTGGAATGAAGAAGGTTATAGGCCCACCTAATGAGGCTTGCTATAGATATTGCAAATGCACTTGTAATCGCACATTCCAGTCTTAGTGCCTGTACTGGAGTTGAGTTAGAAACTTTTAATAGCTTTTTTAGGATTTTCCCTTCGTTCAAGTCCATGTAGCTCCATTGTTTTAGGGGAATATGTTCAGAGGCATACGATAAAACCGGGGAGATCTTAGCTCTATAGATTTTTATTAAGGCTGAAAAGTGCCTGCTTCCGGTATTTGCATATAAGCGCGATATTGCCCCCGCGTGTAGCTCGCATTTCCTTTTTAAATGGAGAATCTGTTTATTATTGCTCATGTTGTGAGAGAATATTCTTCCGAGATAGGTATATTCCTTTGTCTGTTCCAGGAACTCCTCTCCCATTTTCCATTGGTACTTCACATCTTTCTTAATCTTTGTAAATGCTACTACTTTAGTTTTACTTATATTAGGGATTAGAAAGTGTTCTTTTGAGTAGTTATTTAATATGACTAGGAGGTTTTGAAGACCAAAGGGTGTCAAATCGAACAAGACTATATCGTCCGCGTACAGCAAACAGTGTATCCGTTGGGCTGCCATCTTCGGTGGAGTACTTTGTCCCTGTTGTAGATGTAATGGCAGATCACTCAAATAAAGGGAGAATAAGAGCGGAGCCAAAAGACACCCTTGTTTAAGTCCATTGTGTGTATATATTATTTTTGTCAGGCCCTTCTCTCCCCCCATTTGGACTCTGCACCAGGTTTCACTATGTAAGTTCACGATTAGTTGTAGCAGAGTTTCAGGGATACCCATTTTTCTTAATTTCATCCATAGCGTCGGCCTGTCGACCCTATCAAACGCTGTTGAATAGTCGATGAAGGCTGCGTATATTGGTTGGGATTTGCCTTTTACATATTTGTCTAATAAAAATTGGAAGGTAGCTATATTGTCAGTAACTGAATGGTCCTTCCGGAACCCTGCCTGGAACATGGGGATTAATCCCTTCGAGAATGCCCAATGTTTCAGTCGGTCTAATATTTCTGCCGCAAAGATCTTTCCTCCAGCATCCATTAGAGCAATTTGTCTATAATTTCCAGCTATACTCCGTTTTCCTTTTTTGTATACTGGAATTATTATACTTCCTTTCCACGATTTTGGAATATTTCCAGAGTCGAAAACATAGTTGAATACTGGAGCTAGCATCTGACCCCATGCGTTTTTGTCAATCTGATATACCTTAATCGGGATCTGGTCGGGACCTGATGCGCCCGTACTTCTTGCCTTTTTAATGTTCAATGCAATTGACATTGCCGATGCCCTGGAAAGTTTTGTGTCGTTAATTATCTTCTTTTGTTCGATGTCCTTTCTCAATCGGGCGTTTGTATTGGGTTTATATAAGTCATTTAAAAATTTGCCCCAGTCTTCTTCTGAGACAGGAGTTGCTTCAAGCTTCTTTTTTGACCCTGTCATCTTGGCTATCAAAGACCAGTATTTTCGTTGATTGCATTGTCTCGCTGCAATTTGGATATCAATCCAATTACGGTCCTGCTTCACCCTTTCTTGAGTAGCCCGTTGTCTGCGGATTTGATTCTTCAATTTATTTATTTCAGCTTTATATGTTGACGATTTGCTCAAGTACTGAGCTCGGATCATCCTATTTAGCATTTTTACAGTAGGCTGATTAAAATTTTTATATTTGCTGGCACTCTTTCTTTGCCTTGATCTGTCCTGTTTTGTTTTACTTAGTATAGCTTGTTTGAGTTCATTTAATACAATTTCATAATTCATAATTGGATTTTCTGAGTGAGAAAATGTTAACAGTTGGAGTTGTATGATGAGTTTATTTAAATAGTCTAAATTTTCAGCATCCCAAAAGATCCGACGTTGGACATGATTTACCACTGTTTTGGATTTACTAAATATCAAATCATTCTTAAAAGTGTTCTGTGGCGTCCAGAATGTTGTTAGGCGAAGGAGAGCATGATCACTTTCCTCATAGAACTTGATAGATAGTTGTGAGATGTTCTTTTAACTCATTCCCGCATATGATATAGTCCAGAATAGAGGGAGCTCCATTACCTCGCCTAGTAAATGAAGCTGGCTTGTCTCCATTGGTATTTCCGTTTAATATTGTCCCGTTTATACTTAGGAGGAACGATAATAATAATCTTCCTCTTTTATCAGTCTTTACTCCTACCGGGAATTGCGGGAGCGTTATTTCCAATGATTCCTCATTAAATAATGTAGACCATTTCTTTAATTCACTGTTAGATATTTTGGCGTTTAGGTCACCCATGATGATATACTGTGGATGATGATGATCTTCGAGGATGTTGGATATGGTCTCTAAGAGATGATCAAACAAGGGATCATGATTTTTACTTGGTGGTGCGTAGATATTAAAAAGTAGTATTTTATTTAGAGCCGCAGCTGAATGTAGTTTGAGTTGTATTTTAATACATTGCAAGTTGTGCGAATAGGTATCAATTAATTCTTGTGACCAAGAGTAGTCTTCTTTCAGCAGGATTGCCATACCTCCTTTCGCATGACCCCTTTTAGATTTATTTGCTGGGTTTTCGTAGACGTAATAACCTTTTTGTGTAAAGGGAGTGGTTAACCATGTTTCCTGCAGAACAAGAATGTCTGGATTATCTTTTATTGCTTCAGTCATTTTATTCATGGTTTTCCCGGCTATATTCCATAAAGATAGTTTCAAACCATCGCTAAATTTGGCATTGTTGTTCGTTGTCCATTTTTTTACTATTTAGCACTTCTGGTAGCCACGACCAGGATAGTATGTTATTCCTCTGTCCTTCTGAATTGATTGTCCGGGACCAAACCGACCTTTCGCCTTGTGTTACTTGAATTTTTAATATATCGGTTCTCATATTGTTTGAATTGTATTCCTTCCTTTCTGGATTGTATTTATTTTCAGTGTGCAATTGTCTAATTGCTACTGTGTTTTGTACGTTAGTTTTGATGTCAGGATTAGAGATTACATCATATCCATGTTTTTGTAAAATTTCCTTCTCTCTTAATATTATTCCGGGAAGAATTGGAGAGAAAAATAACACTTGTGCAAATTTCATGTTTTCTTTTTTTGGAAAACGTACTAAATCTATTTCATTACTAGTCAGACTCTTTAAAGAAGGTATTTCTTGAATTAGATTAACAATTCTTCCTCGATTAAGCGGTGCATTATCCATGGGAAACAGTTCCTCAATTGTTAAGTATTTTGATTGATAACCATCCCCTAGCCAAGTTTTTTGGTCTTGTAGATCTTTTGTAATAGTGGTATTATACTCTGATAATTCGCTTACTGTTGGCGGACAGTATTCTTCTGCTATCGGATTCAAAGGCTTCGCCAGCATTGTAGGTTCAATCGATGGAGTGTTCACCCAATTAACAGAGGTATGTTTTTGAAATTTGAGTTTATTGCCTTTTTTCTTTTGGATTCTTCTCAGAGGTCGCCCTCGGTTTTTCTTTCCCTTATGTACCTTCACTTCTTTATTTTTTATAGTTGTTTCCGTCTGTTTTATTTCAATTTCCACGTTATTCTTTTCTGGGATTATTTTAGTTTCAGAGAATGTTGCACATTGGACTTTCTCAGTTTCTTTATTTGAAAAGATTGGATAATGCTTTGTATTAATTTCAGACGGATGATCCTTTTCTTCTCTGAAGAGTTTCTTCAGGGAGTAAATTATTGGAGTTTTTACCTTTATTCGTTGCTCCTTAGTATCAGTCCCATTTTTTCCGGATCTGATGTTTGCGTACTTGCATGTAGCATTTTTTGGGATCTCATACTTCTTTTACAACCATCTTCAGACTGCGCTACGGTAGCCATTTCTGGTTTATCAGATAGGTCTTTAGGTAATGTTTTCTTCTTTATTTCCTCCACCAGAAATTTGAGAATACCTATCTGAACGTCCAAGGTATCATCTGAGTTGGCTAAAATTTGACCTAAATGAGTGAGAACAGATTCGAGGATTTCTTGAAGTGAAAATAGAGCTTTAGACAGCGGAGATGTTGTAGCTGCCTGGGTTAGGTTAGAGAAACAAAGGTCGGTAAGTTTAGTTTGATTAATATACAGTTTAGAAGATTTTTCTGGGGAACTGGTAAGAGGTTGATTATGCCTTAAGGGAGTCTCAGATTTCTGGACTTCGATCTTCGCTGTATTACTTACTAAGTCCTCCTCGACTAATCCATCATCATGCAGTTCAATTGGAGTTGTTTGAAGCATCTCCATAGTCGAATGATTGTGTTCTTCCAAAGGGAAGATCCTAGATAGGTCAATCGCTGGATTCGATGGTACCGGAATTTGATCAGTTGGTTCGAATAGTTGTATAGACTGATGTTCACACTTGTTAATTGTGAGATTTTGCTTTTTTCCTTCTTCTAAGATTGACTGAGAAGTGTGGTTTTTCTCTGAGAGAGTAGAAAAGTATTTGGTTATTGCCGGTGTATTAGAAATTTGTCCTGGTTTTAATGATTTATCTACACAGTTTCTAATAGCTGCGTCAGTTCCCATGCGTTTCATATAAATTGTTCTTGATCGCAGTTTTTTTAGTGCCATCATTTAAAGGTTTAGAATCCAGGTAAACTGATGGTCCTAATCTCTTAAGTTCCGAGTTAGTGGGGTGGCCCGTCCCGTCCTCGATCGTCCTCGGACGGCCACAGACGGCCCGCCCTTTGCCCGGGCTTAGCCCGGCGTCCCGCTAAGCGTCCCGCTTAGCGTCGAGTGTTTATATTGGTAGGAGGAGCTTGGGGCGGGAAGAGACTCCAGGTGCGCTCTGTTGGTCAAGCGCTGCAGCCTGGGTCTCGCAGTCCCAGCCCCTGTGGTAGAACAGCCTCACAAGCGGTGATAATTCCTTCCTGGTGAGCAAACAAGCAAGGGAGCAGTCAAATGCTCTGAAGTACAAAGGCGAAGTACAGCTTCGAGCGGCACCCGCGAAGCGGGGGCAGCGAGTTGTTGTAGAAGTGGGCAGCCAATCACAAGCCGCTCTCGATCAAACGGCCAATCAATGAGGAGCAGGGGCGGGAAGAGACTCCAGGTGCACTCTGTTGGTCAAGCGCTGCAGCCTGGGTCTCGCAGTCCCAGCCCCTGTGGTAGAACAGCCTCACAAGCGGTGATAATTCCTTCCTGGTGAGCAAACAAGCAAGGGAGCAGTCAAATGCTCTGAAGTACAAAGGCGAATGTTTACATTTCAGGGTGCTGGTAGTGCAGCAACCTACTTAAGACATACTAGTCTTTAAAATGCCGGGCATGCATTGTGTGGGTCATTTGCAGTGTGAGGTGCTTGCCCATATACCGGTCTTCAGGGTTTCGAAGAACAAACTTTGAAACCATAAGGCCCACAACTCGTTTAAAACAGTTTTCTGGTTGATATGCTATATACTTCTCTTGGTGAGGTTCAAACCTGATATTTGTAGGTAGATGGTGTGCCATAGTACAGCTATTTATTTAGTTCTTACCACATCTTACGAGATGCTAAAATGCTTAGCAGTTGGGAAGCACACCACACTGCGTGACTTGCATTGTTATTGACTTATCTAAAGATCATTGAAAGAGCTTCCTGTTTTATGCATTCTGTGGCAGTTTTATCATGAATTTGCGTGGTTTAAAATAAATACATGTTCAAATTGTCATGCCACTTAAGCTTGGGGTATGTTTCACACTTAGTAGTTTTGTCATGCATTAGATCATAGTTAATATGCCACATCACAAGGTTGCGGTGCTCGCTGTGAAAACCTACATTGGCTTAGCCAATAGGTCTCTCCTTGGGGACCTTAGAATTGTTTAACCATGCAGCACATCCTGAGTGATGTGCTGCCAGGGTTTGAAGAGCTTGTAGTGTAGTTCCTATATCTCTAATAGGCTCTGCGCATTGGAATAATATAAACTATAGATTTGACATAGGACTGAGGACAGTATGTATCTATGGAGTACATTAAACTTAATTGTGTGTGCCAGCTTACTCTGAGATCACTAGAAACGTTCTCGAATAAACAAGAAGGGATTAGTCTCTTACAACTGCATAAACATGACAACTTTGTTTCACTTAGAGTCTGAATAATATTTTCATAGTCGTGGAAACAATAGATAATTATTTCACTCAGTCAATCGTGCATGCTTCATTTCTACAGAGTTTCACAGAAATAGACTGGCGTTTCAATAAAAAGGTTTTATGGAGCCATCTTCTTTTAATGCAAGAGATATGAACTGCTACAATCGTTAGACATAATGCGTACAGCGCGAACAGTAATATAAAATAATACTGTAATAGCATTCTGTTGCTATGACATGTATAAAAATACATACATAAATAACACAGGCAAAAATACTCAACTGGAGCTTCTAAAATACGCCTACCCCAGTGTACCTAACCTAGGTCTAGTACGAGCGAAGAAGTAGGTACTGGTTTAGCATAGATTTATTTTTGCCAAGAATTGCCAAAGGTTTCTCTAGGTTCTAATCAGTTCCATACCTTTAGAATCAGAGATGTTGGTATCTCTTTCCCGGGACTAGATTTCCCAACACCCCGCAATGGGAGTAGAACACTGGAGCTGGATTCTCAGCAGGAGGATGACCGCTTCTAGTCAGTGCTTAGGTGGGGAGTTGGCTTCCTTCGGCACTTGCTGTAGTGAGCTGCGTCTTGCAAGTAGGTAGTCTAACTGCACCGAACCACACATGCTTTGCCATAGCAAGTAAAGGTATATTTATACCTTGAAGTTGTTTCGGAATGCCAGTTTTGGCGTGAAAGTCGGGCCTATGAACGTCATGAATGAACCCCTAAGGAATAGATGTTCATGCATAATAAATGAGTTCTTGGAGAAATCAATATTCAAGCAAGGGGAAGTCCCTACAGCTTAAGAGTCTGGTTTTCCAAGAAGTCGTTGTGACGTAGATGAACGGATGTAAGTAGCCATGCCTGTATTTGGGTAGCATTGGCTATGCCTAAGTAAAGACTGGATTTCTATGCCTATATAAGGGCAATGTGAATTATACCTATATAAGGGAATGAATCACGATATGCATACAAAATCTAAAATCGTACACAACACCTACTCCGCTTTCGTATGAACTACATCACTAAATTCTAAACATAACGTATCTAAAATTTATCTACACATGAAGTGCTAAAAGCAGGTTTCAAACACATTGTAAATATTTTGAAACTAGTTGTAAAATTGCATTGGTGCTGTACACATTAAAGTAAGTATTCATTCATAGCATATTTTCGACATTTGAAATGCAAACCTGAATGAATCCTAAAAATATACTTTTATGAAATGGCTCGTAAATATGGAAGAAAAAGACCGAAACAGTTTCATGTCCGATTACATAAAACTGTGGATAAGGTCATATATTGTCTCCAGAAGTATTCAAAGAATTCTTGTTCTCTATGGATAGTTCTACTATAAGCAGATTAATTTGTGCCAAAAAGGAAAAAAAATTGAAATTTGGAGAAAAAAACTAATGATAGGAAAAGGATTTTTGTTTTGTAAAAAAATGAATGTCAAAGACTCTCAGAACACTGTGTGACAAAATCAAAACTCAGTGTTTCGGCTTGATAGGGCACCACCAACCTTCCAAAAATGGATCGCCAGGTTACTCAACTTACAACCTGGAAAAAGCAATATATGACAAAGGGACGAAGAGCTAGAATTCTGGGCGGAAAGATATGGCAACCTATAGCCAAATGGAAAAACGCGATGATTAACGGAGAGATGATTGTTGCCGCTATTGGCAATATACCTGCCGCCACGGTCTGAAAAATGTAAATATTTGGGTTCTACGTGAGTTACTCATGGTGCAATGTATTGATTGGTAAATATTTGTGTCATGGTAGAAATTATATAATTTGGTAAATATTTGTCATGGTAGAAATTATATAATTTGTATAAGTGTGCTGTTACATTTATTGAATTTCTTGGAAAAAATTGCAAAAACTTTTAATAAAATTTTTTTTTTTTTAAAGTTGTATTTAGTGTATTTTTTAAATGCATTTTCATAATTCAATTAAATATGTATTTACTGAATCGTTTTTTTTTATAAGGGGGAAGGTGATGTGATGTATGCATTGTCAAGATATTTATCGAGACAGTGGTCAGTGTTAATTTTTTCGGTCTCGTCCTGCCCATGCGCATTGCTGGCGAGACAGAGGGCCATCAGCAATCCTACCACGGTGCGGATTCTCCCCAATGCATGTGAGGTATTCGAGCGCGACGCTTCGCCAGCGCGCGCTTGGCCTCACTTCTTGCTCACACCCCATATGCTCGTTCCCTCCCACCCTTCCGCATCAGACTTCTAAGCAATGCGCTCCCGCCCGCCTCCCCCCAACAGCAATGCTGAGAGCTTGTTATCTTCATGCCATTCGTGCCAGGCAGCAGTCCCACGAAGATTCCCAGCTCGTTTGTATCTTTACTTCAACACATCCCTTGTTTCTCCTTTCCTCTCCCCTTTTTACCTTTCTTCTGTTGCATATTTTCTTCTCGTTCATTTTCGTTCGTTCATTTATTTATTTACTCGTTGTAGAGAACTGCAGTAGAAGTAATTTCTATCAGTGCAGCGCCCTTTCACGAGCGCCGCACTGGCTTTGCTTTTATTCTCATGGCTTTTCCCCCACTGCTCATCCACCCCTCTCTCTCCCACCTCCCTTTCACTCAGTCATGGGGGGTGGGGGGGGGGGGGTGCTAGTAGTGAGGGTGTTAACAAGGTTCGGTTTCTGGAAAATGCTGGCGCCGTTCTCTGAAATTCTAAATATTCAGGATTCACAATTTTTTGTTGTCTTTCTGTTTGCTGGCTTTGTATGCGTTAGGTGTCTAGCTTTAGTTCGTCCCTCCCTTTACCCAAAGATTGTTTACTGCAGGTAAACTGACATTTGGCTCATGTTCTCTTGCGGGTGGGGATTCATTTAAACAGCCATCACATTCTTTTCAGACCCCAGTGGAGGGGAGATGCAGATCTGCAATATTACCTGTATCTGCTGCCCCTGGATACACAAAATTCTTCGTAAACATCAGGAATAATTTTATTCACACACAATGAAAGTGCAATGGAGTGTGTTTAGTTTGCATTTATAAACCACAACGCAGTGATTTTGGGCTCAACTTGTCTGTGTTGATGTAGCCCCGCCGTTTCCTTCTCATGCACACCTCCTCTCCCTCCCCCACTACTCAGCAGGGGAGGCCAGAGCAGCTGTGCCACCCAGTCTCTAACGCCATCCTGCATAAAGGTGCAGTTTGTTTCTAGGTGCCTCAGTCAAAGCACATTCTTCCTTTCACAGAAGATCATTCACTTCAAGGCGCATCACCCCTATTGAGGAACATCATCTCTTTCAAGGCTCATAGTTACATTCAAGACGTAACATTCAAATCGCAACAATCTGCACAGCATCCCTTTCAAGCCGCATCGTCCCTGTCAAGGCACAGCATTTTTCCTTTCCAGGCGCCTCATTCAAGGTGCATCATTACTTTCGGAGCGTATCATTTTTTTCTATGCGCCTCACTTCACAGCGCGTCATTCCTTTTAAAGGTAGCCTCTTCCTTCTGACTCACGCCGTTCCCTCCAAGACAGCCTCCCCTTGACTGCTGCATTCCACTCAAAGCGCCCCTTTGAGTACCATATGCCTCCAACAATGCTCATTCCTTGAGTACCGCCTCCCATTCCATCTCCGGGAACAGTAATTCAAATCTCGCCTCCCCCCCCCCCCCCCCCCCCCCCCCCCAACCCCACAAAGACACTTGGCCCCTTCAGAAACGCCTTGTTTCTGACTGTACCTCCTCTTAAGAAAGCTCCTCGTGGTATCTTACAAGGTGCTGTACTTCTTCCAAGGCAACCCTTTCCCCCGAAGCAGCTTGCTTTGATCAAGGCCCCCCTTCCTCCCAAGGCACCGCATTCAGCCCAAGGCGCCTTCCTCCCTGATGACACGCTATTCCCTCAACGAAGACTATTCCCTCAATGGCACTGTAATCCCTCAATGCACTCTATTCCCTCAATGTACAGTATTCTCTCAACTCGCACTATTCCCTCAATGCAACCACACCCCCTCAACACTATTCCCTCCATGGCACCCCATTTCTTCAACGCACAATGTTCCCTCTATGCAACCATACTCCCTCAGCCCACACTATTCCTTCAATGCACATTATTCTTTCATTGGTACCATATTCCTTCGACGGAAACTATTCCCTCAATGCGCGTGCACAGAAATCCGCTCCCCCTACCCCTCCCACCAAGCAAGACAAGCCAAGAACATAAAAGCAACCGGCCACTTTGAGTCCATTTGCCACCAGCCGCTTCACAGCTACGCAGGTCATAAACAGGACCATCTGCTCGTGATTCTGAATGCTGGCTTGCTTTCCCTGCCCCTTCCCAGCGCTCGTGGCACATGAATTCTTTTCTCTTTTGTTGCTCAGCTTCAACCGGTGCCCGACATCGCACCCCAGTTCTACGCTCCTTACATGTATCACCCTGCCCCATCGGAGCTCTGTTTACCACCACTGCATGGCCCCAGCCCCTCTGAAACTCTTTAATCCCATTTCCACCTTCTCACAACCCCTTCGAGCACTGTTATCTTAACATTTGTGTTTCTCTCCGTCTTATGATGTCTGCCCTGCCACCATTTACATCGGACCCCCACACACCCTCATCAGCATAGCATAACCAAATATAGCATAGCAAAAAGTGCATAGCATAACCAAACAAAACCTAAAACACAACAAAGCATGGCATAGCATAACAAAACACGACATAGCATAGCATAGCATAGCATAACAAAAGAAAGCATAGTATAGCAAAAGAAAGCATAGCATAGCGAAAGCACAGCATAGCAAAAGAAAGCATAGCCTAGCAAAAGAAAGCATAGCCTAGCAAAAGAAAGCATAGCCTAGCAAAAGAAAGCATAGCCTAGCAAAAGAAAGCATAGCCTAGCAAAAGAAAGCATAGCCTAGCAAAAGAAAGCATAGCATAGCAAAAGAAAGCATAGCATAGCAAAAGAAAGCATAGCTAAAGAAAGCATAGCATAGCAAAAGAAAGCATAGCAAAACGAAACATAGGATAGCAAAACGAAACATAGGATAGCAAAACGAAACATAGGATAGCAAAACGAAACATAGGATAGCAAAACGAAACATAGGATAGCAAAACATAGCATAGTATACAGCATCACTCCGCACCACCGCAGCATCACTCAGGGGCACCATAACATCACTGTTACCACAGCATCACTGAACGCCACAGCATCACTCGTTCGCCATCACAGTATCACTCCGCGCCACCACAGCATCAATCTGTGCACCCATTCAACAACTGCTTCAAATATGTTCTCTCAATGTTTCAAGCTTTATTACAAATGTAACAAAAAGACGTTAATATCTCACTTCTGTTCTTGGATTTTCGTCACAGTAAAATACACTGAACATAATCTTCACAAAAGTTATTTACAAAAATTTAAGCTATTGCCATTATAAATTACAATAACTTTGATTTAAGTATAATTATAAAAAAATTAAAAGCCATTGTTTTTTGTAATATCAATACATGTACGTCACGTAAATACAACGCATATTGCATTACAAATGCTATAGGTGTCACATTTGAGAAAGTTATATCTATTGGCATTGTAAATGACAAAACTATGAATTTCGCTATTTTCAAAACCAACACATAAATAAAAAGTCATTTACAATACCAGTAGCTCAAACTTTCATAATGTGAGACCTATTGCATTGCAAATGCTTGTTTTTAAATGGTGCATGAATCTGACATTGGCGAGAGATTCAAATGGCAACGAGTCATCTGTTGCAGTCGAACTCCGAGCCATCTGGATGCGACATGCTGTGGGTGACCGCACCCTTGAATTATACAAATAAAACCTTGGATTTTTCTATATGGAATCTTACTACACTTGTGTTTCCTCTTTTGCTCTCAAAGTGTCTAAGGAAAAAAACACAAGTGCTGGTGGCCCAAAATGAGTGCCGGCAGCCACCACCGGCTCCAATCAAGCAATGCTGTTCATTGTGCGTTGTCAAAAATATAAAAATGAATATTTGTAGTCTTTTGATGTGCACAAGTAATGTATGGTTACATTTTCACTTAGATTATTTTTGTGCCAGAGATTTTCCGAAGTATACATTTGCGCCAAGCTGTGGAAAAATCCATTGGTAAGACTGCATACATATTTGTGCCACTCTTTCTCCCTCAGGTCCTCCACCCACCAGCCTCTTCCAGCCTCCTCGGCGGCCGGGCCTCGGGACTCTTGGGAAACCAATTCGGCTCTTGGCCAACCACTTCCAGGTGCAGATTCCGAAGATTGACGTCTACCATTATGACATAGATATCAAACCTGAGAAGAGGCCGCGACGGGTTAACCGGTAGGAGCCTTGAAGGCTAGTTTTGGTAGACCCCCCACCCCTCCTCTATCCCCCTCTCCCCCCTGCCCCCCATGTGGTATTGAACTTGAATGGCAGATGCCTTCCCTTGTGCCATAGCTTTATCTATTAGAACACAAATATTAAGCACCTTATAAAGTCTACTTTTAGATTATTTTTTTTGATAAGAAATGCAAGCCATCGCATTACATAGTAATATTGAATTCAACTCGCTGTTTATCTTTGAATTGCATTTTTATTCATGTCTTGGGGTTTTGGGGAATGTATTGGTGGCAGACTCCAGTACCAGTACGTTTTATAGAATCTGCAGGCATGCACAAACCACTTAAATTTCCCACAATTCATTGTTCGATAACACCAAATTGTGTGGGTAGGGTGAAGGGTAATCGGTGTGTAAAGATGGAACTTGTAAACATTGGCGAACACTGCTTTTGTCCAGCAAATTGTAGCTTGCTTGGTGGGGAGAATGATTTTGCCGCAAGGAGGCATTTTTTAATCCACTTGAATTGTTAGCCTTTTGGTCTGGAGATTCATTTAGTAATTATGTTAATTACTGCTTTAAAGTGAGGAAGACCATTGTAGTCTATATTACGAGAAGATTGAAATCTAATATTCCTTTTCATTTTTTGCTCTGCTCCATTCCAGAATTTTCCCCTAAAAGGTACAAAAAAATGGCTAGGAGGATTGTTTCGCAAAAACTCTAATAATTTCCAATACAACTTATTTCAGAGGTACACATAGCTTTATTTGGAAAAAAGCATTTTTTACCGGTTTACATTTTAACCCACTGTCTTGAGTGTACTTTGCAGTTCTGTTGCAGGTGGCAGTATGAAATAGAAATTTTGCGTTAAGACTTGGCTAGATCTTTATCTTTTCCTCTGAGTTCGTGCGATGGATGGAAATACCTTCGCTGTTGATCCATGGGGCTGGAAAGCAGTATTTTAAAATGTCTGCATTCTGGCCCATTAAAAGATGTGTATATATAATTTTTTTTTTAGGTCTTGCCTACGCAGCACGCATGCGCTGCATAGGAGGACCTTTAGCCGTCGTTCTGCTCTTTTTCGAAGCATATACTCTTGCTTGTGGCAGCATTCACATTGCGGGAGCGAGCATGGGTGCGCCATAAGCCAGAGTATGTGCAGCCATAAAGAGGCAACAGCTGCGGCTTCGCGCGCGTTTGGAAGCATTCCTAGGGCATCTCTTCTATTCTGTGCACTCTCCCCCACTTGTTCATTTGTTTCGGGGCAGGAACATTCATGCTTGGTTTTTTTCTTTAATTGTAACAAGTTCAAAGGTCCACTTAAGACAGGCTGCGCCACTCATGTGCATTCCTAGAGACTTTGTCTGCGGCACCCGAGCGGGGAACATGAAAGGGGCTCTCTGGAGAGGTTACAAAGCGCCATAAACCGGGCAGAGGACACTCGGGCGCAGCCCTTTGAAGGATTAGGTTGGCTGGGTCTGCTTCTAAGCTCAGGTCATAAAGCCAAACTCTTAATGGAAGAAAGCGCACATTCTAAACTCAAATACTTGTTACCAGCAAACGTGCGATTGCGCAGCAACCAGGGGCATACAGCAAACGTGAATTGCGCAGCAACCAGGGGCATACATACCTTAAGTCAAAACACAAGGCTCGAACAATTGCCACTTACTTTAATTTGCGTCTATCAATCTAGTTTGATTAAAGCGCTCACACTAAGACTGCCTCATCTCAACGCCCAAAAGGAGCCTGGACACGTGGTAAACGAGACGTCCAAGAAGCTTTGCACAGGATCACACTTAATTAATTAAATGAGCTGACAGTGCAGTATCTCATAAGCACTGCTCAAACACAACTATGGACACTCTCGCTCGCACATACTCTCATACACGCCCACGCCTCCATCACCTGGGCACAGTTTCTCACACAGACACAAAACCAATTTCTCGTGCTCATACGCTCCCACGCACCTTTCTCTCACACATACAGCCTCTCCCAGACGCATGCCCCCTCTCTTAAACACGCAGTCTCATATACATTCTGGCCCCTCTCGCTCTGTCTCGCACATCCCACTCATACATGCACCTCCTCTCCTAAACATGTCTAATCTTGCACACACGCCCGCCCTTTCACTATCATACACACATACAACGAATTGTCCAAGTGGACACACTGTCTAGTATATGACCCCAGGCCCTCGGTGGAAAGCTGCTGAAGGTAACCAGGCCAGAAAGCTGAGCCCAGGGTCAGTGTTGTAAACGAGGTAACCCCGGGGTCGCGCTTTCATCTGCGTGTGCTGGAGTCTTCCCTGCGGCGTTCTGCAGATGTGGCACCATATGTGCACAGGTGTATGCCAAGGCCATGACCTTAGTCTGAGAAACAGAGTTTCAGGTTCTTGGGATATGACATCAAAGCTGTCTAAGCCCCTTACCCTGGTATCTGCTACTTGGCTGTTCAAACCAAGAGCTGCTCTTTCGCTCCATGTCAGGAGGGCACCCTATGTTTACTGCCGCCTTCTAATTTCAGGAATCTGACTTGGTCTTTACTTCATCCGAAACAATTAGAAGAATACTCCAGAGATCCTTGTTTTGTATAAGAGGCCCCGACCTGGATATATGATGGCTTCCTAACATGGTGCTACTAGCTGTACTGCACCCCTGACAAGCTGTGTGTGTGTGCGCGTGCTGTAGTCCAATCCATCAGCATGAAGGCACCGCTCAAACCCCATTTATTTTGCTGCTCTCGCTGCAGCGGGGACTTCAAACCAACTGTTTGAGCCAGACCGTCTCGCCCAGCGATCTCGATCTCTGTGCTGACTGTCGTATTAAACATAGCACAGGCTAATACAAAGACTGCCGCCTGGCTGCTTCACAGACCTTGTAGAGACTCTGTAGATAGGTGTATAAGGTAACTTAGTATGATTTGTTTTTATAGGCGCTACAAGTCATTTTCGGTTAGTTCTTCCTTAGCACGAAGTGATGACCTGTTTCTATAGGCCATAACTGTGGAAACCTAAAGGAACAACACATATTCCACCATTGCTCAGTATTGTTGCTGCTCTCTTTAGCAAATGATTAATATAATTTAGTTGTGTACACTTGAGGCATTCTCTTATAGACTTTGGCCTTAACTGTGATAACTTGTGCTTTGCGCTTTTGGTAGCAACATTCACTGGATGTATATGTGTGTATGGGACTTGTATGACGTAGCTCAAGGTCTGAAGCAGCGATCTGCAGCTTAGCACATGGCAAACTGGATCCGGACTCAAAATCTGGCCAGTGCTTTACACAAATACTAAACTGATGGTTTATGCACAACAGAGGCCTTCTTAACAGTCTTGAATGTCCTAATGTGTTTTTGTGAGGGAGACTTGTTCTTCTAGCAGAGGGGTTCTTGTGGGCTCTGCAGCATCTCTTCCTGAGAGGCGCCTTTCTGAATTTTGGGTGAGGGGTGACTTTACATGACTGAACAAGAGTTGTCTTATCCTGGTGTCAGTGATTCCTGTAAACGCTTTAGATCGCTGTCGAGGAGTGGGTGTAATCATATAAACACTGGGTTGTGGTGACCCTTCCCCCTTTTTACAATGTTATCCAGGACCTTTTGAAAATACTAAAATGATGTATACCTTTAAG
Source organism: Lissotriton vulgaris (assembly GCF_964263255.1). Lineage (NCBI taxonomy): Eukaryota > Metazoa > Chordata > Amphibia > Caudata > Salamandridae > Lissotriton > Lissotriton vulgaris. Next base: position 950,538,376 of record NC_141687.1, on the reverse strand, counting down.
GGCTTTAGTTTGGTCTTTTTCATCCACTGATCTGTTAACATTTATCTTTCGCCCATTACAATAAGCGCTATATAAATAGTTAGTTTACAACCTGATGCATTGTGTTGACTCGGCCCTTTTTGCAGGGTCATCCCTGAACTTTTTGCCTTCCTCCTATATTTTTTCTGACCTGTTGGCTATTTTATGACTCTGGGCACTTTGCCACTGCTGATCAGTGCTAAAGTGCATATGCTCTCCCTATTGTAAATTAATGTATGTATTAATTGGTGATTCCATGATTGACTATTTGGTTTACTTGTCAGACCCTAGTCTAGTGCACTGAGTGTGCCCAGGGCGTGTAATTCCAAATGCTGCTAGTGGGCTTGCAGCACTGGTTGTGCCACCCACAGAAGTGGCCTTGTAAAATGTGGCAAGGTCTGCCATTGCAGAGCCTGCGTGCAGTCTGGTACTGTCATGCTGACTGGGCAAGTACACCCACTTGCCAGTCCCTAAACCTTCCCTTTTCTTCATAAGTCACCCATATGGTAGGCCCAAGGGTAGGGTGCATTGTAAGTATAAGGTAGGACAAGCCCTGATGTGTGTGACATGTCCTAATAGTGAATTACAGCCATTTTCGTTTTTCACTATTGTAAGGCTACCTGTTCTCCATAGGCCAGAATGGGCTGTTAGAATTATTATAGTTTATAATCCTAACAGACTCGGAGAACATGGTAGAAATTCGAGTTTAGTATGCCTGGACTCAGAATAATAAAATACATCTTTTAGTGAATTTTATTTTAATATTCTGCGTTTGCAAATACCACTTTAATAAAGTAGGTATTTTCTTGCCTAACCATTTGAGCCCGCCTCTGCTAGGTTGTGTATTCCTTGTCTGGGTTTGTGTGTGACAAGACTGGGGAATTCCAGGGGACAGGCTGGGGGCTGCCCAGTGGTTAATAGGGAGATCTGCATCCAGATGGGAGGGAGGAGTTGCACCTGGGACCTGATTAGGGCTTGGCCTTCCCTCTACAATGCTGTCCCTACCCCCTGTGGTGCGTCTGATGTCCCTGCCCTGCACACTGAAAGAAGAGAAGGAACACTGTCAAAGTGCACCAGGACTGTACTTGCCTTCCACTATGCTGGCTCCACCTTCTGTGGGGCATCTGATGTGCCTGCCCTGTGCTGTGAAAGGAAAGGAGAATTCTGGTAAACAGAGTGGTTCAGAACTGGCTCGAACTGGGCACAGGCCCCTCTCCCCTTAGAGAACAAAGGATTTTGGGGTTACTGTATGTGGTCACAAATGCTTATCTTACATCGCCTCTGAACTAGCCTTGACTGCTTGCGCCACGCCGCCTAGAGGGTGAGCAGGGGTTATTCCCTTGCCCTGACTAGAGGAGAGGGTCCCTGCTTGGCACAAGTACCTACCTGTGCCAACCAGAGACCCCCAATTCTAACACACTGGCTCATCCCACTTCAGTCATAGACTAATTTAATTGTAATAGACTGCATTCCCCGATTTTGCAAGCAGTACACCGACCCGCCCATCTGTCCTTTCGGCGCCAAGGACTAGTTATTGGCAATGTGGGCTCTTTGAGAGCAAGAAAATATTTTTTAGCCAGTGTTAATTTTTTTTGTATTAATCAGGACAGCTCCTCAACAATAAGGTTTTAGAAAAAATACCTCAAAATAAGCATTCACAAAGCCGAAAGGAGAGCGGGCAAATACCAGATCTATTGGCTTTGCTAGTGCTGATAGGATATTGGTAAGTAGCTTGCTTTGGCTGATGTATCGGTTAGGTGATGTTCACTTTGTTTGTGATGGTAACAAACTTCCTTGGCAAGCAGCATTGTCTGTACCAGGGGTGAGTGGTACTAAAGGGGCTGGTGATGGACGGAGCATCTGAATCAATCAAACACTCACACCCAGTCAAAAGATCTGGGTTTAATCCATCACCGTTCTTTAGCCCACTCTGCCACCCCAGTTCAGACATGGCTATATGCAAATCAGTCTGACCCTGTGCCTCATGGGAACAGTCCAGCCCGAACTGCCAAGCCTTGTCTTCCCTGGACCGGAAAAGGCTTCCGAGGACCGGTTTCTTGCATTCCAGCCGTCTTCACCCCGGCTTGCTTGAATCCAGTGGCAAAGTGAGCAAGGGACTCACGTCTGAGCATACCCTGCCACACTTATGGCGGCCAAAAGCGGTACAAAAAGGGGTGGTGATGGACGGAGCATCTGAATCCATCAAACACTCACACCCAGTCAAAAGATCTGAGTTTAATCCATCACAGTTCTTTAGCCCACTCTGCCACCCCAGTTCAGACATGGCTATATGCAAATCAGTCTGACCCTGTGCCTCATGGGAACAGTCCAGCCCGAACTGTCAAGCCACGTCTTCCCTCGACCGGAAACAAGGGGTGAGGGCACAAGACAGACCATATAAAATCTTTTACTTAGTCACAAGATCCTTGTTTTGGGTAAAATCATGATTAAGATGTTGAGAATTCTATTTTAATAACTGGTTCTGGGCATTTAAGAGTCTGGATCCAGAGCACTTAGTTTTCAGAGACCCCCTCATAATAATTAATCTTCTTTCCTAGTTAGCTGCAATAGGCACTTTCGACGATGAGAACCTCCTTTACATGGTGCTGAAATCTCATAGTGCTGTTGACTTGCATCAAGGCACTTGTCTTTCCACAGCGGTTTAATGCACAGACAGAATGTGCCCATACACGTTTCCTGAGGCAAGCATGCATTCCAAATCAGGCTGCATAACCCAGTCTGTAGCAATTATATGGCTCTTCAATCCCTGGCGGCACAGCACTCATGATAATGTGCTGCATGGCTAAACACCTCTAAGGTCTTGAAGGCAAGACCTATTGGCTATGCCAATGCTTGTTTTATATAGGGATCATACTGCTTCTCTATTGCCTGTAGTTTTTCACATAAGACGTGTTAAGTAGGGAAATGACATGGAGATATTAAATACTTTTCATTGCTTTTGCAACGTGGTTGGTTTTGACCTTAATCGCAGTTGAAGTCATTCTCACCATGAGTGGGAGTTGAAGGAGATGCGAGAGGGCTGAGCCTTAAAGAATAAGTGCTCTCCCATTGAACCTTTTGTACTTGCTTTACAAATAGTCGATCAATGGAAGGCCAGCCCTGAAGTAGTTGTGACCTTAGTGGAACAGGTATTTGGCTCCGGGAAAGGACATTTTCAAAATATTGTTCAGTCTTGTAACTGCATGCCCGGCTAATGTGGTTTTGCGCTCTAGACCTAAGGCTCTGTACCTCAGTTTAAGGTGTGTAGCAATACTGTAGATATGAGACACATGTATCTTCTGTGCTAAAATCTTTATTCCATATGCAAGCATGACACAGCCCATTATCACTGCAGCATACACACTGTGGACGCCGGGACATTCCATGCACCTAATCAAGTATAAAGAAACCCCACGACATTCTACCCAAAGTAAATTTTATATCTGGCCTACAATACATACCCATTACTTCACATCCTGTTTCCTTAAAAAAAAAAATAAGAAAAAGAGAAACTAACAGGGAAATAAACAGGAAAACAACACCCACTTTCACCTTTTTTAAACAAAAGAAAAACACTACTCACAAATATCCTAGGTTTCCTCAAAATTCTTTCAGGGTGCATCTGACCTGGCTTCCATTCACATTCTCTCCTCGCTTCAAAACGACCACCTGTAGTCTTCCTCCTGTTGCATTCACTCATGGAGTTACTGGTTTCCTCGAATTGTGACCCAATCCTTCCAGGACTTAATCTGCTGCGATCTTCCCCCATACAGCGACTCATTCAACTAACAATACCAGTCACCTCTTACTTTAATCAACTTTTTCTTCACAACTTCCATCAGCACCCCATCTTTGGGCCAGAGCAATTCATATGCCAAATACTGCCATCAACAAGTTCCACTATATTCATTGCTCTCCTAACCCTTTTTGGGTTAGTCGATTTACTTTCTCCTTTGACTACATTCTTGACCGACTTAACACTCTTCTCTCCCCGCCCCCCTCCATTGCCCAACCTTTACATGCACCTCTTTAAATCCAAAATGCAGCACCTTACTTCCTTTGCCTCTCAATTAAGCTTTCTTCTCCCGCTCATCCACCCTGGATTCACTCTGGAATACGGTAGCCTGCCTCACATTAATCCTTAAAGGACTTTCACCCACCGTCTGATGAGGTGTCATTCTGTATGCACAAACTATTCTTTTGAGCTAATGTTCCCAGTCTTCTGACCTTTTGATGGCAATCTGAATAATTCCTTTAATCACAAACTCTTTCCACCACTATTGCTACTTGAGTGATACGATGCTGTGAATCTTTGTTCTATGCCAGCCAGCTCAACAAGCTTTCTCATTTCCTCTGACTTGAACTGCCCACCATTATTTGTTACCTCTAGAAACTTGATTGTTCACAGTGTTGTTCAGTGGTGTTCACAATGCGCGCTACTGTCAACCTAATCCACCTTAAGAACATGTCCATCAGAACAATTATGTATTTACATGTACCATCACACCAGGCATGTAATGGCACTCATGATGTTCAGCGCTACTACGTCCTGTGGCAACTTGTGACGCCCCAATGAGGACATGTGAGTATTTAACCTTTTTTGCGATTTGTCACTAGTCTCACAATCAACACGCTCTCGAACATACCTCTGTCTCTAAATCACCTTAAGCCACCAATATAGCATTTTAAAACCTTTTTTGTACTTGTGATACCCAAGTGTCCTTCATGTGCAATAGAGTTGATCCTTAGTCTAATACCACAAGAAGGAATAAGCCTCTACACACAAATGCATAATCTGTACTCAACTCGCCTCTCTTCCTAGAAGGCTTTCAGTTCCTACTTCATTTTGCCTTTTAGTGAAATATCCCATCCATTCACAATTTTTTCCTTCCTCCTTAAAAATTTCATCCTTGCCATACACCGCCATCCATTCTTCTTTTTGGGTTTTCACATGAGTCCGCACATACCAAACTCGAACCTGCACACCTCACGCATCAGAAACTACCAGGGACATAGACCTTCCCCATGCATTCCTATGCTGATTTCAAGCCCCAAATATGTGACCTTATTCTAAGGAAACCTGCATTTACTGCCCTACTCTGGCAGCCCTCTTTTTTCCAGAAAACGTAATGCTTTCCTCAATACCTCATCCTAGTGCTTTCTATCCCTTCCCATCACCAAAATGGCATTCTGGAAGAAAGTAACTTTCAGGAAAATGTTTTAAAAGCTGTGCCATCAACCTCAACACTGCTGCAACTAATGCCAATCCAAAGGGCATATGTTTGAATTGGTTACAACTAAACGATGTGCAGATGTCTGCTGCTGTGGTCCAGTACTACTTGGAGATATGCTGCAGACCAGTCAACCAGAAAATCTAAATGATTTTCTACGGTGAAGGACCTCATTTGATTAATGCGAGGCAGTGGGAACTGATCAACCACATTAAGTCTCCTTAAGTCCACACATAGACCTTTCCATCTGCCTTGCATACAACTACCAAGGGAGACACACATTCCAATGCCTCCACTGGTTCAGTGACATGTGACTCCAGTAAATTCTCTAACTCTTTCTGCACCTCCTCCCCCCACAATGAAAAAAATATTGCTTGCCTTATGATTTTTGGGCGAAACTCCCTCTTTTAGTCATGTACAGTGAGGGAACCCTTTAAGACTACCAATATTACTTTGGAAAACCAGAGGAAACTCTTACAAACACCCACTGTTTTGTTTCATCCTCCTCAGATGCCATCAAGACTTGCTCCACACTATTAGGAACCAGGAGTATGTTTAACTTTTGATCTTTTCAGCCCAGTATTGTATGCCCCTCCTCAGCTATATAGTTTACACACAGCATGTCTGTTTTGGAGTCAAAAGACTGACTGCCTGAAGGCTACGATGTCTTTTCTATCTCCAGTATAGCACTCTTGAGACATTTCCTGCGGTTCTCATTGATCCCCAACCTTGCTTACTAAAACCTCCTGCCAAATACTCTGCAATTATAGTGTACAGGGACCCCGAGTCAGCCACCACCTGCAAAGAGATTCCGCCATAGGATTCCCAGCACAGAGGTTTACAACTCCCTTTCCCTTCAATTGTTAGCACTGCTTTCTTCTGCCCTGTAAGCCTATTCTTTTACTTACTGTCCCCTACGGACTCCTAATCACTATCTCTTGCCCACGCAACCTCTGTTGTACTGCTTTACTTTTTCTCTGGCATATTGTGCTACTATGGCACACTCCAAACAATGTGCTTATAACTTCAACCTAGCTGAATGCGATGTGCTACCCCACCAGAAACACAATATGAAATCTTTTGGACTGTTCCACACTGTTTCCGATCTTTCCTTTCTTCTGCAAATCGCCCAGTCTGTGCACTCTCCAGTTTTCCCTTCAACACTTTATTCACTGCCTCCACCACTTTCTTTTCTTATGCTAATGTAGAACCGAGTAGAACCGCAGAAGCCATGTCCCCAGAGGAAGCGCTCGAGCTGGCCTCCTCGTACACCACCCCTAGCGGCGAGCAATTTACAATCCAGGTAATCGCCGGCTTAAGAAGCGATCAAACCCTCCCGAAACCCCCTAGACCACCACCCTTCCTCATCAACATCCCCATTGAACCTAAAGTAGAAAGTCCCAACACAAACTGCATGCTCATCAGCTGCAGATCCGTCGCGAAGCATGCCACAGAGCAGGCAGAAACCATTCTTAACCATGACCTAGACATGGCCTTTCATCACCGAAACCTGGCTAAACGACTGTCACCTCCCATTCTGGATATGCTCATACCCCCAGGATTCTCGATCATCAACAAGGATAGGAAGGACCAAATAGGCGGTGGCGTTGCAATTCTCCTCAACAATAACATATCGATTTCTGAAATAGTCCATTAACCACAACTCCTTTGAATGTCTAACCACCAACATCAGTACCGCCAAAAACACGGTACTACATTGTAACCTCCTGTACCGTCCACCATGCAACACCACCTTGTTCACGGAGCACCTGTCAGACCTGATAGCCCACTGCTCCTTCCGAAACGCTAACAAAATTGTAGGCAACCTCCATCTCCAATGGAATGATGAGAATAGTGTTCCAGTACAAGCACTGAATGACCGATCACACTCTAACAAGCTTACCCAGCACTGCTCGAAAGAAACCGACATCAAAGGTGCAATCCTGGACGCCATCATCGCCCAACAGGATGCAGTCACAATAGACTGGTCGGATCGTCACCTAATCATATTCCACCTATCCCAACCAATCCTGTATCCGCCCTCCACCAGAGACCCCCCTTAATGGTCTAGGAATCTATTTCAGATCAACACTGTTGACCTACAAGAAAAAATATCCACCCTCCTACCCATCTCCCCGGATGGCCTCTCTACTGCAGAACTCACAGCACAACGATGCCCTCCATCTTAGACCAACTCGCCCCCTTGAAACTAAAAAAAACAGGAACATCCCCTCAAGAACTTGGTTTAACAAGGACATAGAGGAAAGAAGGCAACTCAGATCCTCAGGACGGCTCTGTAGAAAGAACCCCTCCTCCAGCCACTGCAAAAAGCTCAAATCAGCAAGAAGAAAATACAAAAACCATAACAATTAAAAAATCCAAATTCTTCTGTACTGCGCTCGATAAGGCAAAAAACAGAACAAGAGAACTATTTGACATCATTAAAAAACAAACGTCCAAACTGTCGAATTCCCTTGTCCAGCCCTCCAAAGCCTTATGCGATAACTTCGCTAACTTTCCTAACAAAATCGACAAGATCGAACTTTCCCTTGACATTAACCCACATCCTCCAGGCAACAAACTTACAACCAGCCGCAATTACCTGTTCCGCCTTCGACCCTGTCACGGAAACGGAGATTCTCAACTTAATCGCCATATCGAAACCCTCATCCCATAACTTGGACCCTCTACCATCCCAATTGGCCAAAGATCTGAAATTCTCCCTTGCCCCACTCTGGTGCGAAATCATAAACAGCTCCCTAAAAGTGTGTTCCATACCAGACTGCCTCAAGGTCGGACAAGTAACACCTCTCTTGCAAAAAACAGGCCTAGACTCAAACGATCTGAATAACTTCAGACCGGTCTCCAATCTTCCCTTCTTGGCTGAAATTCTGGAAAAACGCCTGCTCCGCCAACTGAACAAATATATTGACACTATCAACCTGCTAGAGGTTTTAGAAAAGGTGGTAGCACCGAAACTGCAATCCTTAACATTGTCGATGACATCCGTCACTCCCTTGACTCAGACCATTGTTGTCTACTCATCCTCCTTGACCTGTCGGCAGCATTCGACACGTTAGATCAAAGTCTTCTCATCAAGGTTCTCAAAGAGTTGGTGCAGAACAGGTTCTGCAATGGTTCTCATCCTTCCAGAATCGCTCCCAGAGAGTCAAAATGAAATTCTTCACTTCTGACCTTCTCCCCGTGAAAGGGCGCCCCCCAAGGTTCCGTTCTCTCCCCTCAATTGTTCAACCTATACATGGTACCCCTCGCCTCGCTTCTGAATAAAGCAAACATCCCCTTCCATCTATACGCAGATGACACCCAGATGTACCTGGAATTCTCCTTCCTCAACGACATTCTAAGACTCAATAATACTCTCAAAGAAGTCCAAGAGTGGTTCTCATCGAACCACTTGAAACTCAATCAAGGTAAAACCGAGATCCTCTCTTCGCTTTCGAGCTGAATGGTCGCTCCCCAGTGTCTGACGACACCTGGTACCGTAGAAGCTGCGCTTTGTATCACAACTGCCTCGCTATTTATGCCTGCAGTCTGCCTTGCTTGACGCTTCTGCTCTGTATGCATTTTTGTTTAATTAGCATTGTTACTGTTCTGTGCTAGCGCGTTATCCCCAAGCGCTCGGCTGTGCTCACCCCTCCGCTGCCATTTTGTTTGTTGTTGTCTTGCTAGTAAGCCCGCCCGCCTCCCAGCTGAGCCGCCCTCGCCCCTCCCCCTCCACTATCCATATATGACAGTTGTTCCCGCGTGCAGCGTTTACGCGCAGCGATCGCGCCCCAGCCGCGCCGAAGGTGCGCCAAAGGTAAGCCCGTCTACGCCCGTCCGCGCCTGGACCGCGCCCAGCGCCAGACCCCCTGGCCCTCGCATTGCCCAGCCCTCCCGCATTACCTACGATGCCACCACCCTCCTAGCCCTTAACCCCCAACTGCGTCCAAGCCGCTCCTGGACACACCCATGGACCTTTCTCATGCTATTCCTGCAAATTCATCGGCACCGTCAACAACTCCGCTAAGATCACACCACAGATTCCCGACCCCAACCACCTACAATGCATCTTGCTCAACACCCGATCGGTCCACAGGCACACCATTGACCTATGGAATCTACTAGACACCATCTCTCCGGACGTCTCCTTCCTAACAGAAACCTGGATGAATGCCTCCTCCGCCCCAGACATCACCATTGCCATCCCAGAAGATTATAAGATCATACGCAAGGACCGTACCAGCCACACAGGAGGAGGAATCGCTATCGTCCATAAGAAATCCATCCGCATCTCAACCAGCTCTGACGTCAATCTCGCCAACTCTGAACACCTTCACTTCCAGATCCACATCGACCCCAAGACCACACTCAGAGGCACCCTCCTTTACAGGCCACCAGGACCCCGCGCACAATTTAGTGAGGACATCACGGACTTCATCACTCCACACGCGCTCCCCTCCAAAGATTACATCCTGCTGGGAGACCTCAATTTTCACCTTGAAAAGAACAACGACCGCAACTCCACCACCCTTTTGGACAACCTCGCCAACCTCGGACTTAAACAACTGGTCACTTCCCCCACCCACATCGCAGGTCACACCCTCGACCCTATCTTCACCTCCAGCAATCATGTCTCCTTCAGCCACACTACGGCTCTCCTCTGGACTGACCACAGCTGCGTTCACTTTACCTACAACAAGCCCAAACCCAACAACCACCCCCAACCAACTCTGCAAAGAAACTGGAACAAAATCACCATCGACCAGATCTCCTCATCGCTGCTTCTAAACCCCCCAGCCCACTCCTCAAACCCCGACCAAGCCGCCACCAACCTCACCCTATGGTTATCCAACAGCGCCGACATCCTAGCACCACTGAAAAAACGACAAAGCAAACTTGGCAGCAAGAAGGCCTCATGGTTCAACGATGATCTTAAGAAATCCAAGAAACTTTGCCGCTCCCTTGAGAAGACCTGGAAAAAAGACCCTACCACCAGCACCAAGGACGCCTTCAAAAACGCCACCCGCATACACCACCAACTGATCCGAAAGGCCAAGAAAACCGCCTTCAAGGACCGACTAGATAACAACGCCCACAACAGCAAGGAACTTTTCAACATCGTCAAGGAATTTACCAATCCCTCGGCCAACTCTAACGACATCACCCCCTCTCAAGCCCTCTGCGACTCCCTAGCTTCATTCTTCCACAACAAAATTGCAGACATCCACAACCGCTTCGACAACCAACCCGGAGACCAACCCACCCAACCATCTGCTGGACCTTCACCCCCCTCGAACATCCTTAATGACTGGAACCCAATCTCCACTGAGGACACCATCCGCCTGATGAACTCCATCTACTCAGGATCCCCCACAGACCCATGCCCTCACCACATCTTCAACAAAGCAGACTCCATCATAGCACCGCACCTCAGAGACGTCATCAACTGCTCCTTTAACTCCGCCACCTTCCCGGAAAGCTGGAAACACGCTGAACTCAGCGCCCTTCTGAAAAAACCCACAGCGGACCCCACCGAACTCAAAAATTACCGCCCCATCTCGCTCCTTCCATTCCCGGCCAAAGTCATCGAGAAAGCTGTCAACAACCAGCTCGCCGCCTTCCTCGAAGCCAACAAATCCCTCGACTCCTCACAGTCCGGCTTCCGAGCAAAACACAGCACTGAGACCGCCCTCATCGCAGCAACAGACGACATTCGAACTCTACTGGACAATGGAGACACAGTCGCTCTCATCCACCTCGACCTATCCGCAGCCTTCGACACAGTCTGCCATAGCACCCTTCTACAGCGCCTCAAACATCGCAATCCAAGGAAAAGCACTAGAATGGATTACCTCGTTCCTCACCGGAAGAACCCAGAGAGTCCGCCTTCCACCATTCAAGTCAGAGGCCACTGAAGTCATCTGCGGCGTACCACAAGGATCTTCACTCAGCCCCACCCTTTTCAACGTATACATGAGCCCCCTCGCGGCCATCGCCCGCCAACACAACTTAAACATAATCTGCTACGCGGATGACACTCAACTGATCCTATCACTCACCAATGACCCTAGCACCGCCAAAACTAACCTACACGAAGGAATGAAAGAAGTAGCCGAATGGATGAAACACAGCCGTCTGAAACTGAACTCCGATAAAACAGAAGTCCTCATCTTAGGTACCTCCCCCTCCGCATGGGACGACTCTTGGTGGCCAGAAGCCCTTGGAAATGCACCTGTCCCGACAGACCACGCACGGAACCTGGGCGTCATCCTGGATTCCTCACTTTCAATGAACAGACAAGTCAACGCCGTCTCCTCATCCTGCTTCAACATTCTTCGCATGCTCAAAAAAACATTTCGTTGGATCCCCACCGAAACTAGGAAAACGGTCACCCACGCTCTGGTCACGAGCCGACTGGACTATGGAAACACCCTCTACGCCGGATCTACCGCTAAACTCCAGAAAAAACTCCAACGAATCCAAAACGCCTCAGCCAGGCTCATATTAGACATCCCGCGTAAAGAACATATCTCTGGTCACCTGAAAAACCTCCACTGGCTTCCCGTCAATAAGAGGATCACTTTCCGGCTCCTAACCCACGCACACAAAGCACTCTACGAAATCGGACCAGAATGCCTCAACACACGACTGTCCTTCTACACCCCCTCCCGCCAGCTACGATCTTCCAACCAAGCCCTTGCCACTGTACCTCGCATCAACAAAACCACCATGGGAGGTAGATCCTTCTCCTACCTGGCAGCTAAAACCTGGAACTCACTTCCCACTTACCTTCGCCTTACCCAGAACCACCTAGCATTCAGAAAGCAACTTAAAACGTGGATATTTGACAAGTAATTCCCCACCCCTCCTCAAGCGCCTTGAGACCCTCTGGGTATGTAGTGCGCTATATAAATTCTCTGACTTGACTTGACTCATCTCCAACAAGGGGGAAAACCCGCAAATGACGGAGTGGCTGAAAGCTATTAATTCTCTCAACGCAAATTTCACTCTGACAAACTCTGTAAAATCACTGGGAATCACCCTGCACCACAAATTATCCATGATTAACCACATCGAGAACTCTGCTAAGGGCACCTTCAATCTGAAGCTACTCAACAAAATAAAACCCTACATTTCACCTGCCGATCTCAAACAAGCCACCCAATCTCTGGTGCTATCCAGACTGGACTACGGGAACACTATCCTCTCTGGTACGCCTCTCTCCCGCCTAGCACCCCTAAAAACCACCCTTAATGTAGCGGCCAGAATGGTCTCAGGAGTAAAAAAATTTGACCACATTTCTCCCGCACTCAGAGTTCTAAAATGGCTCCCAGTGGAAATGCGGGCCAGCTTCAGAGCGGCCTGCCTAACACACAAAGCCTTGCACACAGGGAAACCAGAATACCTAGCCTCGAAACTCAAGAAAGCCGGTCAATCTAGAAGTCTCAGAAGCGCTAACTCCCTCCTCATCCCCCTGAAAACACGCAAACAGAAAACTGCAAACCGCTCCTTTGCAGGGAATGCTCAAAATCTGGAACGCCTTCCCCGTGGACATCAGAACTATTCCCTCCTTTCTAAAGTATAAAAGCCGCCTAAAAGACCATTATCTCAACTGTGCCTTCCCGAAACCAATTACGTAACTCAAGCTCTAACTTGTCAGACTTCCGACCGTACGCACCTGCAACCGACCTCATCCCTTTTTTCCTCCCCATCACGTGGGGTCGGCACCGCTAGGTGCATCTCTCAGGATAATACTTTGCCGAGTCAGCAAGAACTCTCCCTGGCAGTCTCTACCTCAACGAGGACCTCCGATCCCCAGATCCCTATTCCTCAGTGTCACACCTCAGCCCTCATCGCCTGTGGTCTATCTGAATGCTTATCTTGGTGCGTATTTTACCTGTGGACGTTCGGAACGCTTATCTTTGTATGTATTGTACTCGCTATCTGACTTCTACATATCCTGTTGTGAGGCGCTCCGATACCCTCGGGTCTGGCAGACACTATAGAAAACTCCTAAAATAATGTGGCTTTAGCACAACACTTTGACAGTTCTGCTTTCTTGACAATTGCCCCACCTTCCTCCTACAACCTCTCTTGTATAGATTTGTTTATAGCATGAATCCCAATTAGAGCACAAAGCACTTTGTCCAGCAAATTCCCAAACCTACGTGAGATCACCAACTTTTAAAGACCGTAAGTCTTCATTGTAAGTAAGTGGCTCTATATATAATGGACAATAAGGACGTACAATGTGCATAGTCCACAAACCCCAAAGGTATAACGGAGGTTAAAGTCAGGACTGACCTTACTCTCTAAAGTGTTAGCTTGATCGAGTACTAAGGCAGTAACAGAGGGCAGTGCAAAGCATTTGTTTACACACTCAGTCAGCAAAAGATTTCACACACTGAAAGACTGAAGTCTAGGCCAATCGTTGGTATATCAAGATATAGTTTTATTTTTAGAACCAGCAGGCATAAATAAAAATATACATTGCTAGGTATGAATACTTTCATGTAATTACTTTGTAAGGAAGCAATAAGGTACGTGAACACAATATGTACAGGGGTTGCTGAAAGCAACACAAGTCTAGACACACTTTAGCACTGAGCTCAATAGATTATTATGATAAAAGTACAGTTAATTAAAGTGTAGATTACTTTAGTAGTTCCAGGTCTAAATCCTAGATTCAGTCCTGGGGTCTAAGCTGAAACCAGATTAGCAAAAACGTTTTAGTTACTGTAATGAATTTTCATGACTATAAAGCTGTTTTAAAAGTTAGAAACTTTTCAATGTAAATTAAAAAGGTAGGTAATTGCGTTTCATTATTTCGTATGGTTTTTAAAGAATATTTCAAGTTTTCAAAAGTAGACACATAGAAGAAATTTCATAGAGAAGCAGACAATGGGTTCCTATGGAGAAAATACAGATTACTAGTAAATCTGGTAAGGATTACTTTTGCGGTTCAGTACTGGACTGAAAGGTACAGTACTGACCATTCCCCTGATTACAGGTGAGTACTTCGGAATTCAGCTGATTTTGTATGTATATTTTCAGTTTTCAAAACTGCACACTTTGAAAATGTTCGAGTCAAAAGTGGTCCATGTTATCCAATGGCAGGTAAGTGAGTTACCGGTTTGTAGGTGAGTAGTTGGCTGGTGAAGTTATGGTTCTGGGCATAGACTCAGGGGTCCCCCAAGGTCAGGTAGGTACAGTTGGTTCAGCCCCAGCAGCACAGGGCCGGCCGGGTGCAGAGGTAGTTGGGCCCAATGATATCCAATGAGGGAAAGGGGGCCTTCGGTTGGTGGTTGCTGGCTAGCAGGCCACGTGGCTGTGGGAGCTGGGCTCCTGGTCACTTGCTCAGGGCAAGGGTGAGTAGGATAGGACACAGGGGTCACAGCCAGCAGCACTCGGGCGGCTGGGTGCAGGTTGCTTTGAGCCGTCGGGCGCTCAATGTTATCCAATAGGAAAGGTCAAAAAGGAACAAAGACGGCAGGCTCGGGGACAGACTCTCCAGGGGCGACCAGCACTTTGAGAGGTAAGGTGGGATCTTGGAGCACAGGTAGGTACCCCAAAGGGAGGCACAGGGGACTGTAGGGCGCCGGGTGCAGTGTTGTCTTTGGGTTTTGGAAAAGCTTACTCTCAGCTGGTCGCGGTTGGGGTGGCCCCTGGTTCTGCAGGCTTCGTCTGGTTCATCGAAGAGGGTCTTTGGGCACTGGACTTCGGGTCCCAGTTGCCGGGGGGACGTCCTCGTGGTCTTGGTTCGGTTGGGTCCGGCCCAGGCTTGGCGGGTGCTGAGTGGGCTGGTCCGGAGCTTCCTGACTGGCACCAGGTGGTTGTTGCAGCAGAGCCTCTGCTGATGGGAGTCTCAGTCTTTAAGAGGGTCAAGGCGTGCAGGTCCTCTGGGTGTCTAAAGGTTGCTGTCCGCAGGAGTCGCCGGGATTAGGCAGGATAAGGAGCAGGTTCCAGGATCGACAGGCCGGTAGGGCTGGGGCAAAGTCAGTTGTTGTCGTCCTGTTAGCAGCTGCACGGTTGTCTTCTTCTTGATCTTCTTTCTTCTTTTCCTATCTGGATCTGACGAAGGAAGGTTCAGGGAGCCCCTAAATACTGAATTTAGGGGCGTTACAGGTAGGACAAGGACAGGGACCAATGGGTCCCTGTCCTGGTGAGTACACCGCCTAGCCTGCTGTCCTGTGGGAGGGGGGCAGGAGCCTAGTTGGGATTGAGCAGGCTGGAGCCCGGGGTCGTGCTTCACCTAGTCTCTCCCACCTGAGGGGTGGGGTTGGCACAGGCTGGCACACCCTCCTTCCTGACGTAGTTTTTCCCGCCAGATGTAGTTTTTCCTGCCAGTCTTCCTGCCAGAGTGGGGGTCAGAACTGGTAGGGGCCGGTTGCTGGGTACAGCAAATGGTCTGGAGAAGCTCACAAAAGTGGCATGCCTTTTGAAGCGTCCCCCTGTCAATCCTTTGGGAGGAGCCCTAGCACCCCGCCCAGGACGTGCATTTTTGCAGGCCCAGGAGAGCGGGGGCCTCTCCACCCAGGGGTCCAGCAACAGGTCTCCTGTGTGGCAGTCTCTGCAGCCACTCAGCCCAGACGTGGATTGGAGGTTAGGGTTTCAGAGGGCATCTCTAAGATGCCCCCTGGTGCATTTCACATTAAATCCCACACTGGCATCAGTGTGTGTTTAATGTGCTGCGCAGTTTGGTACCAAACTTGTCAGCCTTCAGTGTAGCCATTATGGTGCTGGGGAGTTCGTACGACAACCTCCCAGCACCATATACTCTTAATGGCATCCCTGCACTTACAGTGCCCAGGAATGGCCCTCGGTACTGTAGGGGCACAGGACTCCTGCACCTGTGCCCACACCTCTGGCATAGGGCACCCAGTTAGAGGGGTGACTGAAGTATGCCAGGGCAGTGGGTTCTGTGGGCATGGCACAAAGGGATGTGTGCCATGTCGACTCATGGTTTAGTTCCGTACTTGGACACTCTGCCTGCAAAGGCAGTGTGTGGGTGCCAGGGTACAGGGTCCCTGAGGGTGGCACAATACATGCTGCAGCCCTCGGGTCTTCTCTGGTCACCATGCCCAGGGTACCTAGGGTACCATTTACTAGGGCTGACAGGTGGCTAGAGATGCCAATTGGATTTCTAGTGTCAGCACAGTTTTAGGATAAGACCACAGGCCCTGGGTGGATGTATGACGGTACAGCGCGTACCGTCGCAACGCATTCCTTTACACCGCATCCCTTACAACGCAAGTCGTTACCACGACTTGAGTTGGGGGCGGGGATTTCGATTAGTATAATTTACTATTCTAACACCAGTCCCCGAGGACCCTAGGGAAGGTGTTGGGATAGTAAATTTACTAGTTTTAATCCTTTAGCGTCCGCCAGCGCAAGTCATGGTAACGACTTGCGTTGTAACGGCCGCGTGGTAAAGGTACCGCGTGGTAAAAACTTCGTGGTAAAGGATGTTTACCGCCCTGGGTACCTGGTTGGCAGGAATCCAGGGCACACTCAGTCAAAGCTAATCAGCAGTTCAGAAAAAAGTGGGGGCATACCAAGGCAAGAAAGATGGCACTTTCTCACATTCATTTTTCACATGCTTCTTCTGTTTCCTGAAAGAAAGCATGCAGTGTTACCACAATGCACACCATGGGTGGAAGGTGCTCCTCCAAATCCTGTATCTCACTTAAAAAAAATTTGATCTCCCTCCACCCCTATCCGGTTTCTGTAACTGTTTATAACTGCGTAATACTTCCAGACCTAAAGAGTACATAAGGATTCTTTTCTTTCTGTCTGCTGTGAATAAACCACTGCTTTATTCCATGTTGCTATGTAGTTCAGGAAGTACTCTTCCACTCACTCCACTTTACAGCCCGTTCGCCAAGAACGCTTTGGGTGAACTCAAATGTACAGGATAGACAACCACACTGCTGCAGTCACACTAGACTGCATACTAGCACAGTACGAGAACTTTCCTACAGACCAACATTTTTGTTGCTTTGCCACTTACAATGCTTACACCCTTGCTGAAATGCTCTGCGGTGCTAATTTGCTTGAAAGAACACACCTCACTGTTCACTGTTCGATATGCACCCTGCCCATGTGAATATTGCCGTTTACACTGATAGAAATAATTAACTACTTGAGGCTGAACAGCACAAACTCTGCTCTGCATTTGTTTGAACATGCGTTCAATGGATTGAAATTAAAATTCTTTAAAATGTCTGCCAACGTCGTTGTGCACAGCTTTCCCAGGGCAATGGATCTTGCTTTACCAGTATGCCGTCCACCGCTGCAAACTTCTTTCTGCTGGAACTACCCCTTCGCTGTAGCATGTCAGCAGAGGAGTATTGCCAGCATGGGCTATAGAACCATGCGCTGAAGCCTTCTCCCCCACTCCAATTGCCAGCACGCACCAACCGTCACTTGGTCTAGATGGTATTTTGGTCTAATTACCATGAAAGTTTCCAAAACACTCCTGCCTCACAACTCTTCTGACATTTTGAAGAATACACTCTTACCCTGGGGGGTGAATCGTTATCCACTGTTCCTTATAGTTAATTTATAGTTTGCAGTTGCACACGTATCCAGTACAAAATGTAGTCTCCCGCTTGTGACCAAAAATTCTGTTGCAACACTGTAGAAATGAGGCACATGTATCTTCTATGCTAAAATCTTTATTCCATATGCAAGGGTGTACACAGCACAAGATCACCTCAGTGCAGCATACACACTAATTACGCAGGGACATTCCATGTACCTCACAAAGTATAAAGAACCAGCATAGCATTCTAACCTAAGTACATTCTATATCAGGTCGACAATACATACCCAATACTACAGTGTGCTGGGTTAAGAGAAGTTTGCATCCTCAAGATGTGCTTTTGACTGCAACATGTTCTCTATGGGCTCAATTTAGTGTGGTAATAGTGTTCGTCATCCTGTATACCAATCTTGAACTAACTAAGTTCGAGATTCTCCCCTGCTGCAGTAGCCAAATAGAGAGCTGACCTTGTATACATGTAAGGCTTCTGAGCAGGTCTTCTGTGCATTCCTTCCCAATTTGATGCGAGACTGCATCCACAGGTACATAACTTCAAGTATTTAAGCCTCGTGTTTTATGCTAAATGCTTGGGGCCACTGCCATAAAATTACTTTACTGTAGTGGTCTGCCTTTATTCTACTTCTGAAAACTTGAAGTGATTGATGTTTGTTTCAATGCAAAGTATTCTTGGGCACAGATGTCATTCTCCTGAGATTGAAAATATTTTAGTCCAGTTTAGAGGTTGGGATTAGAACAGATAACCTGGTTCCTTAGCCTGAAACTGTGTGAATGCTTCTGTTGGTGTAATAAAAAGAATACTGAATTTGGGTGCAAGATCTTACTGTCCACTTCAGTTTTACATTGGTCAACAATAGCATTAGCAATTATTCAGTGCTTCATATTAAACATCTTGTTTTAGTTCTCCAGGTTCTGTATGACTCTGGAACAATTGAGCAGTCCTAATCACAAGCCTCACCCTGGTCCGTGAACACAAATTAGTCACTGCTCCAAGTTTACTGAATTTCCAGTTAATCTGGGTTTAACTTTTAGCGATTAGTAAAGTGAGGCAGGGCATAGACTTGTAGGAGGGGTTTGGGTAGAATATTTAGCTGGACAGAACAGAGTTATTTAAATAAGAAATATACAAATGTTATGATGAGGTTATTGTGCTTGGTAGTTTAACTTTTATTGCATTCACAATGCTTCTGCATAATGTATCAATTTTTTTGTAACTGCTGTACTTAAGCATGAGAATGCTTGGTGGAAATTCAAGAAAAAATTAACACCTCATGAGATCGCTATAAAGTTTTGCAGTACCAACTATTTGATCTGAGGGTGGTGCACTAAGATTGCTGTCACATTCACCAGCTTCAGGATTGCCTGTGGTATGGATTTGAGTCACAGGGTCATCCATGGAGACTTAGGATGCGTTTTTTGCTTCACATTTCCGTAGCGGCAGATGCGGTCAGTCTCTTCCACGGACTTCCAAGTACTTTTCCATCTTCAGATGAGCAGATGCAGGCCGTTCACAGATGCAGGGCCCTTTTCACTGCTGCAGCACTGGACTCTGATCACAGGGGCTCTGGGTGGTTTATCTCCTTTGGGTGTATGCGAGAAAGTGCCCTCTTTCTTGCATGGTATTCCCCCACTTTTTGCTGAAGTGCTGATGTACTTTGTGTACCCTGGGCTCCTACTAATCCGGAACCTTGTTCCTTCCCTAAAACTGCATTGAAGCCTAATCCCAATTGGTATCTCTGGCCACATGTCAGTCCCTGGTAAATGGTACCATAGGTACCCAGGTCACTGTGACCAGAGAAGGCCTCTAAGGGTGCAGCACTTATTGTGCCACCCTTAGAGGCCCTGTACCCTGACACACACACACGGCCTTTGCAGGCGGCATGTCTTGGTGCAGAGCAAAGTGAAGAGTCGACATGGCACACATCCCTGTGTGCCATGTCCACAAACCACTGCCCTGGCATAGATCAATCACCCCTCTCCGCGGGTGCCCTATGCTAGTGTTGAGGGTACAGGTTCATGAGCCCTGTATCCCTACAGTACCCAGGTCCGTTCCTGGGCACTGTAAGTAAAGTGCTGCCATATATGGTGCTGGGAGGTCGTCATTATTAGCTCCACAGTGTCATAATGGCTACACTGAACACTGGGAACTTTGGTACCAAAGTTCTCAGCACATTAAACCCACACTGATGCCAGTGTGGGATTTAATGTAAAATGCACCACAGAAGGCATCTTGGAGATGCCCCCTGAAACTCGACCAACCTCTAGTGACCTGACCGAGTGGCTGCCACCACCAGACATGTTTCTGGACCCTTTGGTGAGAGCTTGCTGCTCTCGGGGCCTGAAACAATGCACATCCTAGGACGAGGTGCCAAGCCTCCTCCCATCCTGCCTTTAGTGACCCTCTCCAGACCATTTGCTGCTTTCAGCAACTGGTCCCCACTGGTTCTACCCCCCCCCCCCTTTTGGGTTGGAGAACCAGCGGGAAAAACAAGTGAGGAAGAGGGGTATGCCCACCTCTGCCAACTCACCCCTAAGGTGGGGGAGGCGAGGTTAAGCACAATCTCGAGTCCCCGCCATCTTGAGGATGGGGGGACCCAGCCAACCAGAGACAGGCTCCTGACCCCCTCCCACGAGAGTGGCAGGATAGGGGGTGTACCCACCCCAGGGAAGGGACCCATTTGTCCCTGCCCTTAACCTACCTGTAACTCATCTAAATTTAGTATTTAGGGGCAGCTTGAAACTTCCTTTCTCACATCCAGCCTACCTACAAGAAGAAAAGGATGAAGAGCCGTGCAGAGCTAACAAGAGGATGACGCCCACTGACTTGGCACCAGCCCTAGAGGCCTGTCTCCCCTCGAACCTGGTCCTGCAAAACGCTGGTGTGTCCAGCGGCCAGCAACTTCCAAAAACCCCAGCGGACCTGCCTGAATTAGCTTTCCAAGCAGTTTCTCCCGTGAACACCGGATGTGTTTAAACTGCAGCTTCTGGTGGCAGCCAGGAACTGCAAATCCAGCCCACTCTGCACCCGCAGAACCCGGCTCGAGCTAGAGTGTAAAAACCATGAGGAGGTCCCTCCCGCGATCCTGACCCGAGATCCGTCGACCCCTGTCCTGCCTCAAGCCTCCTGACCACACCTGCAGCCTCAATCCAGAGGACCCTCCTACTGCGACCAGAGCGGGTAAGAAAATCTGACTCCCAAAGGCACCCCTGCACCCGACGCCCCATGGCTTTGTGTGTCTGAACCAACAGTGCCTAACTAACCCTCAGCATCCCAACTTACCCCTCGAAGTGGTGGTTGAACCTGGAAGATCTTCGTCCCCCGAGCCTGCAGTGTTTCTTTGTCCCGGAGGTTTTCCATTGAAAACAGGGCACATGACCTCAAAACGGCACCCTGCACCAGTCCGCCCTAGTGCCGCTGAGGGTGCACCTTTGGTGCTACTTACGACCCCAACTTACCCTGAGCTTAACCCTAGGAGCTTTGCTCCCACAACCCAGTGGCCTGCTTGCCAGCAGCCACCGACCGGAGACCCCATAGCACCTATTGGATAACATTGGGCCTCAACACTCTGCACCTAGTGCCGCTGAAGGTTCAACAGTGCATCACTGACCCTGGGAGACCCCAGAGTCTAACTCCAGAATCTTATCTTCCACAGTTGTTTACTTACCTGCAAACTGATCACCTGTTTTTCATCCATAGGATAACCTTGAAAATGTTCCCTCCAAAAAACGACTGTGTGGAGTTTTGAAAACTATAGATATTCCTTAAAACTTGTACAAATAACCAAAATGTGGTGTTCGAGGCATATGAGCTGCAGATATCACACTTGGCATTAGATCGCCATCTGGTGTTTGTTTTGGATGCTTGCAGGTTGTTGTTGTCTTGAAGATGTCTTTGTAGTCACGAGGTAGGTGACTCCTCCCTTGGACGATAGTGCGTATGGGCATCGACTACATCCTCAGATTGTTTTTTTCCGCCATTGGGTTCGGATGCAACTTTTCCGCTCCGGTTCTAGATCTACGTTGTAAAGTATTTCGACGCGAAGAAACTTCCTTAACTCTTTGGATTAACTTTGAAACATCTCAACCTTCGAAGCAACTTAATCGGCTTGATTCCGGTCATCGACGCGGGCCGTTGGGCCTATCCACGCCGTGAGGCCTACAGCTCATGGAAAGGAAGCCATTAAAGAAATGCCCCCAGTGTGGAGTAAAAATTATGCACGGTGACCATCACAAGGTCTGCAACCTGTGCTTCACCTCAACAAGACAAGTCCAGCTGTCCAGCCTGCGCATCCTTTCGATCAAAGACCATTCGAGATCGAAGGGCCCGTAGACACATCATGCAGAAATCAGCTCTGGAACCGGTGGACATCTTCGAAGGCCCAGATGTCCCAGAAGATTCCGAAGATCTCAATCATGTCAGAGGCAGAATACTCCGATGACTCCATCACTCCGGGTCAAAGAGTGAGCACTACTGCCCCTACCCCAACCCCACCACCAAAATCTAAGGGAGGAGAACCAGCGGAAAAAACAAGTGAGGAGGGCAGGCGTGCCCACCTCTGCCAACTCCACCCCTAAGGTGGGGGAGGTGAGGTGAAGCACAACCTCGAGTCCCCGCCATCTTGAGGATGGGGAGACCCAGCCAACCAGGGACAGGCTCCTGCCCCCTCCCACTGGAGAGTGGCAGAATAGGGGCTTTACCCACCCCAGGGAAGGGACCCATCGGTTCCTGACCTTTACCTACCTGTAACGCCCCTAAATCTAGTATTTTGGGGCACCCTGAACCTTCCTTAGATCCAGATTCCGAAACTACAAAGAAGAAAGAAGACCTGCCGTGCAGCTGCTAACAAGAGGACCACACCAACTGACTTGGCCCCAGCTCTACCGGCCTGTCGAACCTCGAACCAGCTCCTGCTGAACCCCGGCGTCTCCAGTGGTCTGCAACCTCAAAAACCCCGGAGGACCGGACTGCCTTACTCATTTAAAGACTGGGACTCCCACGAGCAGTGGTTATGCTCAAACAGCAACAACCCCTGGTGCCAGCCAGGAACCGCAAATCCAGTACACTCTGCACCCGCCGAGCCCTGCCTGTGCCTTTGTGAACAGGCAATGATTTCGTCCCCCTGGCAACTGTGACCATGAATCCAGCACACAAGGACCCCCTTCGACGCTCCTGATGCCTGCTGCCTCACAACCAGGGACCCCTCCAACCGCGCCCAGCAGAGTGTTAGATTTCCCAACACCAAAAGACACCCCTGCACCTGGTGCCCCACGGCCCCCTTTGCCCAACTCCTCGGTGTCTACCCAACCTTCAGCTTCCCAACTTATCTCTCCAAGTGGTTGTCACACCTGAAGAATCTCCGTCCCCGAGCTTGCAGCCTTTGTTCGTCACGCAGCTTTCCCATTGAAATCCAATGGGTGCCGGACGGCCCAAATGCACCCTTCACCCAGCCACCCCAGTGTCACTGGGAGTGCACCAACTGTTCTGAACTACTTCCCCACTTGCCCTGAGTAAGTGACCAGGAGCTCCGCTTCCATAGCCACGTGGCTTGCCTGCTAGCAGCCACCAAAGGCCCCCTACCCGCTATAGGCAGGCATTGGGCCTACTCTCGCTGCACCCGGCTGCCCTTTTGCCGCTGAGGGTGTAACAACTGTACCTACCTGACCCTGGGAGACCCCTGAGTCTTACCCCAGAACTTTAACTCTGCCAGTCTATAATCTACATTTTCTCCATAGGGTAACATTGGCTGGTTTTCCCTTGGAAATTCTTTCAAGTGTCGAGTTTTGAAACTTTGAAATATTCACTAAAAATCACCCGATCAACGAAAATGAAATTACTAATTCGTTACCAGGAGAGATCAGAGTGCTGGATCTTTGTGCCCAGCACTGACCTTAAAAGTAATTAAAACAGTGATTTTCTAATCACCTGATTTCCTTCCGTAGGATAACATTGCCTGGTTTTTGCCAGAAATATTTCTAACTGTCCATTTTCAAAACATACAAATATTCCTTCAAAATCACCTCTGTAACAAAAACGATTTATTTCAACTGTTTGCAGGAAATGCATCAGGGCTGAATCCAGGATCCAGCCCAGAGTAAGAAAAACGTATGCAAACTAATGGATATTGCATTTACTTAAAATTCCCACTGAGCTCAATGTTATTATTATGTTAAGATTTTGTAGCATATTGCAACAACTGTATCTATTGCAGTATTCAACTGTGGCACCTAATTCTGAGAAAGTATAAAACAATATATTTTTAAATGCAAAACATTTGGCCTAGAGTTGTGTTCTTGTGTGCGAGACCATTTGCTGACTGCGGGTGTACAACAAATGCTTTACAATGTCCTCTGATACTGCCTTACTGCTCGACCAATCTACCACTTTAGACAGTTAGGTTATATCTAACTTTAACCTCTGCCAAACCTCTGGGGACTGTGGACTCTGTGCACACTGTAACTTACTTTGGTGCAGTATATACAAAGCCACTTTCTTACATATATAAAGAGCCCGCTTCCTACAGTGAGTACAATGTCCGTCAACCAGTGGCATGCTGTGGGCTATGAAACCCTGTGAGATTATATCCCAACGAAAAATTTGTTACACTTCCCGATGCTGTGGAAACCTTTAACTTGGCACCGGGCAATTTTCAGAGTTTGCTAGGATTGCAGACACAGTAAAATGATTTTGGCCAGACTTCCGGACGCACCCTGGGGTCCCAGACTCTAATGACTCTGCTCAATACGACTGGGGGATGAAAGTTTGTTTCCCATGTTTACAGGGCACTTCAGGAGGACGTCCTGTCGCGCACCCTAACAGCTCAGGGTAGATGGCAGGAGATACTGGGTGACCCACTTAAAGATTAGGAGTGGAAAGGCATACATGAGTGGGTGAAGAGGACCTCCACCAATGCATGGTTTAAATTACTACAATATAATGTAGTCCACTAGATCTACATCTCCCTGAAAATGTTGCGTGCTATTTATACTGGGAGGGCGTCCTCCTGTCCACGCCATGTGACTGGAGCAGATATCCTGAACGTGCTGTGGCGGTGCCCCATACTAGACAGCTATTGGCAAGCTGTGGTTACTAGACTGAGCAGTTACAGGGTGGACGGTCTCCGGAGATCTAAAACCCTGCTTTCTTGGTATAATTCCGTTACGAAAGTGGTCACACCAGGCAATGAAAAACCTTATTAGAAAATTCATATTGCTGGGACTAGTGATTGCGAAGCTTAGGGTAGTGATCCAATGGATGTCACCTAGCACTCTGTTGGTGGGCAGTTAGCTGAGACATGGCATAGTGGGCAGTAGCAGAAAGTCACGTGCGGAAATCTTGAGACATTAAGTTGCAAGATGATTTACTGGCATGGGTTGCAATGCTCGCAGAGTTACTTGAGCCGCCCAACGCTAGATCACCATGAGAAATGCTTGCGACTGTGCTTGAGGGGTACAGATGGAATACATGAAATGCTTGGTGAGATGGGAACGTGTTGAGGGGCGGGAGTTGAATTGACAATGTAGTGTGTAATCTGGAGCATCATGAGTCCATTGTACACAAAGCTCGAGAATGCGCTCAACAGCTGTCCTTTGGCTACAGTGAATGCCCTATATATTGTCCTGTGGGAATGTTACTGGGGAGCAGTCGGTGGGGGTATATTAACAGGATAGGAAGAATGTTATAACTTAGCATTCCTGATTATAATACATTTTAATAAAGTTATACAAAGAGTATTGAAGATCTATCCGAGAGAGAAGTGACAAAATAACTCCCTGGAATTAAGAGCCAGTGACTAAAGAGCATATTTACAAATGGATAATTCTTGTAAAAACAAAAGTTTTGCCTCGATTTGTTCCTTGATCACTATATGAGTATTGAGAGAATACGTCTGTGTGCGGGGAAATACGTTGGCTGGGCTTTTAGACTGGTCACTGCTTTGGTCTGTCAAATTTCAAAATTATTGCAATTAATAGAATTTGTATTATTAGTAAATGCTTATTATTACCAAATTGTAAAAGAACATCCTTTTATTGATTCTTTTCAATGTTAATATATGAGCTTATGAGTAGGGTAAACTTCAAAGCTAATTGAAATAAAAAATGCTATTATTTGATTGAAAAGTCTCCTCGATTATGGTTTGGAATAACTTTGCCTTCATCGGGAAGACATTTTTCAAAGTACCTGAAAAAGCAGTAAAATGGTTTTATATGTTTAAAGCACACTTAACCCCTTCCATGCTGATGACGAACCCCAGCCGTCATGCACGACGGTGCTCGTGTGCTGATGACGGCTGGGGTTCGTCACGGCCCGCCTCTGTTCGTGTTTACAGCACACCAGGGGAATCTCGGCCGCATGGAAGGGGTTAAATGTAGCACATGTCCTACGTCCTTCTTAATAACTCTACCTGATGGTCCAAAGGTTCGTGAATTTTCAAATTTTCACATTCCCAGTGTTCAATCATTTGCATCTCTGAGCTTTTCTATGATCTTCTCTTCAGTCAGTGCTGTATAATCCACTAATTAGATGTTCAGCCTTTTAATCGTATTTTATTCCAATCTTCTATTTCCTGCAGTTTTCTCTGATTTAGTGTCTTGCCTTAACTGACTACGGTCGAGCAAAATGTTATCTGATCTGTCAACTTTGATAGTTTTTGTTCATCATATTGGGGAGAGGATGTAGCCTTACGGCTAGAGCGGTCAACTTCGAAGCTGGGGAACCATTTTCGAGTCTCTGCAATGACACTAAAACATCCTGTGATTCTGGGCAAATCACTTAATCTCCTCGTGTCTAAGAAAAATGACTGTGTCCATGTGTAACAAAACTGGTGCTCATGTAAAGCGCTCTGATATCCGATTTCTCTGTTCTAGTTTGCGCTACATAAAACTCTAAAAAAAAAAAACAACAAAAAAAAACTTGTTACTTATCCTTTATGGGCTCCGGAGTAGCGTACTACTCGCCAATAAAGCCACTCAACATCCCCAGGGGTAACAAGCGCTATATAAATGCGAACCTTTTTTCCCCTCTTTTACCCAGCCGCTATCCTTCTGAATCCAAATGACTGACTAACCTATCCACCACTCAAATTACTTGCATAGTTCACTATACTAATTCTTTAGCGTGCTACTCGCCAAAAAAGTTCGGAGACTCGTCAGGGTAATAAGGGCTATATAAATGCAAATACAATACATGCTGAACAATCCTGGAATTGTGAAGTACTGAAAGCATACAAATCAGTTTATGGTATTTCCAAAATAATCTATTCCAGAAGTTAGGTAGGACTTGAACATTTCAATCTGTATCCTTAATCAGCATTACCAAAATAATTGTGCTCATGCCATTTGAGGTTTAGCATATAATAGTAGTAGCGTGATTGAAAATGCATTGCTTGATTAGATTCGTTTCGAGGCAGTTATGGGCGATCAGTTGGAAAGGTGCAGCAGTGAATGTACCACATTTCATTCTCCTCATGGTTCCACAATGTTATCTGTTGGCTACGGCACATTCGGTTGTAGTATATTAGTTTTTTCACTTGAATTACAGAGAACCTCCATTATTTAACACTCTTAATTTTTTTGCTGTTCTTTTCAGGGAGGTCGTGGATACCATGGTGCGGCATTTCAAGATGCAAATTTTTGGTGATCGGCAGCCAGGCTATGATGGTAAAAGAAACATGTACACGGCGCACCCTCTGCCTATTGGCAGAGACCGGGTGAGTATATCGGGAGTGATTCTGACATATTTGAATGTCAGAAGAGGGGCCCTATAATTCTAAACCTGAATGGATATATGCACCTGCAGCCCAATTTTCATGATTATGTTGGAATGCCGGTCTCAAGAAGGGGTGCACTGCAATGGTGTAGCAGTGCAAGTGGGGCAATAATGCCTTCATGTTATGCAACAGAAAGGATTCAGTTTCATGCTGGCCGTGCTTTGGACGAAAAACCAATACTGTGAGGTGTTTCTGGATCATAGAAAAACAACGAAGTGAAGTTCTCCAGTATTAGGGGTGTCTTTCATAGATTCACATGCCTGAATCATTCCCCGTCGTTGGACTGGGAGTCCCATGGTACATAAAAAAGCAATAATATGCCATAAATATGTAGTATATACCAATAAAAACAAACCAGGAAGTAAAGTAGCCAAAGCTACAGTAGGAAAAACTTCCACATCTATGACTATCCCAGTCCTTTTGTATAGTCCAAACTACAGCTAATCAGGCGTCAGCACCCACCAGAATGTTCTCCCCAGAGGCTCAAGCTCTCATATTTTCTACCGCACGTCGTGTGAAGGGAGTCTCCCTGAGCTCTGCTCACTTTTTTCAACTCTATCTTCCTCTTTTGTATATTTTCTTCTAGAATGTCTTCAAAGAAGTCTCTGTTTAGAGCCTATGAATCTTGTGGTAAGCTCCGGCTTTTTAAAGAGGACCCCCACAAAAAATGTATTTGTCTCTATCCAGATCACCAAGTCAAGGACTGCAAGATCTGCAGAACTTTTCCTCAAAAGACTCTCCAAGACAGAGAGGGTCGGTTGCTTTTGTGGCTACAAAAGCTTAAGGATTCTGATAATCCTGTGTCTGAGGTTGGCAGTATTGCCTCTGGTTCCACTTCAACATCTACTAAGAGGCCTGCGTCTTAAGTATTGACATCGCCTGGGGCTAAGGTTGCTAAAAAACATCAACCTTCTAAGGGATCTGACAAGCCTTCCACTTTTAAGGCTAACCCCACAGGCAAGGACTTGGAGAGTTCTTCTGTACCTCAAAAACTGTCCACCAAGAGATTGCCTCAGACAGCTGACAAAGTTTCACCTCAGGAAACTTCATTATCGTCGACGCCATCTTCTGTCTTCTCGTCGACGAAGGCCTCCGTCGACACTACATCTACGTAGACTATGACCTTCTCGCCCAAACCCAAGATGATCATGACGACGACAGCTTCTTCACCTACCATGGTCTATGTAACCGTTAGACCTCTCTCGTCGACGACGGCCATCGTCTCCTCGTCGTCCGCTCCTCTGAAGGCTCTACCGTCGACGAAGAAGATGCCATCGACGGGTTCGTCGGCGAGCTCCACTCCGTCGACTAAGTTACCGCCGTCGACGAAGACGTCGACGAAGGTCGTACCGTCGACTAAGCCCAATCCGTCGCGAAGCCCAATCCGTCGACGAAGCCTATACAGTCGACGACGGAACCTTTGACGTCTGCTCCTGTAGCAGCGGAAAACAGTCGACGACGCAATTGTCATCTTGCACTGCGTTGCAGGTCTGGTCACCGCCGACTGTGTTCTTTAAACCAAAGCAGTCTTAAACTCAAAGGCAAGAGACAGTTTTTCCACTTTCACCCCTGCATATTTCACCTCAGAACATCATCGCAGGTTCCTGACCAACCTTTAGACTCGGACAGTGAGGATGACGTGGTTCATACATTCGGAGCAGCCACTAGTCCTTCTGAGCTAAATATAAAGTTTCAAGAAGAGGCACAGGAGGATGAACAACCACCTGTACAAATGGCGCCCCAGATACTGTGTACCTGTCGTGCAAGTACCAGTTGCTTTACTGACCAACCTAAAATATATGTTGGATGATTATTATAGAAGGTTTCCGCCATCTGAAACTACAGGCTCAGTGCCTGTTACTCCGGCTACTGAAGCGCCTGTGCCAGTTTTACAACGAACAAATCCTGCTTCACCTACACCGCAGTCTCAGGTGGAGGAAGTGGATCCTCCGGCTTCGGAAGAAGGGGAACAAAGAGAAGGAGAGGTACAGGATGAGTCGGAGTGGGATGAATACCAGGTGCAGACACCTTCCCCTTCGCCTCAGTCTCAATTTCACCACCGGTGGACGTGGGTAGCTTCCACTTTTTAATGGAGCGTGCAACTAAACGTTTTCATATTGATATGGAGCATATAGAACAAGACTGTTTCCTATATGACTTTAAAGATCAGCCCAAGAAACAGATTAAGTCTATACCCATCATTGACTTTATTTGGCAGGAGGGTATAAAAGTCATGGCAACCCCGGCATCCATTCCTCCAGTCCTGCCAAGAATGGAAAAGAAGTACAGAGCACCGGACAAATCTCCTGTGTGCCTTATTGGGCAGCCGAAGCTTGACTCTGTCATTGTCCAAGCAGCCCAAAAGAGGACTAGGAACCCTTCTTTTCCGGTTACAGCCCCGCCAGACAGAGATGGCAAACGCCTAGATTCGATAGGGAAGCGAGTCTCCACTATGGCGGCTACGACTGTTCGAGCGGCTAATTCATTGGTATCTTAGGAAGGTATGACTGACAGATGTGGTCAGACATTGCACCATTCATTGACCACCTTCCAAGGCTGAAGCGCTCCAGATACTGCAGGAAGGCCAAAGAATCTCAGAAGAAATTATTGATTCAGCAGTGGATGTAGCCTCAACGTGCTTTCGACAGCTAGTGGGGGCTCTGGTTCTTCGTAGACAGGGGTGGATACGTTCTACTTCCTTTAGACAAGAAGTCCAAAATAAGGTGCTGGACATGCCATATGATGGTGAATATCTGTTTGGCCCACAGGTGGAGGAAGCCTTACAGACGATAAAGAAGGATACAGAAACAGCAAAATCCTTGGGCACCCTCCAATTCCGTAAGCCGCCCTTTCGAGGAGCGAGGGAACAGGGAGCGTCCTCCAACAGAGGAGGATATAACCAACAGTCCTCCTACAAACAAAACAATCAACAATATCATACCCAGCGCTACCAATCTTACGGCCAGAGAAAGCCTACTTATGCCCAGAACAAGGGAAAGACAAATTACCGCTGAAAAGATAAGCTCCAATGAGACATTTCACCAGCCACCACCGCTGCCCCGCTCTAGAGAAAAAATTGGAGGGCGAATATCAAAATGTTACTCAAATTGGCAGTCAATAACATCAGACAAATGGGTCCTGGAGATTGTGGCCAGGGGCCATGCCCTAGAATTCGAGAAATTTCCTCCAAATGTTCCCCCGAAAGGACCACCTCCAGCTCAACTGAAGGAGCTGTTTGCCCAAATCAGATTGATGATGCAAAAAGGAGCGATCGAGAGCATACCTCAGAAGATTAGGGGAATGGGGTTTTACTCCAGATTTTTCCTAATAAAAAAGAAAAACGGAGAGTGGCGCCCGATCCTAGATCTTCGCGCTCTAAACAAGTATTTAAGGTAATTAACTTTCAGGATGTTATCGCTTCAGGAAATATTACATCTTTTGGCAGCGGGAGATTTCATTGCCACCTTAGATCTCCAAGATGCATATTTCCATATCCCCATTCTACCTCGCCACAGAAAATTCCTGCGCTTCAGGGTGGCTGGCAGGGATTACCAATTCAAAGTCCTTCCTTTCGGACTACGGTCAGCGCCAAGAGTTTTTACCAAGGTTTTGGCTCCAGTACCGGCGCACCTCCGGCTGGAGGGAATCCAAATTTTCCCATACTTAGACGACTGCCTTATAAAGGCCAATTCTCGCGAGGTCGTACATTCTCAACTACAACAGTGTCTACACCTGTTCAAATCTCTGGGCCTGTCCATCAACCTCGACAAATCCCAATTGAGACCTTCTCAAAGACTAGCTTTCTTAGGAGCAACATTGGACACCCAGAAGCTCCAAGCTTTTGTCTCGGAGGAGAGACAAATGAAGATAAAAAACGGCGCAGAATCTGTTATCAAAAAAGTCAGTTTCCGTTCGGCTATACAAGTCTTTTCTGGGGATGATATCATCTTGCATCCCATTAATACCAAACTGTCGCCTCAGGATGAGACCGCTCCAGGAAGAACTAAGCCTGCAGTGGTTACAGGTCCCCGGCACTTTCAAAGATCTCATCAGGATCACACCGCTCATGTGGAATTCTCTCCGCTGGTGGACACAAAAACGACCTCCAACAGGGGTGTGCATTCCTTCAAGATGCACCAAGCCTCACCATCACTACGGATGCGTCTCTTTGGGGCTGGGGAGCGCATCTTCAGGGTCTCAAATCAGCGGCAAGTGGACTGCTCCACAAAGGCGATGGCACATCAACCGTCTGGAGCTGAGAGCCATTTTTCTGGCACTCAATGCGTTTTATGCACTCATTCAGGATGCCAATGTGTTGATAAGAACAGACAACACAACAAGCATGCATTACCTCAACAAGCCGGGAGGAACACTATCTCTTCTCCTATCCCAAGAAGCCCAAGAACTATGGGCATGGGCCTTAAAGCACAATATAAATCTTCAAGCAGTGCATGTTCCAGGAACAGTGAACGTCTTGGCAGACGCACTCAGCAGGACGACGGTCTCCACTCACGAGTGGGAACTACATCAGCAGACAGTGGAACGCATCTTTCGCCTGTGGGGTCGACCAGACCTAGATCTATTTGCGTCAAAGACCAACAGCAAATGCCAATTCTTCACAAGCTGGCATCCCCACAAAGACTCTCAGGGGAATGCGTTTTCGATAGATTGGTCTCTGACATATGCGTGCGCATTTCCACCGATTCCACTAGTCCCTAAGGTTCTGCGGAAAATGAAAAAGGAACCGTGCCGATTGATCCTAATTGCTCCCAGATGGCCGCACCCGTATTGGTTTACAGAGCTGCTTCTTCTGTCAGAGTGCGAACCGATTCCGTTGAATCCCATCCCGAACTTACTCAGCATGCAGAATGGTCAGGTTTATCATCCAGATCCGACATCACTGAGATTAGCTGCCTGGCGCCTGAGTACCGTGAGTACGCTCACCTAAACATCCCGGAGGAATGCAAGGAGGTTCTGGCCAAGGCAAGGGCACCCGCTACCATAAAGACATAGTCTTAAATGGAAGCATTTCTGCATCTGGTGTCGCTCAAACAGGGTTCACCCTTTTTCAGCAACGCCGGAAGAGATTCTACCTTTCTACCTGCAATTAGCAAAATCAGGCCTGTCTCACGCAACCCTGAAGGTTTTTCTGGCGGCGATCTCAAGGTATCGGCAGGATGGTACTAATTCCCTATACTCTGCGAGGATTATACAACAATTCTTTAAAGGCCTCTTTAGGATGTTCCCTCCAGTACGCCGACAGCCTCCTGCGTGGCATCTTAATGTAGTCCTGGCACAACTCATGCGTCATCCATTCGAACCCATCCACAAGGCCGACCTGAAATATATCTCTCGTGGAAGGTATCACTGCTGCTGGCTTTAACATTCTCCAGAAGAGTCAGTGATATCCAGGCTTTTACAGTTCACCATCCTTTCCTGCAGTTTACAAGTGACTCTGTGATACTCCGCACTAATCCGAAGTACATTCCTAAAGTACCTTCGGATTTTCACCTCAACGAACCTATAATTCTAAAGTCATTTTTTCCTAACCTGCAAACACCGGCGGAAAGGGCGTTGCATAATCTGGAT
Source organism: Lissotriton vulgaris (assembly GCF_964263255.1). Taxonomy (NCBI): domain Eukaryota; kingdom Metazoa; phylum Chordata; class Amphibia; order Caudata; family Salamandridae; genus Lissotriton; species Lissotriton vulgaris. The sequence continues at coordinate 950,505,206 of NC_141687.1, read as the reverse complement.
ATTAAGAGATGTCTTAAATTCTATCTGCAGAGGACATCCGCTTTGCGCACTTCTGACCAACTGTTTATCACCTACGGTGCTATTCATAAGGGGCAGGCAGTTTCGAAACAGACTATTGCGAGATGAATATCTTCTGCCATTGCCTTTTGCCATATGCAAGCAGGACGACCGTTGCAAGCAGCACCCAGAGCTCATTCCACAAGAGCTTTGTCATCGTCTACGGCTTTATTCGCTGGAGTTACTCTTCAGCAGATCTGCAGAGCGGCTACTTGGGCCTGTCGCCATACATTTACCAGACATTACTGTCTGGAGGCAACCAGCGAAGCTGATACTTCTGTGGGTCGTGCAGTTCTACGAAATCTTTTCAACTAAGGTGAGCCTCTGTTTTCCCACCTCCATTACTGCTGTCAGACGCTTCATATGTTATGTTTTTACACATGCTTACATGATTGCATTCTCCTATGCTTAAAATGATGTGTATTTTCAGTTTACACTGTTTTAGGACTTATATGCTGACAAGCTAGACAACCATTGACGTCTGCCTAGCACGGATGTGTACTGCTAGCTACTCTGATTCAGGCATGTGAATCTATGAAAGACACCCCTAATACTGGAGAAGAATAGGTACTTACCTGTAATCTGTGGTTCTCCAGTATTGGTGTCCTTCATAGATTCACATGCAACCCGCCCACCTCCCCTCAGAGGCTTTTAGGCTATTATGGTTTACCTTCACTCCTTGCGAGAAAATCTGAGAGCCTGAGCCTCTGGGGAGAACATTCTGGTGGGTGGTGGGTGCTGGCGCCTGATTGGCTGTAGTTTGGACTATACAAAATGACTGGGATAATCATAGATGTGGAAGTTTTTCCTACTGTAGCTTTGGCTACTTTACTTCCTGGTATGTTTTTATTGTCATTTACTACATATTTATGGCATATTATTGATTTTTTTATGTACTGTGGGACTCCCACACCGACGACGGGGAATGATTCAGGCATGTGAATCTCTGAAAGACACCAATACTGGAGAACCACAGATTACAGGTAAGTAACTATTGTTCGTATGGCTGAAGTACGGGGACCAATTGCATCATGAAGGGATATTTTTCTTTTGGCTGAAATGTATTATGTGCAAATGTGCAGATTTTTCCTTAATGAAGCAGTAAATCAATTTGCATAATCCAATTGAGTAGAATTCCCACAGACAATGTCAATTGATCTATCATTATGATCCTCTGAATTAAGCAAGCCCAAACATAACTCATAACAAGCGTTGGCAAAGCCAATAGGTCTTTGTGACCTATTGACCTAGCAAATCGTTCTTAGACTCTGCACAGCTTGCTAGATGCATTATAGTGTGGTTACAATTAATAATCGTTTTTACTTAGATTCAAGTTAGCTCAGTAACTAGCATACCAGTAACTGACAAAGAAAGCCAGCCAATGGTAATCAATGAGTGGGCCACAAGACCTAGGTTCTTGGTGTAAGCCACCACAGTATGCCTCGCAACAGACCGCTTATGTGCTGTCTAGTGGGCTCGACCTAACAGATCAAAGTTTAACTTATTTTGCTACTGGAGCCATATAATGCACAGTTTATGACTTCTATGGAACATTGATTCAACTTGGCAAAATGTTTGGTGCTCCTCCATTATTGTGATTCCAGCAAACCACAGGCAATTCCTCCTTGCTTCTGCACACTTCTTTTACAGGGGGTGATTAACAAATGAATAGATCCTACATTGCTTTTTATGTGTACGCCACTGCAAAACTGTTATTTTTAAAACCGTTATTGATTTTGCCACAAAACAGAGCAGCCATCAGACCGTACATGAGGATCGGTCGATCGAGACACCAGATGTCTAGTTTATGCATTGCACCCATCGTGGGTGCACCCCTTCTGCCCCTCCTCCCCCTTGTCTAGACCGTGTTAGGCTCAAATGTCTGCAAATCTGTTTATAACGACCAGTGTCTTCCACTGCAAGGCTTGAGCTGGATTCCCCAGTATAAGGACTATCGATTCCATATCCATAAGATTGAGGGCAGCCCCAAGCCATGTATATCGTTTGCTCCAAACTAAAGAAACAACTCGTCCTTTTCCATCCCTCTAGAGAAGATGTCCATGTGAGTCTTTCCAGGCTAAATTAAGTTTGGTATTCCTGTGCACTCCGGTTATCCCAATTTCAAGTGTATTAAGCGTTCGTTTCACAAATTCCTGTTTGTGCTTTTGTGCTGCAGAATCTGTTCCACTGTCTGTCGGTGGCCTTACTTAACGTGGTTGAGTGTGATCGACAAATCCAAACACTAAGATTTGCGCACTTCGTTTAACTGAAACTGTAAAATTGTTTCTTCACATCTTTTATCATCAAGTTCAATGAATGAAATTCAATTGTTCTTTGTATGGGTTACTTCACTTAGTTTATTTTCAAAAAATCAATTCATCCATGATACAGTGTAATCCATTCTTCATACAACATAACATTCATTTCATGTTCATGACTGCATCCAATGCATTTTGGTTCATCAAAACGCGACCCTTCCTCAGGGGTCCTGGTTTTGCTCTGATATAGGGCCGGCCGCCATTATTCAATGTACACCGGAGAATACACGTTACAATTTTACAGTTTCAGTTAAACTAAGTGCGCAAATCTTTGTGTTTGGAAGTCTTTCCAGGCTGCCATGCAGTTACATTTGGCAATAACTAATCCCTGCCACAAGTGGTCTTTGGTAACTGTTGCCATCTAGATTGTCAGTAATTAGTAGCAGTGATCTTGGAATTTCTTGGGAACCTGCAGCCCAAGCCTCTTCCAGGCATGCGAGCATCTGCTCCCAAATGGGCCAAATCATAGCACAGCTTCAAATAGTAAAAAGGTTCTCATGGGGGTCGTACACTAGCGGGCATAACTGTGTTTGAATAACTCCCGTTCTCCATGGCCTCACTCATGAGGTATACTCAATGGGGATATTTTAGTTGAATAGCACGACATTGAGAGGCTGTGGCAGAGGCCACCAGGGCCTCCCTCCAGTCTGTGAGCGCACCTGTAGGAAAGTGCCCCTATTTGACATGGTCGCCCCCACTTTTGAAATCTTACATGTTATGTAGACTAGAAGTGCACTTGTGCAAACCAGATTTCCAGTTCCAGGTCTTCCCCAAAACGGTACAATTTTGTCTCCTAATTGACAACACCTTTAGCACTCTAACTTCTTAGTAGATGGTACCCAGGGCCTGAGGTACTAAAGAGGGGTCCCCAAGGGCTGCAGCATGAATTTGGCCTGCCTAGGGACCCCTCACCAAACCCATGCAGGGCTGCCATCGCACGCTGTGTGTAGGTGCAGACAATAGTGAACACACATCATAACACACATCCTTGTGTCATGTCCTCCAAAACTACATGTAATATTTGTAATTAACCCATACAGCCCTAAGATAGGGTGCCTTCCATTACATGTGAGGACATATGTGCATGAGCAGACATGCCCCTGTGCAGGCAACCAAAGATACCTGAGAGGACATTCTGATCGCAGAAACCAGATGCCTGAAGACACCACTACACCTGTTTCTCCAAGCCAGAGTCTGTGGGTCAACGGTGTCATCGAGGTCCTCCAGAGACAGTCCACTGTGGTGTCTCCCCCAGTGAAATTTCAGACGTCGCCTGCAGCCTCTGCAAGCAGGCCCAGTCTACTGTTCCTGATAAGGGAAACTTGATGGAAGGAAGACAGAGCTGCACACATCGACCCTGGCCCATGGAGAGGTCCAAAGATGTCCCTAAGCATTAATGCCTGAGCCCCCTAATGATTCAACCTGACTGGCCTCCCAGTCCAAGCCTGCAGCCTCTTTATGCAAAGACCGATCCCCGGAGAGTAGCATTGGGCACCCAATGCGGTTTCCACCCCTGCACACGGCCACCCTAGTGCCGCTGGTGTTCTACTGGTGATACCTTGGACCTTGCCCACCACTGACCTTAAACTCATGTAGACTGGTCTTTTAAGTTGCTGTACTGTACCTGAATGCCATACTTGCTTTTAGAATAACATTGCAGCTTCTGAAAATTGCACTGACTTTTTAAATTCAAAAGTATTTATTTTGAAAAACCTACTCACCTGAACTAATTGATTCTGTGTATATCTATCTATCTATCTATCTCGGATCATTTAATTGAGTAGTGTCTCACTTATTGACTATTGTGGAAAATGTTTGAATGTTGAACACTCCCCTCTGATCGGTCTAAGGCTGCTCGACAATACTACCCCTTAGAAGAGCACCTTACGATTGCTAGAGCAAGCCCTGCCCACTTATAAGGGAACCCCTGGACTCTTTGCACAATATCTCATTTTGAATTAGTCTATTAAGAGCCAGCTTCTTACAGCACCTAAATCCCTGGCCTAAGCTTCCTGCAGACCAACACGCCAATCAAGTTCCCCACATCGCTGTGTCTTGTTGCCCACCCTTAAATGCAGTATCCGGGTCTCCAAACCCACCAAACGTCACTCGTCCAGGACCACCAAACAAGCAACCTTGTAATAAGACCTAATGTTCAGAGTAGACCACCCCATCAAAAGTAAATTTGAAATATTTATTCAGAGCAACTCTGGGGGTGGCTAGTTCCAGATAAAGATCCACAGAACTGCATTGGTGTAGATGAAAAAGGCTCCAAGGATTGGATGCGAATAGTTTTGAAGTTGTTAGGGCAGTTAGTCGTGGGAGGGCCACCATCTCAAACGTGGCAGATCTTCACAAAAAAGAACAAGCATTTACAATGCAATGGTCTCTGCATTATTAAAGGTAGAGCTATTGGCATTGCTCATGACATTTTGTTTTTTTAATCATAAATAAATGGCATTGTCATTTACATTGCCAATAGCTTAATCGCTTGCATATGCATGACCTATTGCATTTACACCCACACAGAGCCACACACATAAAGCCACCCACACACAAAGCCACCCACAGTCATTCACATAGTCACCCACACAGAGCCACCCTCACAGACAGAGCCACCACACATAGAGCCACCTACAAAAAAAGCTATCCACACAGAGCCACACACATACAGAGCCACGCACACACACAGAGCCACGCACACACACAGAGCCACGCACACACACAGAGCCACGCACACACACACAGCCACGCACACACACAGAGCCACGCACACACACAGAGCCACGCACACACACAGCCACGCACACACACACAGCCACGCACACACACACAGCCACGCACACACACAGAGCCACGCACACACACACAGAGCCACGCACACACACAGAGCCACGCACACACACAGAGCCACGCACACACACACAGAGCCACGCACACACACACAGAGCCACGCACACACACAGAGCCACGCACACACACAGAGCCACACACAGAGCCACGCACACACACAGAGCCACGCACACACACACACAGCCACGCACACACACACAGAGCCACGCACACAGAGCCACGCACACACACACAGAGCCACGCACACACAGAGCCACGCACGCACACACACACAGAGCCACGCACACACACACAGAGCCACGCACACACACACAGAGCCACGCACACACACACAGAGCCACGCACACACACACAGAGCCACACACACACAGAGCCACGCACACACACACAGAGCCACGCACACACAGAGCCACGCACACACACAGAGCCACACACAGCGCCACAGCCACGCACGCACACAGAGCCACGCACGCACACACAGAGCCACGCACACACACAGAGCCACACACAGCGCCACAGCCACGCACGCACACAGAGCCACGCTTGCAAACACAGAGCCATGCACACACAGAGCCACGCACGCAAACACAGACAACATAAATGCAGTGTGTATGTGTTAGCTGATCACTGCATAAGTGAGTCAAATAATGTGTTGAGGGTTTCACTTAATCAACTCATTCAGCTGTAATGCTTTAGGGACGAATTCTACTTGGAAGAGGTTTGATAACGTTTTTTAGACCCCCAAAAGAAACGTTTTGCTTCATTTGTGGGACCAATAAACGCTATTGCTACCTACACAATATAGATTTTTCACAAAAACTACAAAGCTGCTGGTTTTCAGTTAGTCAGAAAATGTGCAGTTTAAGTTTTGCCAGGCAGGAGTGTGCTTTTTCCCTTCGTCGTGCTGTGTGACTCTAAAAGGGGACGGAAGTGGTACTCACGGTGGTTGTCGGTGTTCTCCGGGACTATTTCCGCCAGCACGAAGGCCCCTTCCTCCACGGTGTCGAGCAGCATGGTGGCGGCCCGCAGCTGGTCACTGGTCGTCAGGTCCCTCCACGCACCCACGGCCTGCAGCTGTAGGAGGTCGTTTACCAACTCCACCATGGCTTGCGGAGCAGAGGAAACAGGATGACAAAAGTCTGGTGGGCCCGCGTGGGCTGTCAGACATCTCCTAAAACATTCTGTGTGATATGACTAATAATGTAGGGCTTAATAATAGGTATTAAACCCTGCGCTGCTCAATCCTCATCATGCTCCTAAATCAATAGACCTATTCCCGGCAAGTATTTTAAATTCACGTAAACACAACATTTCTCAAACAATCCATCTATGCAGGACAATCACCCATCTCGGTCAGCACACACAGGGTAGCTATAGATGCCGAAGGCATGGCCTTGCCCCCCTACCCTCTGCTCTTTCGTGCCGTGGAGGGCCACAGAAGATGCACTCCTGAGTAACAGAGAAAACAAGAAAAACGAGTGCAATCAGGGGGCAGAAGGCAAGAAAAACGAGTGCAATCAGGGGGCAGAAGGCAAGAAAAACGGCACAAACAGGGTGGCAGAGGCAAGAAAAACTGCACAAACAGGGTGGCAGAGGCAAGAAAAACGGCACAAACGGAGGGGCAGATGCAAGAGAAACTGAGGCACTTACACACACATCCTCCGGCTCCCAACCTTGCCAACCCACCGAACAGGCTCTTCCAAATTGCGCATGCGCACCTTTTAGCACGCACAATATATAACCGCACAAAATAAAAAACGAAAAACACCCAAAGTGCACCCCTCAGGTCTTTTACTATCTCAAGAGCAGTCACCAACCTGGGGGGCAGTTCCGGACAAACAGCAAACATATTACATGTATGTGAAAAATGTCTGCAGATCGAGAAAGAACTACTAGTGCCTCTGAAGTAATCGAAAGGTGTGACGTAGCTCTTTATAAAAAATAAAAAGGGATCACTACCCAACTGCAACCATCAGGCACGCCGCGTTCACAATGACAGACTTGTCTTTCCTCGAATAATCCATTGTTGTTGGGCTGAGTCAGCAGTCATTTGGGGAGCAGTACAGCCTATGGACTTTCAAAGCTCCTTCCGTTTCCCTCCATGACCAGCCATTACACACAGTCTGGTTTATTTTCAAAAGATGCCTTTTTGTGCCACTTCATAGGAACAACAGAAAATGATGCATTGTGAACACCCAATGATATAGATAGACAGACAGACATGTACACACACATCTGTTACCAGAACAGGACAAGTTCACAACTTCGTATGTAATGTCTCCTGTCTTTATACAGCAGAGAACACAGAATACTATCTCCCAACATACAATGACAAAAGTCACTTAACTGAGAATGAACAGTTATCTTCCAATAAAACAGGTTGGTTGCCTTTTTTACTTCCACTGGCTCCTCTGGTGTCTGCATTATTGTATACAAATGACAATGGCTCAGAGCATTGCATTGTCCCTGACAGTACTAATGAAATGTAACTTTCATTAGAAATGTTCTATATTTGTAGAACACAGCCTCCACCTCCCACTGCCCTCCACTTGAGCACAGGGAAGGTATAGCACCCCGAGCCGGAGCCCAGACGGAAATAATTCATCATGAGTCAGACTATTTAGAAATTAATTGACCGTGATGCTGTAAAACAATTTCTATTTGACAAAAGCTGGTGTACGCCCCCAAAAACAGAATCCTGCTTTCAATGCAGCCGCAACATAATGTGATCCCTTCACTGTAAACTGGATATTTCAATAGGGCGGAATATAAAGTCAAGGGATATGCATGCACGTTTAAAATGCACACAAAAATGTCTTAGAGTAAAATCGCTGAAGTCCTATTCAATGGAAGGGATCCATAAACGGCCCTCGTGTAACTTAAGTGCCTTCATTAAGACGAGGGCCTTAGGGCTACGACTACGAGGTCCTGCAAGAATCGCTTCTGCAACAGGACAACAATGCCTTACCTTCTGCACTTTCCACACACGTCAATTATAGTGCAAACAAATAACATCATCACAATACTTTCTATTGCCTGACAAGTGCAAGTCTCTCTCCCACCCAAACAGGAAAGCTTTTCAATCTCTGAAGTCTTAAGTCCACGTTTCACCCCTGCACCTGGTCTGGTACGTTTACCTTCATTTCTTAAGCAAAAAGTTGTCACGGACCTCTCTGAATTAGCCCCTGCCATACGTTTCCTATTTACAACGACCTAAAATGTGTTTTTTAGGAACTAGATACATAAGTATTTGTGAACTTAAATGCAAATTTAAAGTTAAAGGATTTCGAATAAAGTTTTAGGGAAAGCAAATACCACAAAGGTTCTGCCAACGTAATAAACCGCCTTATTGTATCTTCAAAGCATGTAATTGGTAATGCTTCGGAGGGGGACAGCATTGAGAAGCACATTGAACGTGCAACTAGCCTGTGCACAGTACTGATGGCTTGATTAGCACTGTAGTACAATCGAAGACTCCGTTTCTCCCACAGATACTCCATTTTAAGGAGTACTTTGATCTCCGTTCAAGTCAAATCAAGAACGTCGCGCAATGAGACTGCCCGACACACCCCACCAGTTAAGCCCGAACACCAGGCCTACTATGTGGTTTCATTGTGGCTTTCGGGGCGGGGATGACCTAGGCCAGCTTTCTTCATTCAGAAATCAACAGGCCAGAGACTATTTGCATTTCGAGGCGCACTAAACGGTGGCGGGGTTCGCTATAGACAGTCACTCAGTCATGGATGAGAGCCTGCACCAAAGTCAGGGTAGCTGCCAAAAAGCTCCTCGGCTGCCCTCTCATTAGCAGGGCAGACTTCGAAGGCTGCGCTGCAACGCAAGACTGCAGTTCCGCATAGTTACTTCACCGGGGAGGGGACATCATGAACAAGAGAAACGTCATTTTTAACACACATATTTAATGCAAAGAACTACAGGGGAAAAACCAAACTATGATGTGTCTGAAGAAACGTCCAGAAGATAAGAGCAGCGCACAAATACACCTATCACACACAAGCAAATTACCCCCCAAAATGGAGGAATGGCTATTTTTGTTTAAAGGGCCCCAGTTTAACAACCTACTTCTGAGCCACCTTCTTTTCGATTTATTAGTGTCATTTCGCCAAGAACCCCACTTCAAAGAACGCCCTCCATTTCAATAGGTCCTGTTAATGCAGGTCAGAGCGGTGAACGTGAAAAGTCACTGCAGGCCGCGGCGCAAACATCCCAGGCGGCGAGAATTAAAGGGCAGCCAATTAAACTAATCATAACGTCCCAGTGAACACAAGGAAGCTCACCTGGTACTTCTGGACGGAGGATGCGATTTCCCAACCCCGCGCAGGCCCTGGTTCTGTAATTACCCTGACCAGAATACTGTGAAATTACTACTCTGATCTACTAATGGCTGTCAAAATGAAACCGCCGTGGCTTCACGCGAAGAGGTCGGAACAAGATGGCGCAATGCTTTCTGACAGACAACTTCTAAAAACTCAAAAGGGAAAATTAACGGGATGTGCTCTGCGCTGCCAAAGACTTGCTCATTAATTACCAATTTAATCGCGGCTGGAGGCATGACATTACAAACAAGAAGCACAACTTGCCTGGAGTAGCAGCGAGGCTGTTCCAGGAAACTATGGCGGCCCAAGCTTCCAAAAATTTTTGGGACCGGGGGCGTGTTTAGCTGTCCTGACTGACGGACGACGTCACTGTCTAAAGAATAGCAAAACTTACGCCCCCAAATCCGAAAAAGACTGAGCTTCTTTGGAGGGACGGCTCTCTCCTCCAATGGCTGGCCTCCGTTTAGGAAGCCAGCCAATGGAGGAGAGACAGGGCAGGGAGGCGGGTTCCAAAGCGCTACTAAGGGTCATTAAATCTCCGACCCCAGACTGCGCAAGCGCAGCCTTTAGGTACGAGACCTAAAAAGGGGACGCCCAGGCCCAGATATCTTTCGATAGTCGAAGTATGGGCTTCAAAGTCCAGTCCCCTGCTCTTCAATTGTCTTCAGTCATATGTACACCCAGGTACCAGTATCAGTTGTTGACAATACACAGAATCTAGTGAGGAAGATATGAAATACTCTCCCTCTATTAAACCGGAGTCCTATTAAAAGATGGACGGTCAGGGCCCTACATATTAATGCCCTGACACTAGAATACAACCTCTGGGCACTTAACGGGAGAACAACTTCGGACCCCAATGGGGCTATGACACTTAACAGGCTGAATGGCCCCTCTCGCATTGACTATATCATCTTAGATTTAAGATTATGGGGGAACGTGATAGATATGGAGGTTAAACAGATGCCCGACAGTGACCATAATCCACTTTGCGCTGGCATTAGATGGGAAGTTAAAGGGAAGCCCATAAATCCTATTCTTTCCTCAAAAACAGTAGTCCCATCTAACTGCAATCGCAGGTTAAAATGGCACAAGGTGGCATGTCAGGAGGAAACACTGTCTAGCAGTGGCGGCTGGTCCATGGGGGCGTTTGGGCGCCGCCCCCCTGTTTTCTCGCCGTGAGAGAAGGCAAACAAAGGTAGTTATTATTACAATGATAATAACTACCATTTGTTTCTGCCTTGCCTTCTCGCACGGCGAGAAAGCAATAGTTCCTGTGTGGGCGGTGTTACTCGAGGGCAGGGGGGCGCGGCTTGCCCACTGTTGGTAATACTGTCTGTTTGGGCAGCCTGAAAGGCTACTCAAACAGGCAAGCCGCTCCCCCCTGCCCTCGAGTAACCCCTCCCACTCCCCCTGTCTCTCTGTATGCTGCTGTGCTGCAGCATACAGAGAGAAATGACGTCGGTAGGGCAGCCGGCCGAACCAATCACAGCGCTGGCTGCTGTGGAGGGGAGGGAGGCTGCCTGCCGCCTTCCTGATGTCGAGCTCAGCCCAGAGGAATTCGAATGCAGCGACGGTGGGAGTCGCAAGTCTCGAGTCTGTCTGGACTTAAGAAAAAAGCGCGAATCCAAGGTAAGCTGTTTATCCCACCTCTTTCCCCCCCCCCCCCCCCCCCCCACCCATCCACTCCACCGCAACAACCCCCTTTCCACCCCTTCCCCTCCCCCGTAATGCAGGCCGCGACTGGATTGGCCTAAGGGTCAGGATGACGTCAATAAAGAGAACTAGGTTTTCTTATCGGGAAATAGTGGTTTATAGCCTGAAGCAGCCTCGCGCTTAAAAGTTAGCCTTGCAAAGTTATTACGTTTAAATTTCTATAATCACTTCAGGCAGAGGCGTACTCCTCAGCCTGCTGAACCAAAGGTAAACAGTGCCAGCGATACAGGTCTGCCTCGGCCGCGAAATTGTGATTGCACTTTGTATTTCATAATGACTGTCTGAGGAGCATTCTTGAAGCCCAGCGAGTAGGTCAAATTAAAGGTGTCTTTTGCTGCTGCTTGAATGAGCTGTAGCGCTTTGAGCTGACCTGTGTATTTCAACACACGCACCATGCTGTAGGTGCAGGCGGCGGCTGCATTCCCGTGGAGTCATATGGCGTAGGCACAAAGGTTGTTTCAATTACTTCATTTAGTTCGCTCCTTTGGCCCAGCTCTCAGTACGAGGGGATGGAGCATCAACCTGTGAATGCAAAGGAACTCACGTGTATTTTAAAATGCCTAAGCATTGATTTAAATGTGCCTTGGCTCTAGAATTAACGTTGCATGGCACTGATCTTTCCCAGCGAGATCCAGCAGAGACCTAGATTTAGGGAGCACAGACGGAGAAAGGGAGCAACAGTCCAAGGTGCTCTACGGCTTAAAAATAACAAATGCTGCACTTGAGACCGAGCATATCAAAGTGCAATATATCGAGCGGACAGACAGCCGGACAAAATTCACATTCAGAAATTTTGTGTTAGGCATCTTTTGTACAGCGCTCACTCACCATTAAGGTTGCTTTAATAAAAATCTCACCCACTCAAATATAATTTACATTTTAAAACCAGCGATTGCAGATTATTACTTAGCATTGTAACTACACAGCAGAGTAAAGAAATATGCACAACCTTGGGTTATGAAATGTTCTTGGTGAACACCAGCACACAAGCTGAAGTGGGCTGTGCTTCTTTTTAGATTTCTCGAAGGGCAGTAGTGATGAACTGGTAGCCTTCTCAGAATTCCCAAATGTGTGCATATCAGTGGCCACTGCTATGTACACTGCGCTCACTATAAAGGCATTTCAGAGGTACAAGCTTGAACATTTGACTAACTTTTCCCCAGTCCTACATTTGCTTCAGAGGCACAGAACTGACATGCAGTAGACTTTGCTTGAGCCCTACTAGCCTTTATAAGGCACAAGCTGACGTGTGATTTACCCTGTCTGTTGCAACCGGTTTGGGCCTTCCCTAGGAGACCCCCTAATTTCCCGCCTCTGCTTGTCCCCTAAGGCCTCTGCATAACCACTCTGTTACTATTGGATAATCCAAGCCTGCCACAGATGGAAAGCATTTGCACAGCATGGGTAGCTGCATATATAATAGCTCTGTCAAACAAACCAGCATCTCCAACAGCCCAGGGGGTTTGTGAAATGGTAATTAAGGTTACGCCCTACCACTTTCAAATGTCACCAGCCGCCACTGCTGTCTAGTATATCTTTCCAGGTGTTATCTAAGACAGTGGAACTTTCCCTTCTTAACCCCATGCTTAACTCTATGCCAGGGTTCGACCTCAGTGAATCTTACAAGGCCATTATAGATATCATAGGCTCCCATTTTAAAATTGAGGGGACCAGAGGTAGGAAGAATCTTGCATATAAAAGTGGTAATCCCTGGTTCACCGCAAAATGCAGAGAAAGGAGAAAAGCCCTCTCTATAGCCCTACGGAAAAGATCCTTTGGCCGTAAGGTTAGCGAGATGGGAATATAGAAACATCACGGTATCTGCAAAATGGGAATGGGAGAAGGATCACTGGCAGAAACTCAGAAAGGCGGCCTTTTTAAAAGACTCTACTCTCTTCTGGGATTTAATAAACAAACTAACCAGAAGGGCAACTGACTCCGTCCCAAACAATATAACTGAAAAACAATGGTTTTTCCACTTTTTAAATCTTTACAGCTATGAGGACGGTGCGGATCAAATTCCGGCTGTCCAACCAAACCCCGAGCCAGAGAGCACGGCTCTTGAAATTGATGACCCCGTTACACTCTTGGAGGTTCAGGCAGCCATTAATAGCATAGCCCCTGGAAAGACTGCTGGGCCGGGTGATGTACCTGGCGATTTAATTCTACATGACCCCATTGTTTGGGCTAACCTCATTTTACACCTGATGAATCTCCTGCTACAGGGCCATACAGTCCCAGATTCCTGAAAAGGAGCAGAAGTGGTCGCAATACATAAGAAGGGGGCGAGAGAGGATCCTGCCAACTACAGACCAATAAGTTTAATTGATGTAATTCAAAAGGTGGTTGGCAGGGTCCTGATCTCTAGAATGGTGGCTTGGTTAGTGGAGGGAGACCTATTAACGCACCAACAAGCAGGATTTAGGCAGAAAATAGGTACAATGGACCAGGTTTTCAGATTTACAGCAACATACTGGAAAACTATGTCCATTGGCAAGGGGTCGTTGTATCTGGCCTTTATTGACCTTAAAACTGCTTTCGATCTTGTACCGCGTGCTAAATTGTGGCAGGTGCTGCTTGACATGGGCCTACCGCAATACCTCCTAGAATTAATCAAAAGGCTGCACGATGGTACCTATGCGAGAATCAGATTGGGGAATGCAGGAAAACTGACAGAGAATACCAGTACAGAGGGGGGTCCGCCAGGGATGTGTGATAGCTCCCACCCTGTTCACCCTCTTTATAAATGGGGTGGTAGACCATTTGAGGGAGGACCCAGTGGATGCCCCGACCCTGGCGGGTGAAAAGATACCAACCCTCCTCTTTGCAGACGACACCCTCCTTATGTCTAAAACCCCCTCTAGTCTCCAGAAACTATTAAATAGGTTTAGTACCTTTTGTGAAGAACGTGGGCTCACAATTAACACCTCCAAAACTAAATTGATGGTGCTGTCTGGCATTAAAAAAAGCTAGGAGGATTAATGTTTCCCTTAATGGCATTTTATTAGAGGAAGTGGAAGCCTTTGACTACCTGGGAGTCAGGATAAATTGTAAAATGAAGTGGGACTCCCACGTAGCTAAAATGCTTTTAAGCTTCAAGAGAGTGGTGGGAGCAATCTCTAGAGATCATCGTGCGACCTCTAGCAGACCCATTAGCCCTGCTTTAGCAGGCTATGATGGTAAGGTCTTGGCTGCTGCAACATACGGGTCGGAAATCTGGGGCTTCGACAGAGTGCCAGATCAGATTAAAGTAGAGAATACGTTTCTGAGAGAGCTAGTGTGTCTCCCCATTTCCACTCCCTTAAAACCATTACTCCTTTAAAGACATTGTTGGCCTTCGGCCTTTACTTTATTGGGTACGCCTTAGGACACCGGAGCTTGCCAACTATGCTGCTGTCCTTGATCTTATTACTGTCAATTCCCCAATGAAGATTGGCTGGCTGAAAAAACTGAGGGACTTGGCGATCAATTTGGGACTAAGGGAAGAGTGGACCTCTCGGTTACCACCCCCGAAGGAAACCATCAAGAAACTCTACTGGGAGTGGTTTCAAGCTAGAGACTTGAAAAATCCAAAGGGGGGCCTCTTAACCGACCAGTTCTTGGACCATAATACTGAGAGGAAGCTAGAACCCTTTCTTGATTTTATTAGTAATCCGAGAGACAGAACATTGTTTTTGAAATTGAGATATGGAACCCTACCCTTGAATGCCTTTACTAGAAGCTGGAGAGGATCCTCTCACCATCAAGTTACCTGCCCGGGGTGTTCAAATCCCACTGAGACCCTTGCTCACTTTTTGTTTGCCTGCAAGGCGTACAGGAGCCCCAGAAGAAGATGGTTACGACCAGTTTGTAGAGAACTGGGAACAAGGCATTATTCAGTGGCCCTCCGCATTTTAACAGATACCACATCCATGATGGTAATTTGCGGAGTTGCAAAATTTCTGGGGAAAGCATGGCAAATGCATGCAAAGCTTGCTCAACTGAGAATGGGGTAGGACATCAAATGGTATAACTGTCATTATATTAACTAGCATTTTATTAATTAGCATCTATTTTAAACAAACCAGACTTGACCTGTTTTTACCATTGACGTGTATTTTAATTGGCTTTTAAACTTGCTTTACGCTTTATATCCTGTAACTTGTTTTTATCTAATTTTATCTTTTGTGATGAATTTGTATTTACTTATATGATACTCTGTTATCGAATAAAGTATTACAACAACAATATACAGAATCCTGGCGCAAGACATATGAGGAGCATTACCATTCAGGTATATCCACTATTTGGGGCACTTTTACCTGGAGTCCTGAGACACTACCATACACACTCGAATTTGTAGCAGTCACTTGAAGGATTTGTGGTTCATCCAGGTAGACGAGGACTTATTCTGTGTTTCAAACAATTTGGTCTTCTACAGCCGGGGCCCATTCAAACATCCTCACTTGGGCGTCCATTCTCAACCATTGCGCAAGTCGTTCAAGGGCGAAGAGCAGGGGCGAAAGCTTACAACCCTGTCCCTATCAATCGAGAAGGGCTCACCTCATCCCCCCCAAGACTTGAGCCGATAAGGCTAAAAATTCAAAACTGCTTTATTGACTAGTTTCTAAAGCTTTTGCATTGTTTTTATGTGATATATTATACCTCCGAACAGATGACTGCTGAAGTGTTACTATTCTATTATAAGACTATAATATGTTGGTCTTTCAGGTTGACCTCGAAGTGACACTTCCAGGGGAAGGTAAGGATCAAACGTTCAAGGTAACCATTCAGTGGGTGTCGGTGGTCAGCCTGCAGATGCTTCTGGAAGCCCTGTCTGGGCACCTCAGCGAGGTCCCAGAAGACTCTGTGCAGGCGCTTGATGTAATTACAAGACATCTCCCTTCAATGAGGTAGGCGGACGCTCTTCTATACCCTTCTTCCCACTTCTGTTCTGTCTAATTCTAGAACCCAAAGCAGCATAAACATTTGAATTGCGTATTTCTGTAGGTATACACCAGTGGGGCGTTCGTTCTTCTCTCCTCCCGAAGGTTACTACCACCCACTCGGAGGCGGCCGGGAGGTGTGGTTCGGCTTCCATCAGTCTGTTCGTCCTGCCATGTGGAACATGATGCTCAACATCGATGGTAGGTTCATGTCTTTAAAAAAAAAAATCTTCATCCTCTGTCATGAACATTTAAAACAATGCCTATATAAATATGCAAGTCTTGTATATCCTAGTTCTGGTGGATTACATTGTTAGATCAGAATCGTTAAAACCCAATCACTTTGTAAGGTGGGGTGGGGGTCGTAAGGGGGAACATAAGCAGTGTGCACATTTTCCCTGGCCTCATAGCACCTGACAGTTAATTTCTTCCCTCCCTTTCTACTCCCATCGTGCCCCTTTGATGCGTTTTTCTTCACCTATTCACACACCTCTCGATGTTCATGGTTCTGCAGAAAAAGATGTGCTTTATGTTCTTTTCTGCTTGCAAACTGAGTTTACTTATTTGACTTTAAGAAATAGCCAATGCAGCTGCTTGTAGAATGATCTTAAATTACAAACCACAAGAAAATAAATTGCATTTGAAATAGTTTTTTCTATGACTGTCCATGTCCTCTCTGTATATCAACTTGTTCCAATCAAAAGGCCAGTGAAAGTGTGATATTTTGGCTCCATTGATTTCAAGCAAAATAAGCATTTGCAATGCAACTGTTTTCCCATTTACGCAAGTTTGAGCTATTGGCATTGCAAATGCAATGCCTTTTATTTAGGTTTTGGTTTTTGAAACCTAGCTAAAATGCATTATTTGCAATGTCAATAGCTCAAACTCGCGTAAATATGAGACCTATTGCATTGCAATTTGTAAATGACAATGATATTGATCTGTTTTCAAAACCTACACAAAAATAACAGGTATGTCATTTACAATACCAATAGCTCTAACTTTTGCAAATGCGAGACCTATTGCATTGTAAATGCTTGTTGTACATGGCAATACAGTCTGGGCAACGATTTCACCTTATTTGTACCAGTTTAATAACCAAATACAGAAATAAGCAACTGAAAGATGACTAGATAACTTTTGCCAAGGGTCTTTCACTGCATGTAAACACATTTCGCCACTATTTAGTAACTTTTGATCCTTTGAGTTAGAAACAAATTGTTTTGTTAAACGCTGCAGACTATGCAGCGGATTATGAATTAGGTGCCAAATGTGGCAAATCCATAATTATGAGAAGGCTGTGGCCACAGAATCACATAATTGGGTGCGTTGCTTGAAAGTATTATTTTTACCTAGGTTAATAGTACTGACTCTATCTTAAGGATACAGAAATGTCAGCCCTTCATGTATTGAAACTTGTGATCTGCATGTCACACTAGTATTTCATGTCGCAAGTGAAAGCTTTACTCTCAGATCTGTCTTGCAGACCAGGGGTAAAATTAAGTGTGGTGTCTGTTATATTCCGTTATTCTGTAGTAGGGGATCTCTGTGTATAGTCATAATCTAGTGAATAGTCCCGCCCATGTGCATGGACCCCGGCAATCAAAAATAATCTTGTAAGTTGTCAAATCATGCAGAAACTGCAAAGACACTTAAGAGAGAATGTAAAGACAAATAATGCAGCCTATATCCACAGGCTAAACTGTCCAGTACTTCAACTACAAATTCCATCCAACAAAACCACACACAACACAGCCTGCCCAGTTTCTTCCACAGAGAAACTTGCCTCTACCAGTAAAAGACTCTGGAATGATCGAGAGAAAGGCATGGACAGACAAGCCCCATAGGCTGCCATTATGTGGCTTAAATAGGATACTGTGCCTTTAAGAGAACTCTCCAGAACTTTCTCCCAGTATCCCAGAATGCACAGCAGGTCCCTTTTACTTTCAGTTCTTTTTTCCGGCTCCTGGTAACAGGACCCTGGCATTGAGCTCCCCCCTGTTCAAGGGTTTTTATTGCATTCAAGTCCACTTTTTAATAAAAGTGTTTACAATTTATATTCTTGGTGTTTCCCTTCTCTCCTGTGGGTTTGTTCAGGCTTTTTAGGGCTCTAAAATGCCTGCTCTTTTCGACAAATGCCCAGCATGTGGAAGGAAGAAGGCCAAGACTGATCCACATGACGTCTGCATTATTTGTCTCCCTGAAGCACATGTCCCTGAAGACTGTGACATCTGCCAGACTCTCTCAGCAAGGACCCTGAGGGAAAGGCTGAAGATTAGGCTTCAAGGCCTGGACAGGCTGCAGGTGGGTCTGGGCAGGATGGGAAGGTTCCCTCTGCCTCTGCTGAGGCCTCTGGGGGCTCCCCAGAGGCAGGAAGACCAGCAAACGGTCCTGGTCTCCGTCGGTGTCGATTGCATCAACGTCGTCGAGAGGGATGACGGCGGTGTGTTCCCCATCACCCCGGGGCTCCGGGTCGAGACGGCGTGAAGATTCGACGTCTAAGAGCCTGGCTAGACCTCCGTCGAAACCACTGTCTACAGAGTCTACGTCGACCTCGGCGTCGAGCTATCGACGTCGAAGGAGAAGCCGCTGGCGCTCGTCGTCTAGGCGATACCGCCGGTTGCCGTCTAGGACGGCTGCATCGAGGACCTCGAGAAAGCTGACGGCGTCGAGGAGGTGGCGTTCGGCGTCGAGGAAGGAGAGGTCGACGTCGCGGAGGCGGCGTTCGGCGTCTAGGAAGGAGAGGTCGACGTCGCGGAGGCGACGTTCGACGCCAGAGTCGCGGAGGCTACATTTGACACCGGAAAAACGAAGTTCGGAGTCGAGGAGAAAGAGGTCTGAGTCGTTCCCACTCCCTGAAGCGGCGCAGAAGGAGTTCTGGCGCCAGAAGTCACGCTGAGTCTGGTGGAGGGCGCCGGAGACGGTGATCACCTACTGGAGGGGCTGGTTCTCAGTCCCCTCCTCCGAACAAATCACTGGGCTCGGTGTACTCGCTGGTATATACACCACCTCGGCCGAAGACGCCTCCTCCCCCTGTACCTAAGGAGGATCCTCCCGTCAACCCTCCTCTATTACAACTTCCTCCCTCTGGACAGCCACCACCACCGCTCCCGCCTCATGGGCCTGCCCCTAGGCCGGAGATACCTCCTGTTCCTCGACCAAGATCGGTGTCACTACCTCCTCTTCCTACACCTCCTAAGGGGACTCCTAGACCAAGACCCCAGGATAGGCCACGGAAGATGCCTCCACGTAAACCTACGGACCGGGAGGTCGCGCTCTCGCTCCAGAAGGAGGGAGCGATCACTCAACAGGTCATCCACACGTCTCGCTCGCACTCGCACTCGCGGTCCTCGGGGACCAGGGACTACTCTCCGACTTTGTCGGGATCGCCGGACACAAGGTTGTCGCCGGTTGATGATCTGGTGGCGTTTCATGATGTCCTATTAACAGGCGCAGCCATGACGGCGGCCCGCAAACAGCATGCTACCATCCCGTCATCCACAGTCCCCCTAGACAAAGAGTCTAGATGGATGGATTCTGCTGGAAGGAAAGTGTGTGGAACATCGGCGACCTCTATGAAGGCTGCGAGTGCCACAGCTTTGTTGGGACGCTACGACAGTGCCCTCTGGGACTCCCTCCAGCAGTTTGCGGAACACTTACCTCGTGAGAAGAGGGAAGATTTCCAGGAAGTGTTAAATGAAGGGATGCTGGTAGCGAATCAGATTATCAGCGCTGCAGCAGACTCGTCCCTCTTGGCGGCGCATGGCTTTTGCCATGGGATTAACCAGCGACGACATGCCTGGCTCCGCCTTACGTCACTGAAACCTGACGCACAGCAAAGGGTTGCCAATCTTCCATTCTCTGGCTAAACCCTATTTGGGAAACATGCGGATGAAGAAATGGCCCGCCTGAAGGCGGAGGCAGAGACACTCACGGCTGTGGGTCTAGAAAAGCTCAAAGAGACTAAGAAATCGTACCGCCCGTTCCAACGGCAGTTCGGTGGCCAAGCTTCGGGACAGTCACAGCAACAACAGCAGTCCGTAAGCCATTCCAGAAACGCCCGAAGGGCAGAGGCGGGTAAAAGTCATCACCAGCGACCAAAGGCCCGGCCGGGTCTAGGCCTTGAGCGCTTACTTCACCCGGGTCAGTTACCCACTCCGGTAGGGGGAAGCATCCAATTTTTTCTGGCAGAGTGGAGAAAAATTACTCCGGACAAGTGGGTGCTGAATATTGTTTGCAATGGATACAGTCTTCGGTTCACGAGCCCGCCTCCAGCAATTCCACCACGCTCGCAGTTCCAGCTGCGCGAGCTCCAGGTGGAGGCAGATATCCTGTTAAGGAAAAGGGCGATAGAAGACGTACCTCTGTCTCAGAGAGGAAGAGGTCTGTACTCCTGGTCCTTCTTCCTGGTTCGCAAGGTCAAGAACGAGTTCAGGCCCATTCTGGACTTGCGACAGGCAAACAAATGGATTCGCAGAGAGAAGTTTTGCATGCTGTCGTTGCATCAGATTTAACCTCGGTTGCAACAGGGAGGCTGGCTATGTGCTATAGACCTACAGGATGCGTACTTTCATGTGCCCATTGCACACAAACACAGGAAGTTCCTGCGATTCCAAGTCGGCGCCAATCATTATCAATACACAGTAGTCCCATTCAGACTAAAGTCTGCGCCGAGAACATTCTCGAAGTGCATGGCGGTGGTAGCAGCACACCGGAGGAAGAACAAGGTGTTTGTCTACCCGTACCTGGACGATTGGTTGATCAAGGCCTCCTCCTTCTCGGAAGCTTGAGCACTTCCAGAAGACGTGCGTTCTCTTGAACAAGCTGGGGTTGCACATCAACATGTCAGTCTGTCCCGACTCCGGTCCAATGCATACAGTACTTGGGAGCCTCCATCCATACGTTGTCAGCAAGCGTGTCTCCTTTGGAGGAGCGACGATTATCACTCCTTCGTAAGGCTCAGGCTCTTATGACCACTCCCATCTACAACAGTGAGGACGGTGTCTTCTCTACTGGGATCGATGGCCTCGTTTATCTTCGACGCCACACGCACGATTGCACATGAGACCGCTGCAGGAGTGCTTGGAGGACCAGTGAGATCAGAGGAAAGGATCTTGGGACGACCAGATACGACTGTCTCTGCACGCTCTTCAGTCGCTGAAGTGGTGGTGTTCAGCGGAGAATCTCCTCAGAGGGGTCCCCTTCCACAAGGACATTCCAACGAAGACTGTTGTGACGGATGCTTCTCTGCATGGTTGGGGGGCGCACTCGGAAACTTGCAGATTCAAGGAACGTGGTCCCCGATGGAGGCCACGTATCGCATCAATTTCCTGGAACTCAGAGCTGTTCACTTGGCACTGAAGGCCTTTCTTCCGTCCATTTAGACCAACTCTCTGCTTGTACAGACGGACAGTATGGCCACGATGTATTACCTCAACAAGCAGGGGGGTTCGAGATCACGCACTCTGTCACAGGAGGCGCAGGCGATCTGGCACTGGCTTTTGGCCAGAGGACTGACGATAACTGCTACCAATCTGCCAGGTGTGCAGAATGTTCAGGCGGACGCGCTGAGCAGACTTATACAGGAAAACCACGAATGGGACATGAACGACGAAGTACTAGGAGAAGTCTTCGCAAGGTGGGGGACACCAGACGTCGATCTGTTCGCCACCGCCGAAAACAGCAAATGCCGAGACTTCGCCTCCAGGTACTACCAGCAGGGGACGCTGGGAAATGTGTTATGGATCAACTGGTCGAACAGCTTTCTGTACGCTTTTCCACCCATTCCCCTGATTCCGGCGGTACTCATCAAGCTGGCCCGGTCCAGGGCTCGGATGATGCTCATTGCCCCGGAATGGCCCAGACAGTGGTGGTTCACGGACCTGCTTCACCGGTCTCCCCTTTCTCACATACGGCTGCCGTGCAGGCCGGACCTTCTCACAAAGTTCGGGGGGCAGATGTTGCACCCCAACCTCTCGTCTTTGAGTTTTGCGGCATGGCTCCTGATGGCCATTTGAATCTGCCCGAAGATTGTATGGACATACTGAGTCTAAGACCTTCCACTCGGACCTCCTATGCTTACAAGTGGAAGAGGTTCTGTATCTGGTGCCAGTCCAAAAACTATAACCCGACGACGTGCAAGGAAGACTTCATCCTTAATGTTCACTCCATTAAGGTTCATCTTGCTGCATTAACTGCCTACAGGAAATGCCCTTCACAGACTTCCTTCTTCCAGATCCCTGTGATCAAAGATTTTTTGGAAGGCTTAAAGAAAGTGTTCCCTCCTGTCAGGCTTCCTTCGCCTTCATGGGATTTGAATGTGGTGCTGTCCAGATTGATGAAGGAGCCTTTTAAACCTATTCATAAGGCTTCGTTGCAGCACCTGTCCTGGAAGGCGGCGTTCCTCGTGGCCATTACATCGGCCCGCAGGGTGAGTGAAATTCAGGAGTTGTTGCCAAGAACCTTATACTGTATTTCATGCTGCTAAGGTTGTTATGCGTACTCACCCTAAATTTCTTCCCAAGGTTATTTCTGATTTTCATGTCAACCAGACCATAACTTTGCCTACGTTTTTTCAGAATCCTTCTTCTCCAGCGGAAAGGTCTCTACATTCCCTGGATGTTAGGAGGGTTTTGAAATTTTATCTGGATAAAACCAAAGATATTCGTAGGTCAGACAATTATGGATCGGTCAGGGCGGGTCTTGCTACCTCTAAGCAGTCCATCTCTAGGTGGATTGTGTCCTGCATACAGTTGTTACCAAAAAGCTAATAAGACCTTAGGGGGTAAACCTAAGGCTCATTCCACCAGGGGAAAAGCTGCCACGACAGCTTTACTCCGTAATATTCCGATTGCAGAGATCTGCAAGGCGGCCACTTGGAAGTCGGTCCATACCTTCGCTAAGCATTACTGTCTGGACACTGATGCCAGGGCAGATGCTCAGGTTGGGCAGGCTTCGCTGCGGAATTCATTCGCGCAATAGTGGTGTTAATTTTCTTCCCTCCACCGCCGCTTTGGTGTGGGGATGGGCTTGCCATTCTATTCACTAGATTATGACTATACACAGAGATCCCCTACTACAAAAGGAGTAGTTTCTGTCCTGTAACTCCAGTTCTGTAGTAGGGGTATCTGTTATAGTCATAAGCGCCCGCCCTCCTCCCCGTTGGAGAAAGATATTCATGTAAGGAATGCTACAGGTCTGGCATGCTACGCCTTCAAAAAGAACTGAAAGTAAAAGGGACCTGCTGTGCATTCTGGGATACTGGGAGAAAGTTCTGGAGAGTTCCCTATTATTATTATTATTAAGGGAGTTTTATAAAGCGCCTGGCTACGCTCAGATGGCGTATCCCCGCGCTACGGCAAGTGGAGTAGGCAATGCTGGGCCGCATGGTCAGGTGGATTACCGTGTGTATAGGTAGGTTTTAAGCTTCTTCCTGAAGCCAAGTTCAGATGGCTCCAAGCGAAGGTCCAAAGGTAAGGCATTCCAGCTTTTCGCCGCCAGGTAACCGAAAGATCTACCTCCCATGCGAGCCTTTCTTATCCTGGGGACCTTTAGTAGGAGGAGGAGCGCAGGGCGCGCATGGGTGCGTATCGGGTGACCAGACTCTGAAGCGGTACTGGTGCTTTCCCAGTGAGGATGCGATGGCAGGTGCAGAGGGCCTTAAACTCGACCCTACTCTTCACTGGGAGCCAGTGAAGGGTCTGAAGGGCTGCTTTGAAAGCAGATCTCTTGGGAAATTTCAGAAACAGGCAGGCTGCCGCATTCTGCAGCACCTGGAGGCGGTTTATTGCCTTACTGGTGGCTCCAAGGTACAGCAGATTGCCGTAATCCAGGCGCGATGTGACGAGGGCATGCACCAGCGTCCTACGGGCCGACGTAGGAAGGAGATCTAAAACCTTCCTCAGACTTTTTAGGACGCTGAAGCAGATACCCACCACACGGCCTATCTGAGGACCAAAGGACAGGTCCGTGTCAAGCCAAACTCCAAGGTTCCTGGCTTCCTGACAGGGTGTTGGAACTTCGCCTAAGCATGAGGGCCACCACGCCGATGACCAAACAGATGGACTACCTCCCACCACGAGCACCTCAGTCTTGCTGCCGTTTAGCTTGAGACACTTGGTGGACATCCAGGTTGCAAGTTCTTGCAGGCAAGCTCTGAATCTGTCCACCGCAAGACTGGGTGCGCGTGAAAGGAAGATAACCAACTGCGTGTCAGCATAGGACACTATGCGCAGACCATGGCTTTCGACGATAGGTGCCACCGTGGAGACATATAGATTAAATAGGGTGGGGCTCAGGGACGAGCCCTGGGGCACGCCCTGTCCCAACCCGATTTCCCTGGAATAACATTCTCCCTGGCGAATCTGAAAGCCTCTCCCTGTCGGGAAGGATTGGATCCATTTGAGTGCAGCGCCAGATATCCCGCCACTGTAGCAAGGTGGTATGAGCTACAGTGTCGAACGCTGGTGGAGTGACTGGGGAACGCTGAGTACATTTTCGCTACTTTCTCGTCGAAAGTCTGCAATCCTATCACAGGATTCCACCGAGCAATCGTCAGGGGCGATGGCTGGTTTCCCACCCGAGAGAGTTTTATAGAGCAGAAACAATTCCTTCGTGGAGTTCCCAGCTTCACTAATCCTGATGGCATAGTATGCCACTTTGGACTTCCTGATTAGCCCATGCTAGGCTCGCCTCTCATTTAGGTAGATCTCCTTAGCATCTGCAGCAAAAGCCCCTCGCCACTGTCTTTCAGCACGCTTCAGTGCTACTTTCGCAACTCGAAGCTAATCACTATACCACGGGGCTGTTTTTTGTGTGCTGCCGCCCGATTTAGCGTGGGAGTGGGGCCGTGCAATCGAGTGCCTCGGTGATGCGTTTACAGAGGTTGGTGTTTGCAGTATCCGCATCATCCCCCCCAGGACTCCCCCTTCTGGTTAGTGCGCACAGAATTTAGCCTGGGAGAATGTAGCCCATCTCTGCCTAGGGTGGTACAATGGGGCAGGCTCCGGCGATCTTGCCCCTGAGATGCGTATGGAGAATGGTACCAGATGATAATCCGACCAGGGGATCGGAATGGGAGTCACGGCTTCTACTTCTCCCCAGTTGACGAATATGGGATCTAGCAAGTGGCCCAGCTGATGAGTGGGATCACCTGCTATCTGGTTGAACTGGAGGGCTCCCAGCGTCTGGCAGAAGTCCCTGGCAGCGTTGTCCATGGGGTCATTCAGATGTAAATTAAGATCCCCTAGTACCAGGAACTTGTCTCTGCGCAGCGCAGCCTCCATAATGCCTTGTACCAGACTCTCCTCAAACCTGGCCATAGGGCCTGGGGGTCTATAAATCAGAAGACACTTCAGCGTGCATCCTTCCTTAACTGTGATGGTGAAGCTCCCTTCCTCACTGCCCAGGATGGGGGCTGTAGTCTAACTGGCATCGTAGGCTTTGCTTGGCTACAATAGCGATGCCCCCATCTCTACCAGTAGGTCTATCTTGCCTAAGCATTATATAGCCCTCTGGTAGCGCCTCTAAGGCATCAGGGGTGGAGTATTCATCTAACCACGTCTCTGTGAGAAACACAAGATCCCACTGTTTCTCAGTGAGTAGATCATAGAGATCTAGTTTGTTTCTGCAGGGAACGTACGTTAAGCAGGCCCTCAGGCCAGGTTGTGGTCTCTAGAAGCCACCACCCTGCCAGAGTCATAGGAGAAGTGGCAATGCTCACAGACCATGGTGTCCTCCACTCGCATGTTATGCAAACATGAGTTGGAAATGGTGCTGCGGAGAGCCATCAGCTCCTGCCTGCTCCACCATTTGTGCCCCGACCGTTGGACATAGGGACTAGCCCTAGCCCGCGTACGGGCGCAGACTGGCTTAACTTAGGCGCAACTTCGGCGCGCCTTCGTCGCGCCCGCTGCGCTCGTCCGCACATCCGCCTTATATCCCCCCCCCCAGCGTCCCAACAACTAGAGCGCTGCACGTACCTGCCGGAAGTAGCTGGCTCGGACCTTCCACGCCCTCTGCTCGACCGGTGCTAGTCACCGGCGTCAGAACGAGGCGGGAAGGAGGGACGAGTCTAGCGCTTCTATGTACCGTTGCTGCAACTGCCTGCCTGCCTTCAGGTAAGAACCTCAGCAGAGCAGAGCGCAGAATGCCCCCAGAACAATGAGCACAGTGCGAGTACAATTTGAACAGCACACGGGGTAGCGTACACGCTCTCGCTCTCTCAAATGCCTTAAAGGCACAGTATCCTATTTAAGCCACATAATGGCAGCCTATGGGGCTTGTCTGTCCATGCCTTTCTATCATTCCAGAGTCTTTTACTGGTAGAGGCAAGTTTCTCTGTGGAAGAAACTGGGCAGGCTGTGTTGTGTGTGTGGTTTTGTTTGGTGGAATTTCTAGTTGAAGTACTGGACAGTGTAGCCTGTGGATATAGGCTGCATTATTTGTCTTTAAATTCTCTCTTAAGTGTCTTTGCAGTTTCTGCATGATTTGACAACTTAAGAGATTATTTTTGATTGCCGGGGTCCACGCACATGGGCGGGACTATTCACTAGATTATGACTATAACCGAGATACCCCTACTACAGAACTGGTGTCACAGGACCGAAACTACTCCCTATAAGGTATGATGCCACTTCTACTACACTTATGGTATTAGGGAATTGATGGCTCTTAAGTTCGGAGTGGCCTGACCCTAGCTATGAAAGGAAAGGGCAGGTTTATGGTCCCCTTGCCAGCTGTGAC
The DNA here is from genome assembly GCF_964263255.1 of Lissotriton vulgaris. Classification (NCBI taxonomy): domain Eukaryota; kingdom Metazoa; phylum Chordata; class Amphibia; order Caudata; family Salamandridae; genus Lissotriton; species Lissotriton vulgaris. The sequence goes on along the minus strand of NC_141687.1, from coordinate 950,478,260 downwards.
TATTAGTTGGTAATGTTTTTTTCTATTTTCCTAGTTTGGTTAGATTTTACCTGCTGTCTTGAAATTGTACTTCTGTAATTCATTGCCCTGCTAGCCAACTCTTATTTTTTTTAACCAATATAAAGTGAAGTGAGAACACAATCTTACACGGGTAAACTAATGAACTATTTACGAGCTAAATATTACAGTGCCTCTTTCAGACAAAGTATAGTGCACCAATGCACTATAGCATGTCCATAGCTGAAAAGGAATACAAATAGTACATTTCATGCAACAATTGGTGCTTAATTTGAGCCTGTGGTTGCAGGTGGGTCCCACCAGCACTCAGTTTTGGGACTGTTAGTTATTTCTCTTCTTCACACTTTGACCAAGAACAAGAAACAGAGAGAGAAAATCAATAGGGGAAAAGAAAGAGGAAAAGTCAGACGGAAAGCGATGGAAAGAACCTGAAAGAGTGGAATAAAGGGGCAGGGAGTGTGTGGAGTGGAATAAAGGGGCAGGGAGTGTGTGGTGGAGGTAAAGAGTCATGAAGTGGAATCAAGACTACACAATACTGGTATTCAGCATCCCTGACTTACCTTTGATGGCATTTGTCACAGGCTTCTGAGAAAAAATCTGTGCCCTAGCACTTACTGTTTTACAAATTAAGTATTGTGGCCCCCATGTTATCTTATCTGTATTCTTATTTGAATATAATGGGGAATATTCTGCATTAGACCTGTTGCATTTCATGAAGATCCTGGTTTGCAGGGCTTGTGTTGTCAGTTCTTTAAAGAGTGTTTTTAACATCTCGGTAATATAAAAAAAAGAATGTTGAGTAATTTTAGGCCTATATCCCTAAAACTCATTATATGCAACCTTATAATGTTATTAAATTTTAAGTATTACCATTAAAAGATTGTAATAATCGATAACCAACAAAACGCGTGTAGTTCTATATGGACACTAGTAGGTTTTTTCTTAATGACTGTGGGACTCAAAGTCCCAGAAGTAAAAGGAAGAAAATAGGTGATGAGCTACTCGCACCTGACATTGGATAACTTAATATGCCTGCAGTGCTTACATTGCAGGTGGTCTTTGAGATCAGGGAAAATAAAACAAAGGCAGAAAAGGATGAAAAGAGGAAGAGGAAGTTAGGAAAACGGTGACAAAGTTAAAAAAACTGGGATGAAAGGAACCGAAAAAAGTGAATTAAAGGGCAAGGAAGTGTGTGGTGATGGAAGAAAGAGCCATTAGGTGTATTAAAGGCTAGGCAACTGTGGTGTTCATCTGCACCAGACGCCGAAGAACAACTTTTGACACCCCCTTCTTTTTTATTTTTTTTTCATACCAGATCAGCATATTGAGAAACCACGCAAAGCACAGCGACTTGTGGAGGGTAGGTCAGGCGCCCATAAACCTTTTTCTGTGGGTGTCACAGGCCCAGTTTGGCACGAATTGCCCCTCGGTTGGTTTCTGTATCTTGGTGCCTCTGCGGTGTGGGCTTACTCACCCTGCCGAAGCTTTGCCTAATTTGGTCCCCACGCCGACCGACTCGACACGCTTTTAGAAAGCATTCCTGGGCTCCTGACTGGGAGGGATCCCTCCTTGGAGAAACCAGATGCCAGACACTGCCTTGACCTTCTCTGCCAGACTTATCGACCCAGGGAAGCCCGTGCTGCCCGCCCCAGCCCCCCACCCTTCCCCCAGTGTTATCATCTTGTTTGTGCTCCTTACAAAGTGGGGTTTAAACACTCTCCTTGACTGTTTGTCAACAGGGTTTGCACCTCCCTCCACAACACTCACTCACACCCCGCAATGATTCTCTGAGATATGCAGATCCTGTTTGTGAAGCCGGCACCATCCCTGGCTGACCAAGTATGGGGAGTTTTGAGGGCGCGGTAGGTAGGGGGTGGGAGGAGGGGAGCAGGAGGACGGGTCTTAATTCAGCCACTGTGGCAGGACAGGCAGCCTTTTCAATCATTTAACTGCACCTCCTACCCCCCAGACGCGGAACAATGCGCACTCCTTACCCCCCACACACACTTACAATCACCCCTGCCCCCACCACACGCACAAGAAAATAAGCGGTGGGGGTACCTTAATTTGGTCGAGGTATTGAGATAGGGAGTCCGAGGCCCAGCCACGTTGTCCTTACCTGCACTGGGGGCCTTTCCACTACCTGCACCCACCCTCGCCCTGCTCTGAAATCGTTTTGCCTGGTGGCGGTTGTTTATGGAACGGAGCCGTGGGTCGTTGGGTGCTGCGCGCGCCCACACAGTAAAATCACAAGTGTGGCTACGATCGGGCAGCAGCGTAGCTGGCAATAGTGCAGTGGGTGCAGTAGTACCGGGCCCAGCGGCACAACGCACCCTGATTATAGCAGCCATCCACCCACAAAATGCATCTTGTTAGGTTACCAGACAGATATACCATACATAATAAATCCAGTATCATGACAATGTACCATGCATACATGTATCATCCATGCGTTCAATCTAATGGGTGCATTCCCTATTCACGGCACAGTTCACAAACGCGCCCAAGCCGAATATTTTACAACTGCACAGATTACCAACAAGATACATATGTGGTATGTACATTAGCACATAACATTCACTGCCTGTAGTGACTTCCAGCATCATCTGTGCGCACCATAGCCATGTACTGTGGTGGTCCATGGCGTCTTGTGACAGGGTACCGAGCTCCTGCACACAGTGGGGGCAGGGGGACGTGCGATGATAACGCGAGGGTGAGCCAGCCATAAATATTGCCTGTAACCTTCATCTGAAACGCGGGGCTGAAGCCATTCAGGCAAACAAGCGCTCGCCATGACAGTTTTCTCTTTTTCTGCCGTCCCACTTGGACGGCCTCGGCCTGCTTTCCTTCAGGCGTAAAAGGTTTTTATGGGGCCATGTGTTTGGCCCCATGAAGATAACAAACCTTTTACGCTAGAAGGAAGTCAGGCCAGGCCGTCCAAATGGGACGGCCAAAAAAGAGAAAAGTGTATGTCATCAACACCTCTTTCTCAATAGCTGGCCACTGTTAAGCATAAACGGTGACGCTGGCCATTGGGAAAGAGGGGCGGGGCTTAAAGCCCGCTAGTGAAAGCTCCTCAATCTAATTAAATCTCGCCAGCGAAACTGTGCATGTGCAGCCTACTCAGGCTCGACCTTAAAAAGCAGCGCCAAAATGTATGGTCTTTGGACCAACGTGTGCGCTGATTGTAAAGATGTATATCACAGTTAATCCTCAATTAACTTTCCTTATACCGCCTGTGAGTTGTTTTACGTTTTACATGGTTCTTCTAAATCTCATATGTGACAGTTGTTTGGCCCTGTTCCTTCTAGCCTCTGCAGTTGTCGATATTCTCAAGTTCTTTGTGGACTGATCATACTCAGTTTAGTATGAGTGGTTTTAAGTTGTGGATTAAATTTCCCTGTCATTGCATTCTGAAGGGGAGTAGAGTCATTGTAATCTGCCTGCAACCTGAGTGAGTTTCTTAAGGGTTGTCTATTGGGTTTATTGCAGTGTGTGGGGGGGGGGGTGTTTGAGGGGAGGGGCCTTTTGACCTTCCGCTTAGCACATACCGGTTGTCAGTCCATCTACTTAGAGTTTTGGTATTCTTGTATATGACCATCTTTTCCTAGGTTTTACCAGAAAATTTGGGCAAGGCTATTTGGCTTGAATTTGGGATGATTGTATTGCTGAATGGTTAAGGTGGCTCTAGGCTGATGGATTGGGAATCTGTAATTTTAGAGCAAGGGTTTTGATTTGTGTAGGCCGGGCAAATTTGTGAGGCTCTTATTGTAATTTGGTCTGGGTAACTATCCTCTTAATCTATTTTGCCATATGTTCCCACGTCCCTTGTCTCCCTGTGCTCCTGTCGCTCATGTTCTATAGGGACTCCATTTGTAGAGTATGTGGATTTCCTGAACTGCTCTTAAGTTTCCATAGCACTATAGTTGCTTCTTACTTGGGCTCTTGTTGTGTGCCTCATTCTCATGAGAAGGCCCCCATCTGAGATAGTGGGTTTAGTAGTCTGCAAAGAGCCCTGTCACTCCCCAATACCAGGACAGTCTAGGCTAGAGTATCCTCTTCTTGACTCTAGGCTGGCAGTGTGGCTGCAACTGTGAGTCTGCAGTTCTGTAGGACGGAGCAGGGGCTGTGCAGTTGATAAATGGTACAGACCTCGGCCAATTTTACTACATGACTTCTGGGGGAAGACAGATGACACTAGTGACGGACTGCCAGGCTCAAATGTCTGGGCCGCAAACATACATTCAAAACATTCCGCTGCGTCCAGGCACCTCCCTTGTGACTGATTTCCAGGCTATTGTTTCACTGATCATACGTCCTAGTCCACGAGTTGTCATAAGAGGTAAAAACAACCACCCAGAGGTTGTTTCCCGGAAAAGTCATTGACTCCAGTGGACCCTGTATCCTTTTGATTTGGTTGACAATCACTCATGGGCTTTAAGTTGGTATTGGTAAGTGTAGCTGCCTTCAAGCACAAGAAGTACGTATTCTAAAAAATGACCCACATGTATGTGCTGTCCTGGTGCTCTACTCAAAGTGTTTTTTTCCCTTTATACTTTGCTGACACAGTAGTTTCTAAGTGTACTTTGTTCTTAGAATTCTTATTCTTGGGGCATTGTTTCTACTCATGTTTTCAGTTGACCTGTTGCTTTCTTTCCGATTTGGCTGGGTTTTAGAGTTATGCTTCAAGGTATGCAGTGCTCGTTGTTGATCACTTGCTTCCACCTATGCTGCAAAGTTCTGCATCTTTGATTTGGGGTGGCGGCCGGGCGTCCTTGGGTGACTCTGGTATGCTCAGCACGAGTCCCCACTGTAGGAAGCTGGGTTTCTGTTGCAGTAACCCTCCCACTTTTTGCCAGACTACTGATGCACTTTGACTTGATGTGCCATGGGTCCCTGTCAATCTGGTTCACAGGACTTGAATTATTTCCCAAAACTGTACCGTGTACTCCCAATTGGCACCTCTCTGGCCACATGTCAGTTCCTTGTAAAAGGTACCATGGGTACCCCGAGCACTGTGGACAGGCAAGGCCTCTAAGGGCTGCAGCACTTATTGTGCCACCCATAGAGGCCCTGTACCTTTACACACATTGCCATTGCAGGCTAAGTGTTTTGGTGCAGAACAAAGGAGTCGACATGGAAAACATCTGTGTGCCCTGCCTACAACCCACTGCCCAGGCATAGGTCAACCATCCCTTTAGCTGTATGCACTATACCAGTGATGCGGGTACATGTACATGACCCCTGTACCCCTACGGTGTCTTGACCAATTCTTAGACATTGTAAGTGCAGTAATGCCATTAAGAGATTATGGTGCTGGGAGTTTCATTACAAACTTCACAGCACCATAATGGCTTTACTGAAAACTGGGAAGTTTGGTATCAAACTTCTCAACATATTAAACCCACACTGATGCCAGTGTGGGGTTTAATAAAAAATGCTCTCAAAGGGCATCTTGGAGATGCCCCCTGAAAAACGACCAGCCTCTGGTGGGTTCCCTGACTGGTACACACCAGCCTGCCACCACGTGACATGTTTTTGGACCCTTATTACACCTCCCCCAGGGCAGGTAGAGCCATCTGTGACAGGGAAGCTTCAAAGGCCTTGCCGCCTTTGTTATGCAACCCCTAGTCTCTCATGCTGTCAGGAGCAGGACCTCTCCTGTCTCCCCTCCCTCTTGTTAGCGGGAAGACAGGCAGGGAAAAATTAGCAAGCCCAGAAGGTGTACCCACCGCTGCAATCTCCACTACTCGGGTGGGGGAGGCGAGGAAAATTAGCAAGCCCAGAAGGTATGCCCACCTCTGCAATCTCCACTACTCGGGTGGGGGAGGCGAGGTGAAGCCCACTCTTCAGTGCCTGCCATCTTGCACTCTCAATTCGGATTATGAATTGCACCCTTCCCCACGTGGGGTGAGCATACCAATGGCTACTGACCTCGAGACCCCTAAAACGCCCCCTAAATACAGTATTTAAGGGGAGTCCCTGAAACAAGAAGGCAGATTTATGCAACTTACAAAGCCTTGTCCTGAACCCAGCTACCTCCAGAACCCCTGGGAGGACGGACTGCCTTCAACAAAGACCGGATCTCCTGTGAACAGCTCTGTTCAGAAGAAACTCCATAGACAGACTCTGAGCCTGCTGAGGACAAAGAAAACAGACGCCTGGAACCACAACTGCACCAGTCTCCAACGACCTGAGTTAGAGTGGCCCACTGGTCCCAGTGAGGTCCCCCAGCGCTCCAGAGTCTGAATCCACTGTGGGTTGACTCCTCCAGGACTCCCTGAAGTCACCTGCAGCCTCTGCACTGAGACCCGCCCCCCCCCCCCCCCCCCCAACGCAAGTGGCTCGGTTAAGTGAAATCTGATATAAAGACACCCCTACATCCAGCCGCTCTGTGCCCTGGAGAAGAGCCTGAGGTGCACCTACGTCCCTGAACCCTCCAACTTACCTGTCCAGCTGTGGTTTCTCCCGGAAGCCTTCCAGGACTGAGCCTGCAGCCAAAATCCAAAACCGGCAACTCTCATTGAAAACAGGGCACCCAACGCCAAAACAGCACCCTGATGCCACTGTGCCACTGCAAGTGCCCTTTGTGTGCTCAACCGGATACCCCTTTGCCCTGAGCCCAACACCAGGAGCTTTTCTCCCACAACCTTGTGGCTTGCTCGTAAACAGCCACCAACAGGAGACCCTCTATCCCCTGTTGGATAACATTGGGCCTCAGCACTGCACTCTGCCACCCTAGTGCTGCCTACAGTGCTTTGAAAGTGCATCCTTTATCCTGTGGGAACCCTGGTTCTAACCCCAGAATCCCAACTCCCACAACAAAGTACTTACCTGTAAACCAATAACCTACATTCAATTGTAAAACACTGCATAAGATTTTGCAAAGCATTTATTTCACTTACCTGTGCCAGGCTTGGCTTGGTTCTAGAAATAAAATAACTCCATATTTTTATACAAACAAAATTTGTCTGAGTTCAATGTTTGAGTGTGTGACCTCATTTACTGATTAAGTGTGTACAATAAATGCTTAACACTACCCTCTGAAACAGCCTTAGTGCTCGCCCACACTACCATAAATAGAGTAAGGTGGTATATACGTTTACCTCTACCTACCTTTAGGTGTTCCACTGGACTCTGTGCACACTATACCTCATTTTGATATAGTATATACAGAGCCAGCTTCCTACACCCACAAACTGGTTTTAGTCCATGTGATAGTTTAAATACCATGCAAAAGAGCCTTTATTAAAACACTTGAGATGCTTTATGGTTGAAGGGATCAAGTGAAACATTAAGCTGATGAGTGGAAATCTTGCTAAAGTCTAATCTCATTCAAGTTAATTGTTTCTAGACAATGTGTAGAAAGCAAATTCTTTATATAGTAGACCAACATGATCTACACTGTGTAGAGTCCAGGCAAATTTCAGTTGGTGGTTGGAGGCAAAAATGATGACCGAAATAATGTTGGTGAGCAGTTTTAATCATCAGAGGGTCGTTTTAAGCATTTGTTGTACTCTGAGGAAATACTCAAGAATAAATCTGAGACCAATTTAGAAAAATAAGTCTTATTTTTATATAAATTTTGATGCCAACAACTCTTTTACTAAGTAAGTACTTTTTCAAGTAGGTAAAACAATAATTTAAGTGTGCCTTTACGCACAATGCTTTCCTATGGGCGAAAAGTGATGGATATCCTACAGGTATTAACCGTCGGCTTCTAGGGGGAGCGTCTTCTGTTAAGGTTGTAGAAGACCATGGTTCAAAGTACTACTAGTATTTTTTTGTTACCTGCCCTGGGTGCAGAGGTGCTGGTCCAGTTGGTAGCTGTGCTTGCTAAGCCGGTAAGAAGGGGAGGCCACTTAGATACAGGCTGCATAGGGGGACTTGGGGACAAGTCCAGAGACTCAACAGGGGGCCGAGTCGCAAAGGTACGGGGACAAGGGCACAGCTGGTTAGTCTGTACCTGGGCCGGGGCACTCTGGTGCAGAGTGGAAAGGTCGGCTGGGCCCATGTCCTGGAGCCTCGCAGTAGTCGTTCACTCCCGTTGAGGTTGCAAAACCAAGACTGCAATGAGTATGCTACCCGGAGTATTGGCCCGGTTTGTAGGAAGCTGGCTCTGTATATACTATACCAAAATTAGTTCTAGTGTGTTCAGAGTAAAGTGCATCCCCAAAGGTAGGCAGAGGTAAATGTAGATAGCACCTTAGTCTCTATTTGTGGTAGTTTGAGCAAGCAGTAAGGCTTCATCAGAGTGTAGTGTTAAGCATTTGTTGTACCCACTCAAGCAGCAAATGATGTTACAATTGAAGACTAAACTCAGACCAATTTTCTGTTTATAAAAATATTAAGTTTTTATTTCTAGAACCAAGCCTGACCTAGGTAAGTGAAATAAATGCTTTGCAAAATATTGTGCAGTGTTTACAAGTGAATGCAAGTTCGAATGCAGTTGTTTGAATACAGGTAAGTCAAGGTATTGAAATTAATGTACTGATTACTTTTTCCTTACTTTTTAGATTACTTTCCAAGTTACTTTTTGTACTCCGTGTGATATGCCTAGATATCACACTGGGACATTTCCTAGAGAAAGGTAATTTTTCAGGTTTCCATACAAATCAACTCCATACTTTAAAAAAATTCAGAGATACCCATGGAGAGAAATGAAGTTATCGTTTACCAGGTAAGTACTCAGTCTTTGGGTTTAGTTTCTGGGGTTAGAATAAGGGATCCCCCATGATCTAGGATGCGCACTCAATACACCCTCAGCGACACTAGGGCGTACGGATGCATAGTGCTGAAGCATAATGTTATCCAAAATTAGGGTACTCCTGTTGGTCACCTTACGAGCAGGAAACTGGGTTGTGGGAGCAGTGATCCTGGTGTTAGGCTCAGGGCAAAGAGGGATCAGAGTTAGCACCCAAAGTACACCCGCAGTGGCGGCTGGGTGCACGGTAGTGTTTTCGCTTTAAATGCCCTGTTGGTTTCAATCTGGACTCTCCGGTTTCAACAAAGACTGGAGGCTTGGGGACTATCTCCTGGAGGCAACCACATGTTGGAGAGATAAGTTGGGATGCTGGGTCACAGGCTGTTAGGCCACCCAAGGCTGTGTGGCTTCGGGTGCAGGGGTGTCTAGGTGTTTCTCTTACCAGCTCCGGTCATGGGAATCCTCCAGAAAGAGGCTGGGAAAATCGAGGCCGGTCAGATATCACCAGATTTCAGGTCAGGATCGTCGAGGAGACCTCCCAGTGGTGTTGGGTCATTCTAACTTTGGCCGTGGGCGACCGGCGTGGAGTGCTGCAGACTCGTGGATTTGGTCCGAGACAGAGTCTGTGGGTGAACAAATCCAGTGTTCACAGGAGACCATCTTTTCTTTGGAAGGCAGGGCAGGTCCTCTGGGTCCTCTGGGTTCTTGAGGTTACTGGCTGCAGGACACACCGGAGTTTAGCTTCTGCAGCTTCGAGGTGGGCGACTAATGAAAAGGGCTGGGGCCAAGTCAGTGGGCGTCCGCTTCAGCACGGCTGTTCGGTCCTTCTTGGCGTTTCTTGTCTGAGGAGGTATGGCTCTAGATTTAGGAGTGTTGCACGTAAGTAAAAGTTGGGACCAATGGGTCCCTTCCTTGGTGTGGGTACACCCCCTGTTATGCCACCCTCAAGTGGGAGGAGACCTATGCCTTTCTCTGGTTGGCTGGGTCCCTGTTGGAAAGTGCCCTCTTTTTTGCATGGTATGCCCCCATGTTTTGCTGATTTGCTGATGTGGTTGACTGAGTGTGCCTTGGGCTCCTGCCAATCGGGTACCCACGGCATGTGTTCCTGCCCTAAACCTGCACTGAAGCCTAAACCCATTTGGCATCTCTGGCCACATGTCAGCCCCTGGTAAATGGTACCATAGGTACCCAGGGCACTGTGACCAGATGGCCCCTAAGGGCTGCAGCACTTATTGTGCCACCCTTAGAGGCCCTGTGCCATGAAATGCACACACTGCCTTTGCAGGCTGTGTCTTGGTGCAAAACAAAATAGTCGACATGGCACACATCCCTGTGTGCATGCTCTCCAAACACTGCCCTGGCATACATCAGTCACCCCTCCAGCAGGGTGCCCTATGCCAGTGGTGAGGGTACAGGCGCATGAGCCCCGTGCCCCTACAGTATCCAGGTCCATTCCTGGGCACTGTGTGCTGTGCTGCCATTAAGAGTATGTGGTGATGGGAGGTTGTCATTACGAACTCTACAGCACCATAATGGCTACACTGAAGACTGAAGTTTGGTATCAAACTTCTCCGCACATTAAACCCACCCTGTTGCCAGTGTGGTATTTAATGTAAAATGCACGACAGAGGGCATCTTGGAGATGCCCCCTGAAGCTCAACCAACTACCAGTGACCTAACTGAGTGGCTGCCACCACCAGACATGTTTCTGGACCCCTTTTTTGAGAGCCTGCTGCTCTCAGGGGCTTGAAACAATGCACATCCTGGGATAAGGTGCCAAGCCTTCTCCCCCAGGATGGGCAGGTTTCACGAAGGAGAAGTTTCAAAAGCATACCGCCTTTGTGAGCCTCTCCAGACCACTTGGTGTACTCTGTCCCCACTCTGGTTCCCACTGGTTCTACCTCCCACTTTGGCCGGGAAAAACAAAGTAAGAAAGGGAGGTGTGCCCACCTCTGCCAACTCCACCCCTGAGGAGGGGGAGGCACGGAGAAGCACAACCTAGAGTCCCCGCCATCTTGAGGATTGGGGGGTGACTCAGCCAACCAGGGGCAGGCTACTGACCGCCTCCCACTGGAGAGCGGCAGAATTGGGGTGTACCCACCCCAGGGAAGAGACCCATTGGCCCCTGACCTTTACCTACCTGTAATGCCCCTAAATTTAACATTTAGGGGCACCCTGAACCTTCCTTCCTCCAATCCAGCAACGACAAGAAAAGGACGAGAAGCTGTGCAGAGCTAACAAGAGGACTACGCCCACTGACTTGGCTTCTGCCCTACAGGCCTGTCTCCCCTCAACCTGCTCCTGCGAAAACACCGGCGTGTCCAGCGGCCAGCAACCTCCAAAACCCTGGAGGACCTGCCTGCATTCACTTTCCAAGCTTTTTCTCCCGTGAACACTGGACGTGTTTAAACTGCAGCTTCTGGTGCCAGCCTGGAACCGCAAATCCAGCACACTCTGTTCACTGCAAACACCACGTGGTCACCCCAGCAATCATGACCTGAGATCCGGCGACCCCCGACCTTCCTCAAGCCTCCAGACGCACCTGCAGCTTCAATCCAGAGGATCCCCCTACCGCAACCAAAGCGTGTAAGAATCCAACGTCCAAAGGCACCCCTGCACCTGACGCCCCACGGCCTTGTGTGCACAACCCAGCGGTACCTAACCATACCTCTACATCCCAACTTACCCCTTGAAGTGGTTGTCACTCCTGAAAGGTCCTCATCCCCGAGCCGGCAGTTTTTTTGTCCCGTAGAATCTATTGAAATCAACAAGGCACCCAACCTCAAAACCGCACCCTGCTTCCCTAGCACCGCTGTGGGTGCCCCTTTTGTGCTAACTTGGTCCCCAACCTGACCTGAGCTTCAACCTAGGAGCTTTGCTCCCACAACCCTGTGACCTGCTTGCTAGCTGCCACCAACCGGAGCCCCCCTATCCTCCATGGGATAACATTGGGTCTCAACACTCTGCACCCGGCCGTCCGAGTGCCGCTGAGGGTGCAACAGTGCATCCCTGACCCTGGGAGACACGGAGTCTAACCCCAGAACCCTAACTCAAAAGACTGATTACTTACCTTGAAACCGATAACTCATTTTTCCTCCTAGGATAACATAGGCACTTTTTGTCCCAAAAAGTTTATAAGTGTCGACTTTTGAAAACTACAAATATTCCTTAAAAATCTGCCGATTAACCAAAACGCATTTTCTCAATTGTTTTCAGGAAATGGCCCAGTGCTGAATCCAGGATCTAGCACTGAGTAAGAAAAAGTAACGATAACCTAACTTGCCTGCTAAGCGAATTTCCTCCCATAGGATGACATTAGTGATTCTATGTGAAAAAGTTTCCAAGTGTCAACTTTTGAAATGCAGTAATATTCTTTAAAAAACGTACCTTTAACCAAACCGCATTTATTCACCTGTTTTCTGGAAATGTCCCAGGGCTGAATCTAGGAGCCAGTCCTGTGTTATCTGAAAAGTAATTAACTGCATTTTACTCAAAAAGCCCATTTAATTGAATGTACTATACTTGCCATGTGTTTCAAACTGCTTTCTTAAAACTGTAACCAAAAGGCAAAAGGCATAGGGAAGCTCACAAAGACGGCAAGGCTTATCCTTCGGGGGCCCTGCCCATCCTAGGGAAGGAGGTTTAATACCTCGTTCCAGGATATGCATTGTTTCAGATCCTGGCATCAGTGTGAGTTTAATGTGCTGTGAAATTTGCTACCAAACTGCCCAGTTTTCAGTAAAGCCATTATGGTACTGTGGAATTCTTAATGACCAACTCCCAGCACCATATACTCTTAATGCATTTACAATGTCTAAGTATTGGATTAGACACTGTAGGGGTACAGGTGTAGAAAATATAAACCTTCTCAGGGGTCCCACCGATACCTGGTCCTTTTAAACCAACAAAGAAGAAATTGGCACAGAAGCTGAAATATAAAAATAATACATTTATTCACCTCAGATGAGGGAGACTACTTCACACTGAAGCCTTAGCAACTGAATGAGGCAGTCTAAGGAGTACAGCAAACAGTGTTCTTATATATGCTTAGGGTTACATAGTCGGCATAAGACCAAGGGGCAGTCCTGGCTCATGTATGCATGCACAATTCCTAAGATATGCATGCAAGATCTGCTTGCTCAACAAGGTAGGAGGAGAGTTACTTCTCCATTCAGCAGCAAAAATAGCCTGACAGTTATACTAGAGAAGAAGGTGCATTCTACTAGCTAGGCCCTTCTGAGCATGTGCGAAGGTGGAAGATGAAGGTGGAAGATGCTAAATATAATTTGTTTCTAGGCAGATTACAAGAGCAGTCAACACGGAGGGAGGACAGCACATGGCGAGCACCTGGCAGCACATGGCAACCAAGATGGCTGCCAGAAATACAAAATGACTTTCAGCTCATGTTAACAAATCCCTACAATATTTAACAGATGGTCCTTTTAGCTTGAGCTAAAGAAATTCCTATGATCCAGTAGGAACATAGAAAATATTTGCATATTAATTTTCATAAATTTATCAATATCCTAATTCATTGCTAGGTGGGCATTTTCCATTCTAAACATTTCATTAAGTGGGAACATGTAAGGTATAAGCAGGAATACAAAGGGAACGGAGCATCGGGTCATAATTAACATTTGGATACATCCATCCCTACCTATTTGCTGACCGTGCTGGGGGGCTCCTGCTTTCAGTCTCCCCCGCCGCAGCTGCCTTGAATCACCACACGGCTGCCGAGCGGGGAGACTACATTCCCCAGGACACCTTACTGGTCATCCCGCCCACTCTCGCGCCCGGAGGCGCTCAAAGGAGCGACGCAACTCCCAGGACGCGCGCGTGTTAAGCCCGGGACAAGTCTGTGGCCGCCCGGGGCCAAAGGAGGCGGGGCTGGGCCACTCCCCTAACTTCTTCCATCCAACAGATGAGCGGTGAGGGGCGCCTTAGTCTGACAGAATAATTTGTGGGCAAGTGGTCAAAATGGGGAAGAGCGGTGCAATTATCCCAGCGGCAAATTTAAACTCTATTGACACTATGCTGGAACACGCTATGAACCTGGTGAGTAGTGAAATCCAGCTGGCTGAGAGAAGACGGTCTGTGGGCCCTTCTAAACCACCATGCACTAATCATCATATCATAGATAGAAGTGTGGCACAGTCACTGAGACATATAGTAACTGTACACTCACCACAAATTGTAAGAGGAGAGAATACCTTAGACATGGAAGGACCCGACATTTCTGGGTTAGTTATTAATCCCGAGGCAGATCTAAGCTTGACCGATCCTCTGATCACAGTAAATGTACCCCTGTCGCCTGATCCAGAAATATGTGGGACAAAGAAGAAGAGGAAGGCATCGAAACCACCCTGCCCCAAACCCAAACGAAGACTGCCTCCACGCTTAAATTCCCAAAGCACAACATTAAATAAGTGGTTCAGGGCAATACAACCACTGTTGATTCTATCCCAAGCAGCGACCCATGTTGTAATTCTATTGACCCAATCATTGTAGTTGATGAGGACACACAATGTAACGCTATGCAGACAAAGTCTACACAAACTGGCTTCTCAGTCTCTACACTTGGGGACACTGCTATTGATAATATTGTTGACACCGTATACAACCGTATTAAAGGGTTGGTGGACATAAGCTTTGATAAGCTGTTTAAACGTTTAGATCGTTTGGAAACTCTAACTCTTAAAGCTACATTACCCCGTAGGGAAATCTGATACAACTAACAAGGTAAATACCCAGGAAAATCCCCCACCAGGAATTCAACCACTTCCTCCTGTACCAAACTGAAAAATTAGTGCCAATCACTATCAATTGTAATGAACCTATGTGCCCTGGCACATCTAAAATTGCTAATTCAAATGTAGCACATAGTAATGTGACAGTTAATACTAGTACTTCTGTGGTCGGCCATAAGGGGCAAGCCGAATCAAATAAGGACATTTTGAATTTACCACTTGCTTCCAGTCCATATGTGCTAGTCCTTGCAGGGGTACCCCCATTAGAGAAAAATACATCTGAGTCATGGGTCCAATTAAGAAATAAATGTGTGGACTGATTGGCTAAACATGAAAGGTACAGGAGGACCGATATGCGTGAAATCTTAATGGTCCGTAAGGTGGGGTGGGTGGGACCCACACCAAAAACTTTCAGAGGTGATTGTATTGTTATCAATTTTTCACACCCAAGGACTGTTGGATCCATACTTGCAGTTAAGGAAACTAATAGTCTTTTCTCAACTAATATTTGTGCCCTACCCCTCGGGTATTTTTATAAACGCCCACCGACTCAGCATCCACATCCCAGCCCCTTCTCCCAGTGTGTAAATCAATATTCGGCTATCTCTGACTTAGGAAGGTTATGTTTGAGGGTCAATCAAGGGTATCTAACAGTTTGGTGGTGCGCAGGGATACTGAGGAGATTGTTCCTGATAGCCCTGGTGTGCTTCACTCCCACCCAATTGATAGTTTTGATTCCACACTGAAGGTTCTGAGTTGGAATGTGGCAGGCTTAGCCTCAAAGCTAAATTCAGTGGATTGGGTAGATATGATACACACATTTGATATCCTTTTGTTCCAAGAGACCTGGGCCACTAAAGAATTATATCTTGAAGGGTTCGAATGTTTTAATATTATTCCCCCCAATCCTACATATGGTAGACCTTCGTGGGACTTATCAATATGGGTCAGCATTGCCTCAGGGGGTAGAGCTAAAGTAATCCCTACTTTCAAGTCCTAATCTACACACGGGGCATTTCAATCTGTTTTATTAATTTTTATAATAACAATTTTTTAATTACACCCAATCCTAATTTTGCACAACTTTTTAATTTTATTCAGGATTGAGACAATTTATTGGGAAAGGATAAATTGGAGGGGATTTGTCTGGGGGGCGATTTCAAGGCTAAGATAGGAAAAGGACTTAATGGGAACTCCCCTCGGCCAATCACACACAACCCATGTAAGAGAGGATCTGAGTTATTAGATAATTTAGTAAATTCCAGTCTTTTAAATGTAATGGATGTTGCCCCCTTAAATATCACTGATAATCCACTGCCCACGCACAGAGGTTTAGGACGAACCTCCACCATTGATTGTCTTTATATCCCCCCTCTTTACAAGACTATCTTCTTGGGGCAGAGGTAAAGCCGTCCACCTTTGGAGATCATAACCCTATAATTGTTTTGTTAAAAGTTGCACGGCGCTCCGATTTTAGGAAAGAACTAGGAGCGGGTAACTTACATCTCTCAACTGACACCTTGAGAGTTAAATGGAGGGGCATGGATTATAGGGATACTTTTATGAGGATGGTAAAAACATATCCCTCTCTGTGAGACTTGTTTCGTTTTGGCAGATCCTAATCCTGAGGCAGTCTATGCTTTCACTGAATTATGTGCGGGCATTATAAATGTGATCTCTAGACCAGTGGGCGTGCATAAATCTGATCCCAAATGGTTTGACAACACCTGTTCGAGAGCCAATAGGTAACTGAGAGCAGCTGTGTCGGCCGAACCTAGAGATCCCACCCTTATCCGTGTATTAAGATCTAGCTATAAAAGGGAATTAAGATTCAGGCGCGACAGTCTTGAAGGAACACTGGGACAATTTGGTCTGTGCTGCCAAAACAACACAAATATTTGTTGGTCTGCCACCAATTCTCTGATAACTTTTGGGAATCCTTCTACCCCTCTTGACTGTAACATCTCTAGTGAAGCAGGGGTTGCCCATTTTTCAAAGATATATGCTTCTCCACTATATTGCGACAATTCCCTGAAAAACCTCCCACCCACTCAAATTAAAATATCTTTGTTAGGTAGAGGAGGCAGTATTCCAGAGTGAGGGTAACCAAGCCCCAGGCCCGGACGGGCTAACTATTGACCGTATAAAATTAGAGCCGGAGTTCTGGGCCCCTTTGTTATTAAATGTTTTTAATAATTTAACTGTTACTAAAATCCCCAGTACATGGTCAACCTCGGTAATTCCGATTTTTAAAAATTGATATAGATCCGACCCTAGCTGCTATAGGCCCATTTCATTAATCAATAATACCCGTAAAATATTAGGGAGAGTCTTATTTAACAAGATCAGGGCATGGGCAGAGGATGGAAACATTTTGAATAAATGCCAGTTGGAGTTTCGGAGCCACTTAGGCACAGTGGAACAGTGTCTGAACCGTAATCTAATAATAGGGAAGTATACCATTGCTCGACACAGTCCACTTTACCTGGCATTTATGGACCTCTCGTCCGCCTTTGATTTTGTCAACAGATGAAGGCTTTGGCAACGCCTCCTGGATTACTGTCTGGACAATAATTTGGTATACTTTTTAGCCTACCTTCATAGAGATTTGAAAGCTCGAGTAAGGATTAGTATGGATGGAGCAGTGTCAGGAGACCTAACGGTCTGTAGAGCTTTCAGACAAGGGTGCGTTCTTGCCCCTCTTTTATTTATTTTATATATTAATGAACTCCACAATGTTTTATCTAATCAAACTCCCGACGTCCCAATAATAAATGGCATTTAACACCCCTCCTTACTCTATGCAGATGATGCGGTTTTGATGGGTCGCACACCGAATGCTCTGAGGATTTTAGTTAGGGGATTTGTATATTTTATGCATAGTCTTGATCTTTGTACTAATTTTAAAAAATCATTTTTAATGTGTTGTGGCCCTAATAAACACCACATTAATAGGATCACCTTGGACCAAGACTCCCTGTTATGCACTTTTCCCTACCTGGGCATACAATTCTCAGATAGCGGCTCATGGACCCCACATTTCGCTTATGGAAGGTCTAAGTTCATTAAAGCTATAAACTCAGTATTGAACCTCCCTAAGCCAAAAAGATTAGAGGTGGTACTGTCATTATTAAAAATCTATAGGACACAATGCGTACCAATTATGACTTACGGGGCTGAAATTTGGCGATATACAAATTTAAAAAATGTACAGGCTGAGGAAAATAGATTCTGCAGAAGGCTTCTGGGAATACCAATATCATTGCCTATTTATGTAAGCCATACTGAAATAAAATTCATATTTGAGGACTATATCAGGTCGCGTCCTGTCTTGTTTTTGGCTAAAGGTTTGGAAAAACCCTGAAGCTCTCCTGGCCAGGGAAATCCTGGCTGACTGCTTAAAATGCAACCAGGGAATTAGAATTCCCTGGCTGGCTCAAGTACGGGCGAGCCTGATAGCAGTCAATCTCGAGTATATTTTTGATAAACCTGACAAATTAGATGGGATTGACGGGAAGACGATTCGGAACATCCTATATAAACACTATGGGGAGATCAGATATAAACAAGAATCTGTCAACCTCTGTGAAACAGTACATTCAAATGGAAGGTGATAGTGAATCCATTTCGTGTTTGCCCGTTGGTTATCTCCTCAAACATATTACGAGTTGGGAGCGCAGTCTTCTTTTTCGATTAAGAGCAGGATCCATACAATACTTATTGTGTTTCCCTATAGGCTATCAACCTAACATTGAGAACGTAGCTTGCCCATGTCAGAATTTAGGGAAACCATCTATATTGCACTTTTTGTTCTTTTGCTCCTTTTATCAAAAATATAGTAAGCTCTTGTTGATACCGTTCTTCAGAGCTAAAGGTATAAAGGATTTTAAAGTGGCCTAGAAAATTGTTTTCCAGCCCAGAGAAGATGACATTATATATTGTGTGTGCACCTTTTTTAAAAATGGCTTTTTGTTCTCGTCTCTATGAATTAATGTCCATTGGGCAAATATGTATTACATGTATTTATAGGTGTCTTATATTTGCATCTTTGCACTTTGCACAGTTGCACTTTATTTAATGCTGCTATTTGTTATGAGCTACAGTAATCTGCTTTCTTGGAAGTTCCGCTGGAAATCTTGTATTTTGCACCTTAATCTAACGGTTTTTCAAACAGGAACTATGCACTTTACAATTCTAGCACTTTAGACAATGCTGCTAATCGCTCTAGTAAACTGCTCTTTAGCTGATGCTATGAGAATCTGTGCACTATGTATGTATTGCTGCTATCTGACCTAGGTTTGGGGTCTTGCTGGACTACACAATCTGCTCCGCCGAAGGCGACCCTAAAAAAACTATATTGGGAGTGGGTCTCTGCCCAGCTCATCAGCAATCCACGTCACTGCAACTCCACCGCAGCTTATTTGAAAATCAAAGACGGCGTTGCCTTTGAGCCTTACCTGGACTTCATTACAATACCTGCTGACCGGGCACTTTATATTAAATTTAGAGTGGGCACCTTACCCCTAGGAGACCTGCTCTCAAGATGGAATACGCCCGCGCAGGCTTCACCACATTGTGCCCTATGTATAACTAGGCCTGAAACTGTGGCAATTTTCTTTTTTGAGTGCCCCGATTACACCCGTCCAAGAAGACGCTGGCTCAAACCTCTCTGCAGACAATTGGGAACTCGCCAGTATATGGTGGCCTTATGGATTTTATTAACTGATACATCCTCCCCCATAGTTTGTGGCGTCTCCAAATTTTTAAAATGGGCGTGGTTGATCCGCTTAAAAAGACTGTCTATATCAATTTAATACCTTTTTAATTAATTTATTCTTGTACAAACTGAACTCTTATCTTACTTGTTCTTAAATTGTAACAGTTTTTTACGATGTGCTGTTTTATATATTTTTGTAATGCTTTTATGATATCTGCATATCGAAATAAAGCTATCAACCAACCAACTAGCTATCTTAAATGTGATCCCTGCACATGGGCACTTAATTCGGATGTTGCTTTAGAAATATACCTGAAAGCTGGTGATGCCCTGGGAAATAATGCACTTTTGCACTTTGTTATGCAAATATTGCTGCTGCTGTCAATGAAATGGAAAACCTAACAATGTTTTTATCTTACTTTTAATGTGATTTTATTATCTTGACCATGTACTTGATTATGTGTGTACTTTGTTGGATAACGAAATATCCGAATAAAGATTATTGACTTGACTACAACGGGAATGGGGCATCGGGTCATAATTAACATTCGGATAGCAGGAGAAAGTAATGACCACTATTACAAATAGAATTACCATTTTTCTAGTCCTAAACAAAAGCAAATCCTAAAATCTAGGAAACATTTTCAGGGCTCCTATGCCTTTCAGTGACTATTCATTTTAATTTCAGAATAGCCAACAGCACATATCTAATAAAAACATTTTCCAATTGACTGTTACATTTTTCCTTTTATGTTATGTTATAAAATGTTTTGTAGCGCGCTCTGCTACTGCAAAGTATCCTGGCGCTATATGTGAGATTGACCAGAGACATCAGTCAAGGGGGAGATTAGATGCTGAGATTGAACCCCGCCAGTGTGGGTGATGCTATCAAAGAAAGCGGCAGAGAATTCCATGATTGAGCTGTTTGAACAGAAATGGATTGACCGCCCAATCTTGCGTATCTGACTTTGGGCATTGTCATCAAATACAGATTAGCCGATCGGAGAGCGCGGCGAGGGGTGTACAAAATGAACCTTTTATGCAGATATTGTGGACCAAGTTGGTGCAAGGCGCGATAGGCCAGGACCAGCGATTTGAACGAAATGCGATGGGCCACTTGGAGCCAATGAAGGTCTCGGAGATGGGCACACACACTGGTTCTTCTCGGGAGATGAAACAGGAGTCGCACAGCCCCGTTCGGAATAATCTGCAACCGTTTTATGAGGTATGCGGGGAGACCACTAAACAGTGCATGGTCCTAGTCAAGCCTTGCCAAAATCAGGGCCCGCAGAACAGTCTCTTTCGCCTCCCTAGGGAGAAGCGGAAAGAACCTCTTGAGTGACTTGAGGGTGGCGAAACAGGTCCCAGTAAGTTTTTTTAGGTGGACTTCAAACTTGAGGTCTGTCCGAACCATACCCCCAGGTTTTTTGCCAGGCCTCCGAAAGAACTGGGACACGGAAGATCAGTCGGCCGACCAGAATGAGGGCTAGAACATCAATTTAATACATTCAAGGAAAGGGTAAAGTCACATTTTTCAATTGCTTAGAAAAATGTTTTTCGTGAATAATAAATATAACTAATGCAAATATTAAAGCAACTAAACAGATTATTACAAAAACAATCCTGGCTCCAAGGGACCAGGAGGACCACACAGGGCCATAGGAATTAGGACGAAGAGCTGCACAGGGCTGCTCGTCCTCAAAAATGGGACTGCTAAAGGGGTAAATTTTTGACAAAAAGAAGTCATTCTTGGGGAAATTGAAGCCGCTGTACAACCAAGCCAGAGGAGAGTCTTCTCCCTGTGTCCGTTTGAGCCTCACAGGCAGGCTCTTGTTTCCATGGTGGAGCAGCACAACTCGCAACTCAAGAATCACTGCCCAGTTTCAAGGGAAAAAAGTCTTTCAGGAGAGGGCAGTCACCCACCAGGCAAATGCTCTCAGCGATCCTGTCCACTGTCTCAGGCAGTGCACCAGTTTTTTTCACTTCAATATAACAGGCACCAGAGACACAGCACCTGTACCCTAATCTCAAGTCCTTCCGTAGCTCCTGTATTGCTCAGCTGGCACACTGCTCATTCGTTGGGGCCACACATTGCATCCAGTGTACCCAGGTATCTCTTGACCGACAAAGGTGCAAACTTGCATTCACTTTAGGACCAGGATTCAGAGACCTGATGCTAGGATCTCTGAAGCAACCCTTGTTTCAAAATGGGTCCCCTCAAGCAAAGCCTCCTCGCCATTCTGGTCGGTCTGTGACACTCAGCTGGGCATCAAAACTTGTTCCACGATTTCTCCTTTCTGATATGTGACCCCGTCTTTCGCCCAAGACCGTGGTAGGGGTACACACTTGATCACAGGGATTCCGCCTTCGCTGAGGTCCTAGTTGCTAGCAATGCCTGTGCTGGTTACCTTCAAACTAGACTGGTGCGGACGCTGACTCCCTAGGCTGAATTTGATGTCTGGGCCCCTCTTGCAATGGTTGTAAGGCAGCAAATATCTATTGGTGGACAGAACAAAAGGTCTTTAGACAAGGCACAGAACCAGTCGATCAACAGAGGGGATAGTTTCAAGATACTTCCTAGTCTTGGGACGCCTCAGATATTAGCCAGGCACCCAAGAACCACTTTCATCTATCTATGAAAGAGAAAGAAAAAACAGCCTGGACCTATTGGCAAGTATAAAAGGAACTCTTTGGTAAACTGACAAGATTAATACATCACCCAATCCCAAGCAAGTCTTTATTCATTTTCTAAATTGTGAGGAAAAGAGAAAAACAGACATACCCTAAATCCTTACATTGGTGTATTTCTGTGTGCTAATCTGAAAACCCTAAAAAAAAGGAAATGTTCTACACTTTTGCTCAAACTTTACATTACTTGTACAGGACTGCAGATACTTCTAAATGATTTTTCTTAGTAAAAGCACCTACATTGTACGCTTAGGACCATGCTTATGTTATAGGAGCAGCAGGAAAATCTAAAACTGCTAATTTAACAGGGCTTCTTATCTATAAAACATTTCCTTCAAAACATTTTTGCTAAGGATCACATGGGCATCTTCCCTGAGTTCTACTTTTTATGATCCAACCTATGCAACATCAGCTCTTATAAGGACTGTCCGTTTATGTACAGACACTAGCTAATTAAAAACTAGCAATGCCCTTGCAAAACTATGTAGCATGGAATAACATACAATAATGGTGTTATCACCTAAGCATTTTAGAACAAAAACTACCCACATCTAGCTCCCCTTAAAGGTCAAAATAAGGGAACAACAATCTAGACTACTGATCCTGTCATAATTTCATCAAACATGATGGGCAGTAACATAACATATATTTGTATTCATTTTATTAATGCGGTTTAAAACAGTGTTACTGAATAGCAAATTAAATGTCTAATTTTTATTTAAGACAATTTAGACAGGCTAAAAAAATTTGAGAAAAGGAGAGAGCAACACACATTACCTAGCCTTAATTTGTAGAGGAGCTAGCCCCCTTCTTCCACTTTGACAGTAGGAAACCTGAAACCGGGTTCACTTCTGTCAACACTATCAACCCCTATTTTGTAGCAACTGGCCATTAACAAAGTTATAAGAGGTGGATAGCACATTTGAGAGAACTAAAATAACATGAATACCCAAACCCCAATCCTTTTAGCAAATGTACAAATGAAACATGAGGGCGAATGAATTCAAACTAAATCCCATTGCCACAGCTTTATTAGTGCTGTATATATGGCCAAGCTCACATTTACAATTGTATTGTGGTATATTCATATGAGTGCATAAAAACTTGCTTTTGCCAACAAAAAATAAGCACAGCTCCTCCTTTCCCTACGCTGCCATCTTGTCTTTAAAAAACTTTCAGATGTCAAAATGTCAAAGCAGACCTTGCTCTGATAGCCCTGCCAGGCTTCTAAATATAGAACTGACTTTTAACTCTTCCCAGCTGTCCTATTCTGTGTGCAAGTTTTCCATGCAGCTTTCCCTTTTTAAAGTCGCCCTGAAAACAGAAAGCTGACCCATTCCCCTGTTTGTCAGTTTAATAACTTCTGCTGGTTTTTTATACATATTTTCAATTGTAAGCAGTGTGCAAAATACTTGTCAGCTCTTTGTATTATACCTAAATGTATGCATTTACTTAAGCCTAAGGCAGGTTAAAAGCTGCTCAGAATGCAGAATTTTGTTTTTAATGGAGTGAATTTTGCCCAATTTCGACTTTGGTATTTGGGGCACTTAAAAATTAATATCCTATAATTCTTTTGCATAATAGTCATCCTCAAAATGTTCTCTAGATATTCCAGAGATTGGGCTTCAGAAATATATCTTATACCCTTATAAAAATGAGTTTTTTTGGTCTGCGCAGAAAAGTTTATGCAAATATGCTCATTATGTGGTACACAACTTACATTTAATTTTAATGCTAGGAGGTCACAGTATGAGTTCAGCTTTATAAATATTAAACTAATTTAAAAGCACTTGTTTTAAATAATTTTTTCATTATTAATATCTATATTTTTTAATAATTAAACCAATACATTTGATAATTCCACATAGGCAAGGAATGAAGCTTGCTTTTCCTATCCTATTTAGACTAATTCATAAGCCTAAGCACAGAAGCCTAACTTAAAACATGAAAAGTTTTGCGCCACTTTTTTTTAAATGGACAATCCTTTTTTAGCATCAGAACCAATAATCTGCATATGTAAAAAGGCCTTAAAGGAAATCCCTGTATGACAAACAAACCCAGGCAAGACAAAATAGACTGGCAACGTTCGAGTAAAAGAAGAATGAAATGTTATGAATTCTCTTTATATAGACATTATTTTGACACTAATCATTTATTTGTAGTTACAAGAAGATACTGTCCTGATGACACTCTCATAGTGTCGAAACGTGTAGACGGACGATATTAATTTCTTTTCTGTACCACTGGGAATATTACCATCTCTAGAGATTGTGTATATTTGTTGGCATAATTATTTTATTGCTTTTTAAAAATAACCTTTTTCTTGATCATATCAATGAGTGCTTTCATGATTTTTTATCAAATGTATTAAATTGTATTTTCCATGATACCTTTAGTGTTTCATTACCTTCTTTCACTCTAACGTTGCCAGTCTATTTTGTCTTGCCTGGGTTTGTTTTTTTGTCATACAGTGTTTGCCCTGTCCCAGGAAACATATCCTTCTCAGGGGGTCCTTGTTTGTTTCACACTTAAAGGAAATCCCTACGTTAAACGTTTTCCTGTTATCCAAAATAATGAACATCATTTTTTAAACTTTTTAAAACCACAGTCTGAAATGCAGGATTTTACCCTGTGTTTAAGTGACAAAATCCTGGCTGAGTCAACATTCCTGTCTCTCCGTGGCCTATAATCAAAACAGCTGCTGCTAAGCTGCAGTTAAAACAGCTGTTGTAAAGTTTTTTAGGTCTCGCCTGTCGATGCGCATCGAGCAAGCGAGAGTATTGGGACTTATCCACTCTTTATCCACTGCAAGGAATCGTGGCGATTCCTTGCAGTGCCCGTGACTTTTAAGCTCAATGCGCATGCGCATTGAGCTTAAAAGCGCGTGCACGTCCGTCTTGGTTTACCCGCTCCGCCCCCTCCCCTTCCCGCCGTGTTGCATTTCTCCTCCCCCCTCCCCTCTCCTCTGTCCGTCTTGTTAGTTTAATTTAACCCGCTCCGCCCCCTCCCCTTCCCACCGTGTCGCATTTCTCCTCCCCCTCCCCTCTCCTCCGTCCGTCTTGTTAGTTTAATTTAACCCGCTCCGCCCCCTCCCCTTCCCACCGTGTCTCATTTCTCCTCCCCCCTCCCCTCTCTTCCCTCCGTCTTGTTTGTGTTTACTAACACGTCATTTATACCATGAATCTAAGCAACGTATGGTGAGCTTTCGGAACGACAAGATGGCCGGCCCCTTTAGCTCTTTTCACCTTTCCGCGTTGTCCTTTCTCCGTGTTTGTTATCCTCTAAAGCACGTGTGACCCGTCGACGCAGCGTTGTGCGTGCTTTTAAATAATGGCGCCTCCGCTTTCGCTTCAGATATGCCGGTGACCATGCCGAGTTTCAAACGTTTAGCTCCGTAAAGGTAATCTTTTTTATAATGAGAGGCACTATTTTATGCGTGATGGTTGGATGACCTGTGCTCCCGGCCCGGTTCTATTTAGCCAAGTGAGTCGTCTCATGTTCATGAGCCATTTAGTTACATAACTTTGCTAGTACTGTTAGTGCTTCATTTTGCTAATATAGGATGTGCATGCTTGAATGGCACGTTCTGCGGAACGCTTGCAATGGAGTTAACTGAGTCGACGTTGCCGGCTAACCCGCATTTGCCTCTTTGGAACCATTTTATTGACATAGACCCCTCTAAGTGTAGGACTCTTGTTATGCTTTCCAGGTGTTTCCATTTTTATAGTGTGCACTTTTTACACGTTTTATCCGTCTGTGGTTTTACTTTTAGTCATCCATTGTTGCGTCACGTAGTACACATCACTCTGTGCGTCCCATCACCTTTTTGCGCTGTTGACACTTAGTGACTTACATCATCAAGTCTTACATAGTGTACGTTACTGTACTGCTATAGAGGCACCACACACAGTGACACTTATGTTTATAGGTCAACTGTGCTTGCCCCCATCAATGGGCCATTTGTCATTTAACCAGGAGTTAGTACTGCATCTACACCATTCCTGCACTTTTTTATGCGATGGGGCTTGGTTCCTTGTTAGTTGTGCCGCATATGTTAATGTCTCAACGGTGCCTGTTCCTTTCAATATGATATGTGTTCCTATATATTTGGAGATGATATGATATGCACATCATGCATGCAACTTTTGAAGCGATTATTCCTTGTTTATCGTAATTGGGCTTTTGTTGATTTAGGCTTGCGCAATGGAGGGCCACTTACAATAGGTAATCTTGCTGTGTCTCGCAACAATTCGGCTGTGGTGGTTCTGTACTTTCTTGATCCTTGTTTTCTTTTTTTCTTATCGACATACTGCAATGGTGTCCTGATTGTTTTCTCTTTTAACAGACTTCACAACATGAACCATTTACTATAAAGCCCCTCCCCCTCAAACACTCACCCTCACTCACCCTCCCTCACCCTCAACCCCTCACCATCAAACCCTCACTCACCCTCAACCCCTCACCCTCAACCCCTCACTCACCCTCAACCCCTCACCCTCACTCACCCTCACCCTCACTCACCCTCACCCTCTCACCCTCACCCCCTCACCCTCAACCCCTCACCCTCAACCCCTCACCCTCAACCCCTCACCCTCAACCCCTCACCCTCAACCCCTCACCCTCAACCCCTCACCCTCACTCACTCACCCTCAACCCCTCACCCTCAAACCCTCACCCTCACTCACCCACCCTCAACCCCTCACCCTCACTCACTCACCCTCAACCCCTCACTCTCACTCACTCACCCTCCACCCCTCCCCCTCGACCCCTCCCCCCCTCACTCACCCTCAACCCCTCACTCACCCTCAACCCCTCACTCACCCTCAACCCCTCACTCACCCTCAACCCCTCACCCTCACTCATCCTCACTCACCCTCAACCCCTCACCCTCACTCACCCTCACTCACCCTCAACCCCTCACCCTCACTCACCCTCAACCCCTCACCTTCAACCCCTCACTCACCCTCACTCTGACTCACCCTCACTCAGCCTCAACTACTCCCCCTCACCCTCACTCACCCAAAACCCCTCACTCACCCTCACTCACCCTCACTCACCCTCACTCACCCTCACTCACCCTCACTCACCCTCACTCACCCTCACTCACCCTCACTCACCCTCACTCACCCTCACTCACCCTCACCCACCCTCACCCACCCTCACCCACCCTCACCCACCCTCACTCACCCTCACTCACCCTCACTCACCCTCACTCACCCTCACTCACCCTCACTCACCCTCACTCACCCTCACTCACTCACCCTCACTCACCCTCACTCACCCTCACTCACCCTCACTCACCCTCACTCACCCTCACTCACCCTCACTCACCCTCACTCACCCTCACTCACCCTCACTCACCCTCACTCACCCTCACTCACCCTCACTCACCCTCACTCACCCTCACTCACCCTCACTCACCCTCACTCACCCTCACTCACCCTCACTCACCCTCACTCACCCTCACTCACCCTCACTCACCCTCACTCACCCTCACTCACCCTCACTCACTCACCCTCACTCACCCTCACTCACCCTCACTCACTCACCCTCACTCACCCTCACTCACTCACCCTCACTCACTCACCCTCACTCACTCACCCTCACTCACTCACCCTCACTCACTCACCCTCACTCACTCACCCTCACTCACTCACCCTCACTCACTCACCCTCACTCACTCACCCTCACTCACTCACCCTCACTCACTCACCCTCACTCACTCACCCTCACTCACTCACCCTCACTCACTCACCCTCACTCACTCACCCTCACTCCCTCACTCACCCTCACTCACTCACCCTCACTCACCCTCACTCACCCTCACTCACCCTCACTCACCCTCACTCACCCTCACTCACCCTCACTCACCCTCACTCACCCTCACCCTCACTCGCCCTCATTTGAGTTAGAGCTTTTAGAATTGTTTATGGCTTTTTTTATTTGTAATTCTTTAGCATTGGCTACAGGAAAGAAAAATGCTAAAGATTTACAAAAAAACCCATAAACAATTCTAAAAGCACTAACTCTAATGCTGCGAGACCTATTGCATTTCCAATGCTTGTTTTTTCGTGTGTTGAAATGGAAGCACAATGACTGTCCATTTAAAACTGAGGCAGTTCAATGCGTTTTCTATAATGTGTTTTAGTTCAACAACATCCAATTTTACTCCTATGTGTTTGCCTGTTTATATCTAATACAATGTATCTAAGGAAAATGCTTGAAGTTTATTTATTGCAAAACACACAATTTTTTTTTTTAGGCCAATTTATTCCTATTGAATGTGAATTCTAATTTTATCTTTTAAGCATTAGCAGTTTGTACATGTGCATAGTTGCTTATTCTTATCAATGTAATAGTAACATATGGTTATTTAGCATATCATATGGTTCATTTCTGTATTTTAATTTAATTTTTATTTAATATTTATTAAATGACATTTTGCTTAACCGACTGATGACAGCAAGAAAACACATACAAACACATTAAGCTCATTCCAGACATATACAGAAGGGGTCATACGCTCAGGAAACCTAATACAGCGCGCTTAAGGCTAGCAATCCTTACACAAAGAGCGCAATCACTATTTACTTACAGAAGTTACAATGTAAAACCACGAACCACATAGACATTTAAACACACATTTAGCCCACAGATAAACACTTGGGACAGAAACAAAGGACAGTCCACAGACTGTTCTTAAACCAAACCATTTGTAAATACTAGTTGTAAGTCATATTTCCAAGAAGAACTTCTCAATAGTATTCCAAAAGACTGCAAAAAAAACAGCCCAACCGACTGTTTTGTTTCCAAGAAGCTAAATACACTCAATTCACTAGCTTTGTCTGGCATAACACCAAAAAATCGCTCTGCATTTCTCCATTCATAAAATTGCGCAGAATAAGTATCCTTGTTTGTATTTTTGTCATATTTTAATTCCCTGGGGATAAGTCACCAAGGAAGAAATATGGTTTTATACCTAAACCTATTTAGGTATTCCCTCAGTGGAGCCTGCTAATTTAATTCACATCTCAGTATGGTACCTCCAAAACGCAACACATTCTTTGATGTGTGCTTGAAACAGGCCTGCCAAAAATAGTGCAGAATATGCAGTATTCTAATCAAAGTAGTGCTTAAGGTACTTTTCGTAAGTTGCGCCGTTCAAACAAATTCAATCGGAGAAAAATCTCCTCATTACCTGCCTACAAAAATTGCTATTCGTATCTATCCCATACAAATCCAAAGTTGGCCAACACAAATTCCAAAGCCACAGTAAGCGTTACTAAACTACCTTATCAAAGGCATCAAAAACCAACAGCGAAGTGCCGCAGAACGACTCTTACCAAACAAATGGTTGTCCAAATTCTAACTGCCAAGTTCTGAATGACCCAACTGTCGTTTTTTTTTTTTTTTTTAGAATACTCACGCCAAAAAGTTTCTCCGTCACGAGTAACATCATGTGGAGGATCAAAATCGGGAAGATCAAAAATATACTGGGCTGCTGAGACCGAGAATCCCCTGGATCTCTGTGCACAGAGTACCTCGTTAGTAGAGTCCTGTCCTCCACAGTAGATTTCTGTCTCCTGACAAGATCACTCCCTTAGATAGCCACTTCTCTGAGGAGCCCAACGTTGGGCGCCATTTGTAGAAAATAGAAACCTTCTCAGGTGTCCTACTGATACTTGGTCCTTTTAAACCAACAAAGAAGAAATTGGCACAGAAGCTAAAATATGAAAAGAATACATTTATTCACCTCAGATGAGGGAGACTACGTCACACAGAAGCCTTAGCAACTGAATGAGGCAGTCTAAGGAGTACAGAAAACGGGGGCCTTATATATGCTTAAGGTTACATAGTCCGCATAAGACCAAGGGGCAGTCCTGGCTCATGTAAGCATGCAAAATGCCTAAGATGGGCATGCAAGATCTGCTTGATCAACTAAGTGGGAGGTGAGTTACTTCTTCATACAGCAACAAAAATAGCCTGACAGTTCTACTAGAGAAGCAGGTGCATTCTACTAGCTAGGCCTTTCTGAGCATGTGCGAAGGTGGAAGAGGCAAAATCTAGTTCGTTTCTAGGCAGATTACAAGAGCAGTGAACACTGAGGGCGGACAGAGCACATGGCGAGCACGTGGCAGCACATGGCAAACAAGATGGCTGCCAGAAGTACAAAATGGCTTTCAGCTCATGCTAACAAATCCCTGCAATAATTAACACAGGGCTCATGTACCTGTACCCTCAACACTGGTATAGTGCACCTAGCTAGAGGAGTGGCTGACCTATGACAGGGCAGTGGTTTGTAGGCATGGCACACGGATGTGTACCATGTCGACTCTTCACTTTGTTCTGCACCAAAACACGCAGCCTACAAAGGCAGTGTGTGTAAAAAGGTACAGGGCCTTTAAGGGTGGCACAATAAGTGCTGCAGTCCTTAGAGGTCTTCCCTGGTCACAGTTCCCTGGGTGCCTCTTGTACCATTTACCAGGGTCTGACCCGTAGCCAGAGAGTGCTAATTGGGTTTTGTTTTTAATGCGGTTTAGTGGGGGCAACCATGCACAAAGAGGGCACTTTCTTACACTTTGCGGCTCCAGGTGGTCCTTGAGTCCTCACTTGGTGGGGGGACAGGTCTGACTTTCAGGAGCACAGTGTCCTCTTGATAGACCGGACTTTGCGTTTTCTGTACCTCTGGTCTGCAGGGAGGTAGCTTCTCTACTCCAAGAGAGATTGCTGGCAATTTGCGAAGGGCTGGAAGTCTCCAGGGGTTCTTGGCAGCTGGTCCGCTGCAGGACGGGTTACTGGTCACGATTGTAGAGAATGGTGCAGGCAGGCAATGTTTGATGCCTAAAGTCCACAGCAGTCGTCGGTTCTCCCTTCACTTGCTGCTCTACTTTGTTCTCTTCTTAATCTGTCTAATCTAAGTTCCTGGTGTCAAGTGTGCCACCTAAATGCTCGAAAGTCGGGGCGTCATAAGCAGTGACCGGTAGTAGCCAATGGGTTACTTACCTTTGGGGTGTCTACACCCCCTTTTTATGACCACTTCCTGTGGGGAGTAGTGTAGGAAGCTGGCTCTGTACACACTAAACCAAAGTACGGTATAGTGTGCAGAGTCCAGCGGATCTGCAAAGGCTTACAGAGGTAAAAGTGGATCATACCTTGCACTCAATGTGTAGGTAAAATGATTTCACACACTGAAAGACTGAACTCTGACCAATTGTTTTGTAAAAATATTTTAATTTCAATTAATTTTTAGAATCAAGCAGAACTTGGTGCAGGTAAGTAAAATAGTACTTTTCTTGAATAATGCAGTTGAATGCAGTTAGCTTTGTGAAAAGGTAGGTCAAGTGTTCCGAAACGGTTGAAATTACTTTGCAGTTACTTTAATTACATTGTTATTACTTTTCAGATTACTTTTTCGAGTCACTGTGGTATGCCTAGATATCACACTAGGACACCAAAGTGTTCAGGGTGTTTGTATGGAAACAAAAGAAACATTTTAAGTTTTTCAGAGGACAAAAGTCCATGCAATCCTATGGAAGAAAATTAGGTTATCGGTTTGCAGGTAAGTAAACTATCTTTGGATGTGGGAGCAAAGCTCCTAGGGTTTAGCTCAGGGCTAACACAAGGTGCATCCACAGCACACAAGGTGCACCCACAGCAGCACAAGGGCGGCCGGGTACGGAGCGCTAATTTGGCATTGGGTGCCCTGCTTTCAATAGGAGTTGCCGGTTGTTGTAGGTTCAGATGAGGAAGTCTTCCAGGAGGAACCAACAACAGGGCAGGTAAGTTGGAGGGCTCAGGGATGTAGGTGCACCTCAGGTCCTCTTCCCGAGGAACGCTGGATGGTTGCATGCCCTTTGAGGTCTGATTTCACCTTACTGGTCAATCGGCCGGGGGGGGGTAGCCTCCGTGCAGAGGCTGCTGGCGGCATCAGAGTCCTGGAGAGGTCAACATCCGGTGTACTCTGACTCTGGAGTGCCGGGGGACCTCGCTGGGACCGGTGGGACACTCTGATTTGGGCTGTTGGTGTCTGGTACAGAGGTGGTTCCAGGTTTTGGGTTTTTGTCCTCCGTTGGTTCGGAGTCTTTCTTTGATTCTTTTGAACAGAGCTGCTGTTCACCGGAGATCCAGTCTTTGTTGAAGGCAGTCAGTCCTCCCAGGTGTTCTGGAGGTTACTGGCTGCAGGACAAGGTGATTTTTGACGCAGGACCTCGGGGAAACTGCATACAGGTCAGTAGGGATGTGGCCAAGTCAGTTCTTCTCTGCAGTCTCCTCTGCTGGTCACCTTCTTTCGTCCTTTGTAGATTGCATAAATCTTCCTTCTAGGTTTAGGGCTACCCCTAAATACTATATTAAGGGAGCACTTTAGGGGTCTCGAAGTAGTAGCTAATGGGCTACTGACCTTAGTGTGACTACACCCTTGGTGTGCTCACCCACGTGGGGAGTAGGTAAATCCTTTATCGTGATTGGCAAGTGCCTACCATCTGCTACTTGGATGGGCACTGTAGAGTGGGCTTCACCTTGCCTCCCCCACCTAAGGGGTGGGGTTGGCCGACGTGGGCACACCTTCTGGGCTGCTCGAAGTTTTCCCCGCCTGGCCTCCCGCCGAGAAGGGGTGAGAGAGAAAGGGGGCTTGCTCCTGATAGCAAGTGAGGCTTTAGGTCATGTTACAAAGGAGGCAGGGCCTTCAAACTCCCCTGCCACAGATGGCTCTGGAGAAGTGTGGCTCAATGGTTAGAGCGGCAGACCCTGATGCAGAGGTCTAGCCCGGGACCAGGGTTCAATTCCCCGCCTCGGCGGGTCTTGGGCTCAAAAATTCCACGAACCTGATAATTCTCGCCTCCGTGCCTATTCCAATCATGGAGTCCCACTCTGCAACTCTGGGCAATAGCTTGCTTAATTTTCCACAACTGCCCCCACAACGCTAAGGATGCCTGGCCTCCACCTTGGGGGTGCCCAGGAGTGGACGCCTCACAGGGAAAGCCAGGATGGGTTCCACAGCGGTTTTCGTACAAGTGCCTTGAGACCCTTGCGGGTGAGTAGTGCGCTATACAAGTATTAATTTACATTTTCCTGACCTGGGAGAGGTGCGACCACCTCTGCCCAGGAAAGGCTTTGGCTCTGGGCCCAGAAAGCGTAGGCTCCCACCCTGGGGGTCCAGAATACTGTCTCGTGGTGGCAGGCTGACGTTTACCAGTCGAACTTACCAGAGGCTGGTTGTTTTTCAGGGGGCATCGCTAAGATTCCCACTGTGTGCATTGTTTAATCCCACACTGGCTTCAGTGTGGGTTTATTATGCTGAGAAGTTTGCTACCAAACTTCCCCGAATTTAGTAAAGCAATTATGTTGCTGTGGGGTTTGTAATGATAAACCCCCTTACACTCTTTATGGCTTAACTGCTCTTACAATGGGTAAGAATGAACTTGGACACTGTAGGGGTACAGTATTAATGCAACCCCAGTGTTATCCTGCACCCAGCTAGAGGGGTATCTTACCTATACCATAGGCAGTGGTGGGTTGCAGGCTTGGAACACAGGTATGTGTGCCATGTTGACCCTTCACTTTTCTCTGCTCCAAAACACTCAGACTGCAATGGCAGTGTGTTAAGGTACAGGACCTCTAAGGGTGGCACAATATCGGCAGGGATCCAGGTCACATCAAGTCAGTCCATCAGAAACCTGGCAAAGTGAGGGGGTTAGTGCAACAGAAAACCACTTTCCCTCAAGTAGGCATAACCCTGACCCAGAGAGCCTAAGTCCGCCAAAACTAAGATTGTGGTTTTCTAAAATTTGTGTCCACATCAGGTAGCCTACCTTAGGGTTGGAACTAGCCTGATGGGGCGGACATGCATCCCGACTCGCTAATGTTTCCATCTGTCCTGGTGCCAAGTGGGTCTGGGGCGGGGGGGTGGCATTTCCCCTGTCTGGGGGAAGCCCTGGGTCTCATATTAAAAGCAGCAGAGGCCTTAGAAGCCTCCTGCCTTGATATGCTGATCACTTAGCCGTACTGCTTGGAGGCGGTGACAACCCCTCTGGCCAGAGCAGGCATTGTTTCTGCCCTCAGAGCAGGGGCTCTCTCCTGCAGGGGGGTCAGTGGCCGCTCTGTGGTACCAAGCTGGTGTACACTAGTAGCTGGTAGGCGTTCAGGGGGCACCTTTAAGGTGCATGTATTAATAAATCCATAACTGGAATCAGTTGGGTTTAATAAGATGATACCTTTGATACCAAACATCTCTAGTTTAATTGAAGAGCACATGTAGCTGGGGAACTCTAAAATATCAGTGTCCAGCACATGTGCTCAAAAATGGCTTTCCTGTTCACTTGTAATATCTAAGAATCAACTTGGACATCACAGGGTTATATCTGCTTGTGCAGATATGTCCACACATGTAGTATAGTGCACCCTGCTTTAGGGCTGGAGGCCTGCTATAGGGGTCATGTACCTAAACTGCATGCCTGCCTCCAGACATGGCACAGAGGAGTTGTGCAATGTCCTGTCTTCACTTTTCTCTGCACTGTGGCATGCAGCCTGCAATGGCATGTTTTAAGTTGGTGCTGAGGGATCCCTTAGGGCTGCACAGGACATGCTGCAGCCCTTAGGAACCCTCTTTAGCCTCTTTGCTCTATGGACCAGTGGTACCATTTACTAGAGTTACAAAGGGGGCTAGAGGGATTACCAAGTGGGGGAACAATTGTACAGTTGTAGTGAGAGATATGGCACTGGGGGCTTGGATAGCAGGAACCCAGTGCAATTCTGTCAACTGCTTCCGATACCAGACAAAGTGTGGGTAACTGTCAAAAGGGGCGCTTTTCTACTGTATCCGTGGTACTCTATAGGTTGTATCAAGTAAGTGGAATACATGTTATTGACTGTAACATGAAGTTGACAAGTGCTAGCATTCTGATCTGCAGGTTCTATTTCTAAATTGTAATAGTAACCTATCAACTAATGTTGATGCTTAATAAATGCATTGTAATGGCTACATAACTGATCTGTAGCATTATTTATAAATATTGCTTTTAGTTCAGTTGAGTTCCCATGTCCCAGTGTTCACTCTACATAGTGCAGACACTGAATTGACACATGTAGGCTTTAATGTAAGAGCGGTGCCTTGTTTAGGTTGTAGAATGTAATTGATTTCCCACCTTCAATATACCTTTAAAGTATTTGTGTGATAGTAAGCTACTTTTCATCGAAAACCAATTTAAACCAAATACCTTATCTTGATTCAGTGTCTGCCACCGCTTTCTACCGTGCACAGCCTGTCATAGAGTTCATGTGTGAAGTGTTGGACGTTCAAAACATCAACGAACAGACTAAGCCTCTCACAGACTCGCAGCGTGTCAAGTTCACCAAAGAAATAAGAGGTATTTGATCTGTTCCATAAGCAGTCTTCATTTTTAACCATGTAAACTAGTTTGTTTATAGTTCAGTGTTCTTTTTTCTCATTGATATGGTGAACGTTGAAAATGTACTACTATCGTTTTTCTTTTTTTTTTTCTTTTTTTTAAATGGGACCGCTGTTAAGGTGCATCTTAAAAAGCATGATTTAGCTTCGTAATTGAGAAATTGTGGTGGTCGTTGAGGGGGCTGAAACCTACTAAAGCAACAGCCACACCTGTCGGGGCTAACCACAAAGTCACAACCTGTGCTTAACTTTCTGGTAGCTTGCCACAAAAGCAGTCAGGCTTGACTTGGTGGCAATATGTAAGGTATTTATGCAGCACACAAACTGTAATAAAAGGAAAATACCAGACAAGAAAAGTTCCACACAAATCTAGAAAAATTGAGTACAATTTTAATAAAGACCAAAACAAGTGAAGTCCAATCAGTAGAACAAGAGATAAACAATTTAAAGGTTGAAGTAAAAATAGCATCAGGAAGCAGAGAGCGTGAACTGTGTTCTTCTGGCCTCGCTAGACTGGCGCAAAATCACAAGTGCAGATTGATCAAGATACAGGGACCAGGTTAGTTTAGCTGAAAGTTTCCTTCTCAAAGTCTGGTATGCAAAGTTCAAAGCTTCAGAATTTCACAGGAGGAGCTCAACGGATGACAGCCAAAAGTTCAGGACCTGGGAAGTCTTCTCTTAGGGACCGGGAACTCACTTCAGCAGAGGTTAGCAGTTCCAGTTGCGCCAGTGGCCTAGGGTCAGCTGGGTAATTATAGCGAGTGCTCGGAAACTTGTGTGTTCCAGTTGGTTCAGAACAGGAGGTGAGGTGAGCTAACTGACCCTTGGAGCTACTTTGGTATTCTGGGTTCAAGGAACTGGTCTGAGAAACAAGGTACAGCAGTATTTTTAAGAACATGGCAGGCTTTGTGCAGCAGGGCAGTTTTCTGGTAGCAGAAGCCCTTGTTGCACTAAAATGATGGACCGAAGGCTGTACAAATCAAACATTCACCAGTCAAGAGATGTGGGTTAAATCAATCTTTTACTAAGCATGCGACCCAGTTGGGACCAGGCCATATGCAAATCAGTTTTGAGCTTGCTCCTCATGGGAACAGTCCAGCCCAAACTGCCAAGTCATGTCTTCCCTGGATTAAAAACGACAGATTTATTCTAGATATGTGACTGGGATGAATTTTTGATTCGTTCAGCATACAGTCCATCTGTTCTGGTTGGAACATTCGAATTGTGACCTTTTCAGAATTGACTTAAAATACAAGTTAAATTGCAATTAATTAGCGACCAAACATGATATTTCTACCTACTCCTAAACAAAAGTCATAATTTACTACATGTAATAAGGTAACCCAATGTCAGACAATGGGAGAGGTAGGCCTTGCAGCAGCAAAAACGAATTTGATTTTTTTCACTTCCAGAACATCTAAAGTTAAAAGTATATGTCCAATCTTTTAAATACAATGCACCCTGGGCCGTTTAGGGCCTAGCTTAGGGGTGACTTGTTTGTATTAAAAAGGAAGGTTTAGGCCAAGCAAGGGGATTTATTTTGCCAAGTCGAAATGGCAGTTTAGAATTGCACACACAGGCTGCAATGGCATGCCTGAGATGTTTATAAAGGCTACTTAAGAGGGTGGCACAATAAGTGCTGAATATGTGCTAGTAGCATTTAATTTACAGGTCCTGGGTACTTGTACTAGGGACATCAAAGAAAATAAAGGTGTTAATTGGGTGTAAGTCAATTTTACCATGTTTAAAGTAGAGCACACAGGCACTTTAGCACTGGTTAGCAATGGGAAAGGGGGCACTGTCTTAAGTCAACAAAATGTGTTCAGAAAACAGGATGAGCAAAGGCAAATTTTGAGGTGACCCTGCAGAAAGTGCCAAGCCAACAGTTTTGTTTATTAGGTAGAACCTACAAGCTATCACATTTAGTCTGCAACCACAAGTGTGCTTCCTGCTCCGACACTAAGCAAGAGGAGCTTCACCCTCTTGGCCCTGATGATCCATTTTGGGGCACCTGCTGGGACTGGAAAGCTTAAGAATCATATGTTGGGAAGGTATTTCACAAATGTATGTTTAAACAAAAACTGTACAAGGAATCCTAACTGCGCTGCCGCTCCTTGTGTGAGAATGACTCAAACTGTTAAGTCGTTTTAGATAAATGTAAGTGCAAGTTTATATCTGAACACCCACTACTCAAAGTGCCTACATTGTCAGTGTGATGCCACCCTGGTGCTTGACTGCCCAAAACATAAATAAAATAAACATGTGGAGGGGAAAAGATTACCTCCCTCCTCCCCCCACCTTTGTGTTATGCCATGTTGATTTAGGGGATTTGTCCGGAGTCTGTTACAACCAATGTCTCTGTTCTCCAGCTTAGTTGTATTTTATTTATGTACCTATGAGCTAGGACCGATCTGTCCAAGAATGTAAGCCTTTGAACTTCATGTTAAGTACATTTGATAGAAGTTCCAATACCTACTGAGGGGACTAACCTAAATAACCTTGGCATTCCGCAGGTCTGAAAGTGGAGGTGACTCACTGTGGGCAAATGAAGAGGAAGTACAGAGTCTGCAATGTCACCAGACGTCCTGCCAGCCACCAGACGTGAGTATTGTTTGTATTTGCAATGGATGGAAGGATGGAGGCTATCTTTGGTATGTGACAAATGCTACAGTATGCTGTAGGAAACACAATATCTGGTTTAAGCTTTCTTTCTCAAGGGGCAAATCCGATGCAGTCAAACTTATTACCTAAAGAAGTAGTCTTGTCTCCAAAGTTTTTTCTAAGGTATGCATGTCCAGACTAATTTCCCTACAGTTTATTCTCTGTTTTGTGGCATGTCTGCTGTCCAGGTTTGGCACCAGCATAAACACACCGGGATAGAACCACATCAGAATAGACTATTCTAGTTTCCAGTAGCGGCGCCTGCCTGTGACCACAGTATAGAAGCAAGTTAGTCTGTTTCTAGTCTGCCTCTGGAATACAAATTCAAAGTCTGTTATTTCATTGGATAGAGGTCAGTGTACTAATCAAATTATGGTTTGGGGGTGGTTTGAGGTAGACTGTTGCTTAATGCCTTTTAATTCAATTTTCTATTTCATATGTCACAAAATATGCTTTTTGGTGCTAAAAACATAACCATTATGGTGACCTATTCTTAAATAAATGAAGGTATATGAAATAAACAATCAGCCAATGGCCCTTCACTGATTTCTTGAAAAAAAAGGTAACTTTGCTATTCCATAACATTTGTCCAAGTATCTTAAGTGTGACACTATTTTGAATTTTTTTCCTGCAGGTTTCCATTGCAGCTTGAGAATGGGCAGGCCATGGAGTGCACTGTAGCACAGTACTTTAAGCAGAAGTACAACTTACAGCTGAAATACCCCCATCTTCCTTGTCTACAGGTGGGACAGGAGCAGAAGCACACTTATTTGCCACTGGAGGTAATACCTGCACTGTATATAGCGCGCACAATACTAACTGGATCAAGGGCACCACCTTAATTACTACTTTCTTTTGCAGCAGGGTGAGGACTCTCTTATAAATGTAATTCCCAACAATTCCTAATATTCTTAATATTAACTCCATTATTTGTACAATGATTAAGTTTGTCACCTTAAAGTAACTAAATTGTATAAGTCTGAAAAGGGCAGTTGTGGGTATGAGTACAGTTTGGCACCTACCAATCCTTTGTAATTAAGTTAAAGGTTGCTCTCTTCCCATATGTGCCTCCTGTGCCATTCTTTATTTTCTTCACCACAGTTTAACTCCCCATCCACCCCCATACTTTTTTCATGTCTTGCTTATAAAAGGTGCTTTTGTACAATGGGAGTCTTCTATGGGAGAATCAAATTTGTTCCTTTGGGTTCTAGACTTCTAAACCTAGCCTACACCTCTATAGTCATCAGTTTTACTCGCTGAAGCCTGTGTTTGCTATGTAGCAACTTTACTCCTTAGCCTCTTATTCTTAGAAGCTGTCCAGTTTTCCACTTTGCAGTACCTGTAAGAACTGCTGTATTATCACTGATTGTTGCCTGAGCTCAATATAGCACTCCTCATACACTTTTCGCCAAACTTACTATGCAGTTATTTGGCTTAGTCCATACAATCTGGCCTCACTGGTGGAAGAGGTCTGGATGACTAGATCTCTGCCATTAAATGCCTGATTAACACTGCTATTGAAACTGCACACCACCCCCCCCCCTCCCCCACCTCCCACTCCTGCTATCTGTAGCCACTCTAGAATATTTGTGATGATCCTCATGGGGTATCCCTAAAAGTGGAATAATCTATCATGGCTAAGTGACCAATATATGTCCAAAGTAAGGACGTTGGCTTTCCAAGAAGCTCCTGGAGCTTGGGTAACTGCAATTTTCTGCATGCTTCTGATTCATTTTTTCTCCAACATTGGATCTTCTATATAGTTAAATCTTTTATATAGCCACATTCTTGAATCATTCCCTGTTGTCAGGCTGGGAATCCCAGGTACATTAGAATAGCAGTATGCTGTGTAAAAATATACAACTTACCGTATTTAGTGTAAAATGGTCATATGCCAGAAACCATGTTTAGTAAAACATCCACCTCATTTCAAAGAACCCAAACTTCAGCCATTGAGTTGGAAGCTTAAGTACTCCTACTTTCCCTAGAGGCCACCATAGCTCAGATTTATACCGTCTTTGGTGTTTGAGGGAGTCCTCGGTCAGAACTCTGCTCTAACCGGTCAGTGAACCGTAAGTTAATTTCATTTTTCCTCTTCCTTTGATTTGAACAGGTCTTTTCTTCGTGTCTTTTGTACTGTTTTTAGGTAAAAAGCTTGTTTCAATTTCCGGACCAGGGTGATATTTGGTCTGATAAGCAACTGGCTCTATTACTGACAAAGGCGATATCTTTTTAAAACAGATTTCCTTGTGGCAGTAAGAAGATTTACACTGATGACCCTCACTCAATCTATTTATTATCTATATCCTAAATATGTCAGCGGATTGCACGATTTGTAGTTTCTCCACTAGGACTCTCAAGAACCGAGAAAAGAGGTTGGCATTATTTTGGATGAATAAAGAATTTTCCTCCTTTCAAAGGAGGTGCCCCTTCTACAGGGGAAGATTCTGTGAGAAGCGCCTCACCCCAAAAAAACACTTCCATGAAGCTGACGCACAAGAGCCTTGTACAGTTTCCAGAGCATGATTTATTAAGTACAGCAATTGCAGCCAACTCCTCTGCTGGCAGACCAGAGTCTGTGCTACAGAGACTCTCTTTTGACAAAAAAAGTAACAGATCTTCAAAGGAATCTTTAACAAAACAGCGGACATCGAAGAGCTTAACTCCTTTGCAGGGAGCTGGGTTTTTGTTGCAGTAGCACTCGCACACTCTTCACCTGAAATTTGATGCAACTTTTACTGAAGAGTACTGGGTTCCTGCTAACCAGGTCCCCAGTACCAGTGTTCTTGCCCAAAAATGTGCAATTGCGTCCCCTCCATTGGCAAAACCTATAGCACCCTTTAAGTCCCTACCTAGTAAATCATGCCACTGGTACCTAAGCCCGAGGTACTAAAGACTGTTCTGAAGGGCTGAAGCACGAATTTTGCCATCATAAGGGATCCCTCACCAAGCACATGCAAGGCTGCCATTGCAGGCTACATGTCTTGGTGCAAACAAGTGAAAACACAACATGACACACCCTTGTGTGCCATGTTCCCTAACACTTCTTGGAATATTTGTTAGCCGCCCCTACAGCAGGCCTAGCAGCCCTGAGGCAGGGTGCTGAATACTACATGTAGGGGCATACCTGTGCTGGTCAGTACTATTGCTGTCAGTACAAGTGACCAGGGAAGCCATTTAAAAACATGCTGGACATTGGTGAAAACTAGTTCGCCAGCTACATGATGGCCTCACTGAAGATAGGGATGTTTGGTATCCAATATCTTGTATTGATAAAACGCTGATTTACCAATACATGAAGTCAGAGGGCACCTTAGAGGTGCCCCCTGAAAACCTACTAGTCTCTGGTGTGCTTGTTGATTAGTTTCTGCCACCTGAGTCACTGTTTTGACGGCTTAACTGAGGCTTTGAGTCCAGGAGACGCAGAACAAAAGCCTGTCTGGGAAGAGGTGCTGTACATTATCATACATATACACCTCAACACCACCCTTTTAACAGTGCCAGCACGGAGGTCCATTAAAATGTATTGTACTTCACGTGCCAGGCCCTTTTTTAATTTTCACTATCCTCACTTTCAAATCCACCACTCACTTAATGACATAACCCCTCCACACATAGTCAAACTAAGTGCTCCCACGTATTCCGTCGGTTAGTAGCACGCCGCACCCCGTAGAGGGGTGCGAAGACCTCGATGATGAAGCATGACACCAAGGGTCCTTTTGGTGTGTGAGGGGTATTGAAAGAACACGGAGTGCTCTCCACCACCGTGGGGACCATTCTAGAAACATTTGTGTGTGGATTCTTTCCGTTTATGTAATTGTATTTGGGGAGACCGAATCCACCCCATTTAATCCCTCCTCTCCCTTTT
Source organism: Lissotriton vulgaris (assembly GCF_964263255.1). NCBI lineage: Eukaryota > Metazoa > Chordata > Amphibia > Caudata > Salamandridae > Lissotriton > Lissotriton vulgaris. Next base: position 950,436,452 of record NC_141687.1, on the reverse strand, counting down.
TGTTATATTTATTGCCATTATCCAGCCTCGAGACCATAGTGGCTGCCACAATTGTCTATAATGAGGTGTTGAAAGGAGGGGGACTAGTTTCCACAACTGCCTCATGAGACCTGTACATGTGCTGACCACTGTAGTGACCAGGAAAGCTTGGTCAATTTTTATGCCCAGACTTTTCACAACCGGCACTGGTGTGGGGGTAACGCCTAGCTCCTGGGGCCAGTAAGGGTTGCTTCTGGTGGGGATGACCAGGACCTCCGTTTTATCCGGATTAATTTTCAGTGAATTGACTCATCCAATTAACTGTACATCGGAGAATGTTTTGTGCCAGATCATGCGCGTGGGTGTGACTTGTCAATACGGAGGATGAGTTTGGTGTCATCTGCATAATTGAAGACTCTGCAGTCCCAGCTGGCTAGGGCCCCCATCGGAGCGTCAAGAAGTGATCATCGACGCCAACACGGGCAAACTCTCTCTCCTTAAGAGAAAGATCACCCCTGAACCACAATTGGAGCATTACTAAATTCCACTTAAGAAAAAGATGGACTCTGCTGGTGCCTCTGCCTCTATGGAGCCTGTATCACCACAGGCACATGAACTTTCACCCTCTCATTCCCAAGTGGAGGAGGGTGACGGCAACGACGAGGATGAGTATACCTATCCAGTCTACTCAGACCCAGAAGATGTGACTGAGCCATGGTCTGCTGGTGGCGATTCTGGGGACCCGCATTCGGGGCAGGAGCCTCAGCTTTTTTCAGCCAAGACTTCCCCCAACAGAAGACTCTGCAGCTTTCAATGCACTCATTGAAAGGGCGGCAGCCCATCACGACGTCGATCTCCATGCTGACCCAGTGGACGTCGACTTCCTCTTTGACACCTTTTCAGTCTCTGAAAAAACTGTAAAAACTTTGCCAGTGCTAAAAGGGGTGTTGAAACATGCGGCAGAAGTCTTCAAGGAGCCCACCCGAGCAAGAGTCATCAACCCACGTATCGACAAGAAGTACAAGGCAGCGCCCACTGATCCTACTTATATCAAAGGACAGTTGCCTCTGGATTCCCTGGTTGTCTCCAATGCACGCAAACGAGCCAACTCACAAACTACGGGTGATGCTCCTCCCCCAGACAAGGAATCAAAAGTATTTGAGGCTTTGGGGAAAAGGGCAGCTGCGCAGGCAGCCAACATATGGCGCATATCCAACACACAGGCGCTACTGGCGCGTTATGACAGGGCACACTATGATTCTCTAGAGACCCTTTTACAGCACTTACCCGATCAATATAAGGAAGCAGCAGAAATGTTGATACAGGAGGGGGAGCTTATCACCAATGCTTCAATTAAGTGCGCTCTGGACGTGGCTGACACCGCCTCAAGAGCAATTAACACTAGCGTTCTACTTCGTAGACATGCATGGCTCAGGATATCCGGTTTCAAGCCAGACATTCAAACTACCATCTTGAACCAGACGGTCAACCCAGACCACCTGTTTGGCCCCGAGGTTGATACCACCCTCGAGAAGATGAAAAAGGACACCGACACTGCGAAGTCTATGGGTGCCTTGCAGTCCCAGCAGTTTCGGGGTGGTTCCTTTCGTCGCTCCAATAATAGAGGCACCTCGAGGGGTCAACTGTCACAGTCAACGCAATTCTACAAGAGCAACACCCAACCTTCCTATACCAACAAGGGTCGGGGTGGATACCGTGGCAACAACGTCAAAGGCAGAGGACGTGGAAATAACAGCTCCAGGTCCTCCACCGCCAACAAACAGTGACGCCTTGTCACTGCCCCCCGACCACGCAACACCGGTCGGGGGGAGACTCCAGCAGTTCCTGCCCATGTGGAAGTCCATCACCACGGACAGGTGGGTCAGATCTCTTATCCAATATGGTTATTGTCTGGAGCTCACATCCACTCCACCCAACATACCCCCAAAGAACCGTCCTATGTCCGGCGAGCACTTGCACTTGTTGCAGCAGGAAGTCAGCGTCATGCTGCAAAAAGGGGCAATAGAGCTCGTGCCCCTGCAGGAAAGAGGTACGGGAGTTTACTCCCTCTACTTTCTGATTCCGAAGGACGGATCCCTCAGGCCCATCCTAGACCTCAGACCGCTCAACTTTTACATTCTGTCAGAACATTTCCATATGCTCACGCTGCAGCAGGTTCTCCCACTGCTTCGGCAAGGGGACTTCCTAGCAACTCTGGACCTAAAGGATGCGTACTTCCACATTCCACTGCATCCTTCACACAGAAAGTACCTCAGGTTCACCATCCAAAACCAGCACTACCAGTTCAAGGTTTTGCCTTTTGGTGTCACCACGGCGCCCAGGGTTTTCACAAAGTGCCTGGCGACTGTGGCGGCGCATCTAAGACGTCAAAACATCCACGTCTACCCCTATCTGGACGACTGGCTCATTCAGGCGAAGTCGGCCCAGCAGTGCGCCGACCACGTGTCCCACACCATTCACCTTCTGCACGATCTGGGGTTCTCACTGAATTACCCAAAATCCCATCTCCAGCCCGCCCACATACGGCAGTATCTGGGTGCGACCATAAACACTCAGGCGGCCACAGCGCAGCCAAATTCAGTTAGAGTCGACAGCATTCAATCTCTGATCCAAAAGTTCAGACCTCAACACTCGCTTCCAGCAAGAGTGTTCATGCAGTTGATGGGCATGATGGCCTCCTGCATCTCCATAGTCCCACACGCGAGACTACATATGCGTCCGCTTCAGGAGTGCTTAGCACGTCAGTGGACTCAGGCTCACGGGCAGTTAAAAGACCTAGTGTTGGTGAGCGGTCGGGCATACAACTCTTTGCATTGGTGGAATCCACAAAACCTTTGCAAGGGCCGACCGTTTCAAGAGCCTGTGCCGCAGATTATCCTGACAACGGACGCTTCTCTCCAGGGATGGGGAGCGCATGTACTCCAATACACGGTGCAGGGACTATGGACGCTACAGCAAAGGAAGATGCACATCAATGTACTGGAACTGATGGCGATCTTCATGGCCTTGAATGCAAAGTACATCTGTGCAACAAGGTCGTGTTGATCCGGACGGACAACATGACGGCATGTACTACATTCAGAAGCAGGGAGGCACACACTCTCTCCGCAGCTGTCTCATCTGGCTCAGAGCATGTGGAAGTGGGCCATTCAGAGGAACATTTTCCTCATGGCAGAACATCTCCCAGGCAAGGACAATCAGATGGTGGACCTGCTCAGCAGGCACAGCCACCAAATGCACGAGTGGGAGATACATCTATCTGTACTCTAACCGTACTTCCAAAGGTGGGGTCATCCAGAGATCGACCTTTTCGCCACAAGGGAGAACGCAAAATGCCGAAGCTATGCCGCCAGGTTCCCACACCCACAGTCGCAGGGCAATGCGATATGGATGAACTGGTCTGGCAGATTTGCGTACGCTTTTCCCCCAGCACCTCTGATACCGCTGGTGGCGCGTAAGCTCAGGCAGCACTCAATGACTCTCATCCTGGTTGCTCCAACGTGGGCTCGCCAACCATGGTACACCACGTTTCTGGAACTTTCCGTGGTACCGCATCAAAGGCTTCATCTCACACCCAGCCTTCTGACGCAGAGCCATGGCGACATTCAGCACCCAGATCCGCAACAGCTCAACCTGGCGATCTGGCTCCTGAAGTCCTAGAATTTGGCTACCTCAATCTTCCTCCCAATTGCATGGACATCATTCGGGAGGCTAGGAATCCCACTACTAGAGCATGTTATGCGGCAAAATGGAAGCTGTTTGTCATCTATTGCGCAAACCACAACATTGATCCACTAGATGCTTCTATTCAGATCATCATCTGTTACCTGTTCCATCTATACAAGTGTAATTTGGCATATACTTCCATTCGCATTCACCTGTCTGCGATGGCCGCATACCTCCAAAATAGACAGCACCTTTCACTTTTCAAGGTGCCTGCCATCAAAGCATTTCTGGAAGGCCTCAAAAGAGTCATTCCGCCACGGACTCCACCAGCTCCTGAATGGAACCTCAATGTGGTTCTTACAAGACTGATGGGTCCTCCCTTTGAGCCACTACATTCCTGTGAGATCCTGTTCTTAACGTGGAAAGTGGCTTTCCTGGTAGCAATTACATCGCTACGGAGGGTTAGTAAACTGCAGGCCCTCACAATCCAAGAGCCTTTCTTCCAAGTTCATTCAAACAGGGTAGTGCTCCGCACTAACCCTAAATTTCTACCCAAGGTTGTGTCTCAATTCCACATCAACCAAACCATTGAGTTGCCGGTGTTCTTTCAAAATCCAGAGTCACTGGCGGAGCGGATGCTCAATACCCTTGACGTTAAACGGGCCCTAATGTATTACATTGATAGGACCAAGGATTTTAGAAAGACTAAGCAGCTTTTTGTTGCCTTTGCGCCACATCACAAAGGTAACCCTATTTCAAAGGCTGGTATTGCTAGGTGGATCGTGAAATGTATTCAAATCTGCTATGCAAAAGCAAAACGCACTCTTACCATTCCACCAAGAGCCCACTCCACTAGAAAGTTGGGGGCCTCTATGGCTTTTCTAGGTAACATTCCCTTAGAGGACATATGTAGAGCAGCCACATGGTCTACCACACACACATTTACCAAGCATTACTGTGTAGACGTGCACTCCAAACAGCAGGCAGCTGTAGGGCAGGCTGTTCTCAAGACACTTTTCCAAACTGCTGCAGCTGGCACGGGCGGCCGCCGCTAATGGAGGGACTGCTATGTATTCTATGCACAGATATGAATTCAGCAGCCCACATGCCTCGAACTGCAAATGCTACTTACCAGTATGCATCTGTTCTTGGCATGTAGGGCTGCTGACATTCATATCGCCCACCCTCCTCCCTGGCGCCTGTAGCAGCTGCAGTGTTCACATATCATTTCATGGCATGGTCATCATTCATTGAGTTTCACTCCATCTTGGCCACAATGGCTAAAAACAATCTGGGGATGGAGTAGATGCCCATGCGCACTGTAGTCCAGGGGAGGAGCCACCTATCTCGTGATACTTCGAAGACTCTTCCAGGACAACAATGTGCAATCATCCGGACCCAACACTAGGCGGCGATCTATGCACAGATATGAATGTCAGCAGCCCTACATGCCAAGAACAGATGCATACTGGTAAGTAGCATTTGCATTAACAATAACAATAATGCCTCGAAATTGAGTTTTCACCAGAAGAGCAGATCCTGACCACCTACAAAGGATACTGAAGATCTGTGAAAGCAGAAGACTGAAGAGATCAACTGTCTTGGACGGAGTCCTGCGGCCTGTTTGCTGTTCCTGGTCTAAACTGTGCTAAAGATGTCTCATCCTGCAATTGTGCCTGCAAAAACTGGGAAGACTGCCTGCCTTAAATAAAGAACTAAGACCTCCTGTGGAACTGTTCCCTGCATCCTACAGAAACTCCAAAGAAAGGACTCTGAGGACTTGGGGCCTGCCAAAACCTGATTCCTGATATCACAACTGCACCTGTCGCTCCAAGCCAGAGTGGAAGTGTGCAAACTGCGCCATCAAGATCCTCCAGAGTCCGATTCCTTCGTGGTTTCACCCCTCGTGAACCCTCAGATGTCGCCTGCAGCCCCCCCTCTACCACAACAGTTCCAGGTAAGAAAACTGATGACTGAAGACACCTGTACCAGTCTCCCCTGGATGTGGAGAAGAGGACCAAAAGTGTCCTTGAGCCTCCCGATTGAGTCAGCCTAACTCGTCCCCCAATCAAAGCCTGCAGACTTCTTACCGTAACCGTTCTCAGTAGAATAACTTTGGCAACCTGACCCTGTTTTGCACCTCTGCACCCGGCCATGCGTGTGCCGCTGCTGGTGCTGTCTTGGACCTTGCCCACCACTCACCTTAAATCCTGGAGAAGTCACTGTCCTATACCGGAATGGTGCTTTGACTTTCACTCCCATAGGAGAACATTGCAGGCCTCAGAAATTGCACTGTTGACTTCGTGAACTTGAAAGAATTCATAATTTAAAACTTACTTACCTGAAAAATGTTCTCCTGATGACTAAACATCAATAAAGATAATTACTATTTCTATAAATTGATGTGGATCTCCTGCTTGAGTAGCCTCTCATTTACTGTTTTGTGTATTTTCAGATGTCTTGCAGATAAGCCTAAATATGCTCGACCACACTAACCCCTAACAGCATGGGATTGCCATAGAAAGCCCCGGTCTACTCCTGAGGGAACCCTGGACTATTTACAGGGTATCTCATTTTGATACACCATATAGAGCCAGCTTCCTACATCATTTGTCAACGAAGAAGATATCTTCTAAGATGACAGCATCGTCGTCAATGAAAAAACTGTCACTGTCAAGCATTCAGTCAATTTAGAGCATACTGTTGACAGCATCACTGTTGGGAACCACGCAGTCAAATAACATGGGAGAAAATGTTTTTTCACTTTTTAGGGAGACGGATATTCTTCCAGTACATTTATTGGGCTGATCAAGAAGAAAAAACTAGTTCTTATGCATCACTGACTGCTTATAGCACAACACAATTTGTTGTGAGATCTGTCCTAGATTTTGAAAGGACGCAATGGACAGTGACTAGTCCTACATTGAATGTGTGTCAACGGAAGTACAAGTCTGGAAGTTCTTAGAGGCAGAATCCAATCCACCTAGATGTTACACAGAGCAAGCTGTGGTCCAAGTGCCAATGGCCTTCTTATCAGTGTTGCAACAAATGATGGATACTTTTACGAAAGGATTGCTGCAACACCATCTAATGCACCTAATATGGGGTTACCTACTGCTCCTGTCCTCCCTTCTCAACCTGCTCCTTTACTAGTTTCACTCTCTAGGCATCCTTCACTGCTACCACTTCCTTCAAAGCCAAGGTGATCGGTCCATGGCGTAGACATTGCTGATGTTTTCTCTAATGGTTTCACCTATTCTGATGTAGGAGAGGAAGGTGAGCTACCTTGAGACGGTGATGGCAGGGATGATGGGCGAGATTTTATTGTCCTAAGTGGAAACTATGGTCAATGCCACAAGATGTTGACGATCACAAAATGTCATTTGTTGATTGAAAGAGCTGGCAAGAACTTCAACCTACTGATGACCTCTGTAGCCTATATTTCTTTAAGGAGCAGCCTCGGAAATACGTTAAATCCTACCTAATCTTGATTAAGCCTAGTCCAAAGGTCTGAAAAAGATGAATAACACCTGCTACAGTTCCAGAGGTCATACCACATCTGGAAAAGAAACACCGAGCCCCGGGTTCAGCTCCAGCTTGCCTCACTGGTCATACCAGACAGTTTTAAGAAATAGCTTCAGCATCCCAGAGAAGGACCAAGACTCCAATTATACTATCTTTCAAATGTATTGATGATCTGGGTCAGAATTTCCTACATGGTAGCCACCTTAAATAACACAGCCAATGCTCTGGCGATTCTAGGTTGTTACGATCACCAAATGTGGCATAATATATAGCGTCATTTATGCATCGAATTCCTCAGGGTAAGCGGTAAATGGCGAGAGCTATCGTGAAGGAAGGAGCACTAACCACTTTCATTATTGATGTGGCGATTGATGCTTCAAATACAGGTTTTTGCCAGTTTGCAGGACTGACTGTACTAAGGGGCAAGGATGGTTAAAATCCAGAGTCTTCCATATGGATTTCCAATCTGAAATCTGAGAAATGCCTTTGGATGGTTAATTCTTTTTGGTAAACATTCAGTTGGTCCTTAAAACTGACACTGATACAGCAAAGATGTTGAGGCTGTTGCAGTATAGCAGATTTGCGACATCTACTTTTTGTGGCTCACGGAGATCACAAAATTTCAGAGCAGGATTCAACCAACATGGAGGTCAAGGACTCCCTTATTATCTTCAAACAGTCTGGATACATTCAATGATGCATAATAATGACGCCGCTCAAAATCTTGCTCACTCCATTGCTAAGGCCGTTGATGAACTCGCTCCTTTATCATTCAGGTACTCAGCAAGACGTAAACCCTCTGCCCCCTGGTTCTCAGAGCCGTTGAGACTCTTAAGACAGAGGTGTAGAAGACAGGAGAGGAGATGGAGGAAGACATGGGACCCTTTAGAAAGAGATATGCATAAGCACTTGCTTAAAGAATATAAGTCTAGGGTAATTAAAGAAAAACAGGAGTTCTTTGCGAATCTCACCACCTCTCTATCTTCGGCTAGAGAACTCTTTAAAATCGTTGATTCTCTTTGCTCTCTGCAAATGCCTGATCCGGTTGTGACCTCGCGAGAGCTATGCAACAATATATCCGACTTTTTCCACAAAAAGATTGAGGACATCCATGTTGCCCTGGAGATTCAGAGGAATACTTTGGGGGACTCTTCTGCCCAAACCCTAGCTAATCTAGAAGCCCGGTCCAGTGATCCTGCACAGATCTTCTCTGTTTCCCCCACTCTCTCTTGAAGGGCTAGATCTCCTGTTGGAGCGAACAAAATCAGCCTCGCCTTTGGATCCCTGTCCCCTGAAGACTCAAAGCTTGTAGGCAGACGCTTTTGCCGCCTCTGCTGGAAGTGATGAACGGGGCCATGACCCAAGGCATTTTTCCCTTGGTGTGGAAAAAGGTCCCTCCTGAAGAAACCCACCCTGGACCCAGAACAGCGTAAGAATTTCAGGCCTATATCCCTGCTGCCAGCTCCTGCAAAAAAGCTTGAATCTCACCTGAATGCACATCTATCTGCCTTTATTGATTCCTCTGGTTTCTTAGTTAGTTCTCAGAAAGGCCCATAGCACGGAATCTGCCCTGACTATGGTTGTGAATAATATCAGGATGAAGGTGGACTCGGGCCAAACCACTGTGTTGGTATTGCTTGACCTTACAGCAGCGTTTGACACCCTGTCTCCCTCTACGTTAACATCTCGTCTGAGGGAGGCGGGGATTACAGGGCCTGCCCTGAGCCTTCTGCACTCTTTTCTCCATCTGAGAGAGCAGAGGGTCCTGCTTGGAGAGTTCCTCTCCCCTGCTAAATCCTTGCAGTATGGGGTGCCACAAGGGTCGGCTCTGAGCCCTACCCCATTTAACATTTACGTGGCCCCCCTGGCTAGGTTAGTAAAATCGCAGGGGATGGAGGTCATCTCATACGCCGATGACACGCAAATCATGGTGTCTCTGGCCCACTCGGTCACCACTTCCGCCGTCAACTTTAAGACCTGTATGCAGATAGTCTCGGAGTGGATGATTCAGAACTCCTTAAGGTTGAACGGCGAGAAAACCGAGATCCTGGTCTTTGGCAAGGACCAGGATATTTGGTCGAGTGAGTGGTGGCCTCCATCTTTGGGAACGTGTCCATCTCCTTCCCAATCGGCCAAAAATCTCGGCGTTCTGTTTGATACCTCCTTGTCCATGACCCTACAGGTTAATCGAACAGTGGCCACGTGCTGGGGAGTAATTAAGATCCTGAAAAAAATCGTGCACCATCTCTCCCCTCAAGCACGCAACCAGATAGTGGTCGCGTTAGTGGGTTCCAGGTTGGATTACTGCAATGCTGTTTATGCAGGTGTCAACAAGGGACTCACGCAGCGCCTTCAGGTTGTCCAGAACGCTGCTGGGCGCTTTGTTTTAGCTCTACCCAATGCATCTTCTGCCACGACAGCCAGAAAAAGCCTTCATTGGCTTCCGATACAACAAAGGATCTCTTTTAAGATCCTGTGTATGACTTTCAGAGCTTTCATGGATGATTCTTTAAGCCCTTTGGGCTCTTTGCTAACTCGTCATATACCTTTCAGGACTCTTGGATCATCTGAACTTGATTTGCTGGTGGTCCCCAGAATTAAGAAAGTTCGCTGGGGCAGTAGAGCATTCTCTAATGTGGCTCCAAGACTATGGAACTCTCTCCCCTTAGAGATTAAAGCTCAACCATCCCTGTTGCTTTTTAAAAAGGCGCTCAAAACTTGGTTGTTCATCAAGGCCTATTTGTAATTATCGCATTCCATTCCTGCTGGATTTTTTGGTTAGGCGCCTTGATGCCCCTGGGGCTTAGTTGCGCGATACAAAATTTATATAATATAATAATAATAAAGTCCCCCCATGACCTTATAGTACTTTCTCATAAGGCGTAGCTCATATATTTAATTAGTAGGCCTTCAGATTAACACAGGTACACACATTTTTTTAATCTAATTTCTGGTATTGTATTCATTTTTTCTGTAGTATATCAAAAAATACTTTTTTTCCCTATTTTTACTATTTTTCCATATGTGTTAATCAATTCATCAATAATACTTCTAATCATTTAGACATTAAAATTCAATAAACAGTTCCTTTATCTCTACAAATCGATATATAAATAAAAAGGAATTTTTATAATAGAAAGTAAGCACCCTGTCGAACTCACACTTATCAACATTCACACCTGCTCATTCACACAATTACACACACTTCTTTTTACACCCCGAAACAATTTCTAAGGTTGAGGTAACACAGATAATAATCGTGTATCTCCACGCCAGGTCTACGGGCGTTTCGGTGGGCTTGTACCACCTTCCTCAGGACCAACAAAGAAAGTTTTTCTCTTCAGCGTGTGTTTACAGGGTACCTGAAATTACAAATATAATATAATGTACCTGTGACAAATCTCATAATCCAAAGGACAGTTGAATTAATCTAACACATTTCCTTTATATAACACTTAATGATTACTGTGAGGTATCAAGTTACACCAAAATCTCCCAACACAACCGGGGTGTGAAACACTCTCATAGATGGAGAAACAGAGTTCAACCTCATTTAAAAGTGACACTAGATTGAAAAGTTGTCACATTTGATATGTTTATCTGCATTGGGTGCCTAACAGAAAGCCTCTGATTAGGTCTTATCAGACATTTTCTTTAATCAGAAGTCCGAGACTCTGTCTCAAAAGGAGATGTGTTGAAAACCAGGATATATTCTCACCCTTAGTGTAGATCTGACCAAATGTGTAGTATAAGGTTCTAATCGTTCACTTATATAATTTGATCATGTAGTTTTAAACCTTCAGGCAGATGGAGTTTATGTGCCTAAAATGGAAATCATAAGTTTTAAAACTCATTCTTATCACTATGGGAGTGTGTGAATAAGATATAAGTGATTCCGTCTTACCCAGGGATGAGTTGAATCAATAGACTTAGTGGCTATACTGGTCAGCTTTCTTCATATAAAGAATAGAGAGGAGGATTTTTCTGGAAAGGTAACTCCGCTTTTATTCTGAAAGCGCAATTAAATCACATAAGTTCCTCTATTCTTAAATTTATATCTACCTTATATCATAATGTCATTGGTATATTTGTAACTGACCTTATTGTACGTTGTTGACTTGATCTCTACAGCTTATGATCTACAATTTTGTCAGACATCTCTATGTATTCGTTTATTACACACCCATTTCTCAGTCACGGTAATCTAAAACAGGGGGTTAATATGTTGGTATTTAATGCTGATGTTACAATTAATGCCATTCTCTATCAAGGCTTAACGGTATCTTTTTGTAGTGTGCTATACTGATTGATTTAATAATTAGTCTAAAGGATTTCCACCTCTTATTCCTGAGCATGACACCCTTGGAACTCCCTTTGTTTACACTATCTGGGTCAGCACTCAGTATCGTGCTAATTGCATATATACTTCATATATGTTTTTATCCCTCCTGCATTCTTATACATGTATCACACAATTCGTATCACTGAGTTTTTAATGTTAAATATTAAGTTCTGGCCGTATCTATATGCTTCAAAACTTTGTTCTACAAGTCTCACAAGATTCATGTTTCTGATTTTGTAATATTAAATATCAAGCTCTGGCCATGTCTACATATTAAACGGCCATTCAATGATGCTCTTTTAATCGAAACCAAAGGCAAACTTACAGGAGGTCTGCAGGAAGGAAAAGAGGTTCCTCACAAGTACAAACCAATGATAATCAGAACGGAGCCAAGAGGTCTTGGAATCTGATCCTCATTGCTCAGGAGTGACCTTGCCCATACCAGTACAACGAGCTGCTGCAGTTGGCAGCACGCCGAGCCATTCCTTTGAAGGTGAATCCCAGGATATTGTCCACACATCAAGGAGCGATTATTTAGCATAATCTTAAATTGCTGAATTTGACAGCATTGGTACCTGACTACCTAGTGTAATCTGATTCTGGTGAAGGCTTGTGCTTCATCTTGGACTGAAACTTCCAATGCTAAGTAGAAGTGTTTGGGTCTGGTGCAGGAATAATGGTCATCATCCCCTAAAAATAAAGCCTTCTCAGATTTTTGCCAGATTTGTTAAATTTGGCCAAATGTCTCAAATATTCTTCAGTTGGGGTACATTTGGCTGCAGTCCCCAAGTTTAGAGGGGGTTACCGTATGATGTCTGCTGTTCTCACAAAGTATTATTAAACAATTCATGAAAGCTCTCTTTAGATATTTTCCACCTCTTTGACATCCTCCAGTTCCACGAGAGCTTAATCTAGTCCGCTGATATTACCTCCTTTTGAGCTAGTACATAGAGCAGAGAAGAGAAGAGAGGAGCAGCGATTTAGGCATTCACCATCCGAGAACCCCCTCTCATGTTCACTAATGCTCAAAACCAACCCTAAATTAATTCCTAATGTGCCTGCCGAGTTCCAGCTGAATGAGCCTGTCATTCTTGGATCCTTCTTTCCCAATCCATACTCACCAGCAGAAGGATAATTACATTTGCTAAATTTGCATAGATGTCTCAAATTCTATATGGACAGGACAGAGCACATAAGCACATCAGACCTGCTATTTGTATCATTTGCTCAACCACAAAAAATTCAAGCCCTGTCCAAACTTGTCTATCTGCTTTGGCATTACTGAAAGCAATACAGGCTGAGTGTCCCCTTCAGGGAAGAGTGAGGACTCCTTCTACCTTTGAAAGACATCTGCCCTGCACCACCTGGAGGAGGTGAATATATAAAAGATACCAATGTTGGAGAACTAGTTAATGAACTAATTTCTTTTCTGGCAGGCCTTTTAAGTTAGGCAGGGGACTAAGAAGGGGGTGAGGAATTGTCTGTCTTTGACAGATGTCTAGGTCATGCACTGACAGATTTACGATTGTTTATATCCAAGGCATTAACTAGTATGGCACACAATTTAAAGAAGGAAATTGTGGTTATCTGGTTAAATTGTTAGCTTTTGACCCTGGAGATCGGAGATCATGTATACTTCCCCCACTGACCGAATTTTGTGCTCCTGTACAGGTCACTTCTTCCAGCCCAGTGTCTCCATTCCTTATTTGGCTCAAAGGCTAATGCTTCTATAAGTTCACTGGTATTGGGAGCCACATAATAAGGATATTTCATTTGCCTTTTTCTTTGCTAGTAAGCACATGTTATTGTACCTGCACTGCTTAATCTTATCAACTGTACTTCTGTGGCATAACTTTGTCAAACCATAAATTGTCTAAAGTTGGCCTAATTTTATACTATTAAAGATCTAGGTTAAGTTTGCCCTGCTAACGATTAATGAAGTGGGTAGTTAAAAACATTGGAGGCTAGTTGGTAGTGTGAATGTTTTAGAACTCTTTTGAATGGCCTCTGTTTCAGGAGAGATTCAATGAGACACAGGGTAAGGTTCTGGATTGTTTCCCCAGGTATGTAATATTGTCGCAGGCCAGCGGTGCATCAAGAAGCTGACGGACAATCAAACATCCACGATGATCAAAGCAACTGCAAGATCTGCTCCAGACAGGCAAGAAGAAATAAGTCGTTTGGTGAGTAATGCTACGAACTTCACCATCGATATATTTAGGGCACGACTTTACCCCAAAATTGCGTTTTTGTTTTTATCTAGTTGCCCCTTCAAATATTTTTTGTTAGTCTTCTGGTTGGCCATTATTGGTAAGTGAACAGTACAGATGTCCCATTTGTCTGAATGCATAATTTATTTTATTTATTTTGAAAGTTTTATATAGCGCGAACAAGATCTTTGCAGATATCAGAGCGCTTTACAAAGCAGGGAATACAAACAAGAGAGTGAATAACAGGTCATTAGGTATAGCGTAATTGTAGGTAATAAGTGGTTTGGGTAGGTACGTGAGGGAGCATAGTAGAACAGGTACATCAATAATGCAGATATTACAAATAAATGTGAGCATAGACAGTCAGGTAAGTCAATAATACAGGTAAAACACATAATTGTAGGGATCGAGAAGAATAATACAGATCGGTGCAGAGTCTTTAAAAATCCACGTTAATAGGTCAAGTGTATTTGGCCATGAGAATAATGTTTCTTCCATTGGCTCATATGACACAATATGATCCAATGGAAGTGTTTCATGTATGATCTCCCTTACTGCGTACCTACTAAAATAACTGATTTGAGTCTTGAAGAAATCCTGCATCTGCTCCCTTGCAAAGCATACAGTAGAAAAAGGGCCAGACTATTGCTGAAACATAGATTCATGGTAGAGGAAAATAGTGAAAAGGTATGCTATCATTGACTAAGAAAATCAGACCATGGTCTGAAATTTTCAGCCATGATCCTCAACCCACTGTGAGAAAGTGCTCTCTTTCTACATGGTTGCCCCCACTTTATGCTGAATTACTGATGTACTTTAGCAGGAGCCCAGGGCACCCTCAGTCAATCAGGTACCCTGGGCCTATGTTCTTTCCCCCAAACTGCATTGAAGCCTAAACCCAATTGGCATCTCTGGCCACAGGTCAGCCCCTGCTAAATGGTACCACAGGTACCCAGGGCACTGTGACCAGAGAAGGTCTATAAGGGCTGCAGCACTTATTTTGCCACCCTTATAGGTCCTGTACCACTGCAGTCACACACTGCCTTTGCCGGCAGCGTGTTTTGGTGCAGAACAAAGTGAAGAGTTGACATGGCACATGTCTGCCATGCCTACAACCCACTACCCTGGAATAGGTTAGTCACCACTCTAGCTGCATACACTATACCAGTGGTGAGGGTACAGGTGCATGACCCCTGTACCCCTACAGTGTCTAAGTCCATTCTTAGAAATTGTAAGTGCACTACTGCCATTAAGAGTATATGGTGCTGGGAGTTTCATTATAAACGACAGAGAACCCTAATGGCTACACTGAAAACTGAAAAGTTTGCTTTCAAACTTCTCAGCGCATTAAACTTACACTAATGCCCGTGTGGGATTCAATGAAAAATTCACACAGAGGGCATCTTAGAGATGCCCCCTGAAAACTAACCTACCACTAGTGTCCGGGCCGAGTGGCTGCTTTCAACTGCCACCTCCAGACATATTTCTGCATCCCTGGGTCGAGAGCCTGCTGCTCTCTGGGGCCTAAAACCATGCACATCCTGGGATGAGGTGCCAAGCCTCCAGCCGACATCTGCAGTCTAAATCCAGAAGGCCCCCCATAACCGCAACCAGGAGCTGGTAAGATCTGACCCCAAAAGGCACCCCTGCACCAAACGACCCACAGCCTTGTGTGCCCAAACTGACTGTGCCTAACCAACCCCTAACTTTCCAACTTACCTCTCGAAGTGGTGGTCGCACCCAGAAGACCTTCGTTCTCAAGCCTGTTGTGTTTTTACAAACCGGAGGTTCTCCATTGAAAACTGGGCGTCCGACGCTGAAACTGCACCCGGCCTCCCTAGTGCCTCGGAGGGTACACCTTTGGTGCTACTTTGTTTCCCCATTTGCCCTGAGCTAAAGTCCAGGAGCTTTGCTCCCACAACCAAGTGGCCTGCTTGCCAGCAGCCACCAACCGGAGGCCCTCTATCTCCCATTGAATAACATTGGGCCTCAACACTCTGAACCCAGCTGCCCTAGTGCTGCTGAGGGTGTAAATAGAGTGCATCCTTGACCCTGGTGGACCCCTGAGTCTACCCCCTGAACCTAAACTCCCACTACCAAATACTTACCTCAAAACCGATAACACTATGTTCAAAGCATAGGAGCTGTAGATCATATGCTTTAGCATAGATTGCCATCTGGTGTTGGGTCCGTATGTGTGCACTTCGTTTTTTTTTCGAGGAAGTTTTTGTAGTCATGAGGTAGGTGACTGCTCCTTTCGGTGATAGTTCGCATGGGCATCTGCTCCATCCCCAGATTGTTTTTTTACCGCCATCCCGTTCGGATGTATATTGCTGTGGTTCGGTATCGTTTTCAAAACCCTTCGACTGGCAATCCTCTACCCTCGACAGTATTGTCTATTGATGGCGGTTCGCAGTTGACGGTAATAGTCTAAAATCTGAAACTTCGATCGAGAGCTTCGAGGCGGGTCATCGGGCCTACCCGTGTCAACCACACCAGCAGTCGCTGGAACGTACTCCATTTAAGTTATGTCCCGGGTGTTGTGCTAAGTTTCCACGCAGCGACTTACACGCGGTCTGCAACCTCTGCCTATCCCCGCAACACAACGTAAAGGACTGTGAAGCATGTCCATCATTCTGATAGAAGAAAATCATTACTCCAGTATTGGAGCTTTCATAGATTCACATGCCTGAATCCTTCCCCATCGCCGAGACGGGAGTCTCTGGTACATAAAAAAGCTATGCTTAGTAGTATAGCAAACTGAAAAGAGGCCTAGGCCCCTTTCCCTTTTGCAACCCATAACCCTTGTTATGTAAAAGAGACCAAACTTTTCCCTGAACCAATCAGAGCTCCTCACCCTCTAGAAACCCTCCAGAGAGAACCATCTGCTCCTCAGATTTTCTACCGCACGTTGTGCTAGGGAGTCTCCTTTGAGCTCTGCTCAAACTCTTCAGTATATTCCCGTGGTTCCCAGAGTGTGCGCCGCGGCACCCCGGCGCGCCGTAAGGAGACGCCAGGGGCGCCGCGCCGCCGCCCAGGATGTGGGTTATGGAAATTGCAGCCGCAATTCCTCCCCCTCCTTTGTGCTGAACGTGATCCCAGCCCTCGCCCTCTGCATTTAAATGGCCTTAATTAAGAGCTTGGTGAGGTTACGGACAGTGCTGTGGACATCTTTACAGTGCACCCGAGTAATACTGTAGGAGCCGGCGAAATGGCTAAAACTGCAGCTGCCTAAAGGAAGAGATAGATAAAATGCTGTATCCCATAAAAAGTGCAGACTTTGTCTCTGCGACTTCCGAAGCACGATTAATTGAACGTGTGCGTTCCCAAGATTGCACATCTGTCTCTACGCGAACAGAAAGGTTTTCCTTGGGCACACGTGTTTGTCTCTGAAAGTTACATGAATTCGTAAGACATGACCATTGTGTGTTTGTATGTGCAATTTTACAAAACGGGACAAGACGCAAACGAGTATCGCTTTGCATAAATCACATGGTTCCTAGGGTTTAAGTGTGCTTCATGAGAAACAGTGAAACGTAATTGCAATTAAAACCGAGCAGAAAAATCGCTAAAATAAAATACGTATCTGAACGTACATCCTTTGGTTTTATTTTTATTTAATTTGATTTTATATAGCGCGAACATTACCCGAAGGTGTCGGAGCGCTTTACGTAAGAACCAGTTGCGATACATAAGGACTTAGGATTACATGCCTTACATAAAAGATACAAGCAGAAATAAATTGCAAATGTACAGGTTGTAAAGTCACTCAAGGAAGAGCTACAAATGGATAAACTCAAGAGTCACATAGGAATGGTAGAGAGTACAAAGGTCTACTGCGGTGTTTCCCAAAGTGTGCGCCGGTAAAAAATGGTGGGGAGCCACGGCGAACTGCCAATTAGGTCAAGGGAGCCAGGGGTCAAAAAAGTTTGGGAACCATTGGTATATTCAATTGATACTAGACCAGAGGGTCTTTCCTTCTCCAGATTTAATTATTTGGAATTCTTCAGACTATTTCTCCTTCTTCTACCATGGCTGACGAGGAGAAAAAGGATTATTTAGAGCTTGTGCCACCTGCTCTAAGAAAACGCTCTATACAGACAAAGCTCATAAGGACTGAATCTACTGCCTTTATCCAGACCATCAGGCAAAGGATTGCAAAGTATGTCGTACCTTTTCCAATAAAACTTTGAGGGACTGTGAAGGAAGGCTTCTACTCTGGTTTCAAAGGTGAAAGCTAGGAAGGAGATCTTATCCAGTGACAGTGAGGAGGAGTCCTCTTCCAGGAGATCTGAGAAAAGGAGCAACCTTTTCCCTGAGTTTCATACCTCAGGGGAAAGATCTGAGAAGGCCCTTAAAAAGACCACCTCAGGGTCTTCTGGGCGCAGTCCCTCAAAATCTCCTTCAGGCAAAGAGAAGAAGGGTCATGCTTTGGGGGTTAAACATACAAAGAAAACTTGTTACCCAAGTATTGGAACTTTACATAGATTCCCATGCTTTGTATCATTCCTAGTCGTCGGAATGGGAGCCTCGGCAAATAAAAAAAAAAATAACAATCATAGAAACAAATGAGAAAATAGGCCTAGGCCTCATCTCATTTTGTAGCATATCACCCTCTTTGTGTAAAAGAGCCCAAACTTTCTGCAAGGACCTATCTGCAGCCTCACCCCTTGGAACCTTCCTGAGAGAGCTCAGAGCCTCAGATTTTTCTACTGCACGTTGTGCTAGGGAGTCTCCACTGAGCTCTGCTCAGTTTTCCATTCCATTCAACTTATTTCTTCAACTTTTCATCTACAATTAAACTATGTCTGACAAGGAAAAGAAGGCTTTATTCAGCTCCTGTGCATCTTGTGGGAAAAAGGCTTTTTGTAGAAGATAAGCATGAGAGCTGTATTTATTGCTTATACCCGGACCACAAGGCCACAGACTGCAACATTTGTAGAACATTCTCTACAAAAACATTGCGAGACAGGGAGGGAAGGCTATTGACCTGGCTGCAGAAGATGAAGACTCTGAAGGAGGTGCTCTCATCGGATGAGGAAGATTCTACATCTATGTCTTCCTCCAGGAGATCCAAGAAGAGGGATAAGTCTTCTCCCTCTACTTCAGCCGAGCCCCCTATCAAGGCCCCTCATAAGATCTCTGACAGGTCTGAGAGGGCTAGTCCCATTAAATCTCCTCACAAAAGTGAAAAGGAGAGGCTGGGACAGGCTGCTGGATTGGAGAAGGCCACAAAGGACAAAAAGGAGGTTTCTATCACTTCTCCTCCGTCCAAAAAGGAAAAATCTGTCAAAGCACTCTGCAGTCAATCTAGGGACCATGCCTGAGAGAAAACAGCATCCGTCGACGACTAAAACAACTGGTACGTCGACGACTATTACTTCTCTTAAAGCTTCAACTATTTCATTGACTCGGTTGACGGGACCATCGACGATGGCAGGGTCGACGACTCAGTCGGCGTTTAAGGTACTTGGTTGTTCGTCGACAAGGACTACTTCCTCCTCCTCCTCGTCGATGATGGTGTCAGGGAAGGTGCTGTTGATGGCCTCATCGACGACTTCGACGACACTGATGGTGATGACGAAGAGCTCGACTACGAAACCGTCGAAGATTATGCCGTTGACGACAATAAAGACTCCGTCGACGAGGTCCAGTGTGCCGTTGACTATTCCATCGACGACGGTGGCACCTTTGCCGTCGACGGGTCAAAAAATGCAGTTTCCAATACAGAAGCTGAAAATTACACCAGAAATGACGTCTCCTAGACGTGTTAAGCCTCTTCCACCATCAATGCTTCTGGATGACGAGTCGGATAAGGAGGAGGAAGATGGAGGCCATTATGGGGATGCCTACAGTCCCTCAGACTTGAATGTAAAATTGCAAGAGACTGACACAGAAGAATACTATGAGCATGCATATGAACAGGTGCATCACTGTTCCTCAGGAGCAACGTCCTCAAGGTTTGGGTCAGGACATGGTGGCCATGCCTGCCTCTCTAGTCTCTGTTCTACAAATGATGCTGCAGGACTACAGAACCAGGTTTCCATCATAACCTACAGTGCAGCCTGAACGACCTCCAACTCCGGTGCTGCCACAGACACAGCCAGTTGTCATGCTACCTCCTACACAGGTGGTACCTCGGACACCACCAGTGGTCATGCCAGCGGTGCTATCACGGACAACGGACCCTGAGCCAACCAATAACCTTCTGCAGGATACATCTTCTGATGATGAAGTACATGCAGATCCTTTGACTGATCCATTGCAGGACCCAGACTTGGATCCCGGTGACAGTGGATTGCAAGACTTGGACGCCACTGGACGGGACACGTCTGTGTCGCCGCCAGCGGATATTGGGGGGGTTCCATAACCTCATGGCAAGAGCATCGAAGAGGTTCGGACTGCCAATTACAACGGAGCAGTCTGACTGTTTCCTGTATGATTTCAAAGAGCAATGCAGAAAATCTTTAAGATCCATTCCCATAATTGAACACGTGTGGGATGAAGGGATCAAAATCATGCAGAATCCGGCCACTGTCATCTGTGTTCTTCCCCGGCTGGAGAAGAAATATAGGGCTCCGGATGGCAGTCCTGCGTGTCTTCTTGGACAGCCTAAGCCTGATTCTGTGATCTCGCAGGCCGCACAAAGCAAATCCAAAAACCCATCGACGCCTCTGACTACGCCTCCGGACAAGGACGGTAGGCGCTCGGATAACGTGGGGAAGAGGTTGTCTTCCATGGCCAGTCTGCTTGTTCGAGCAGCAAATGCTCTAGCCATTCTAGGCAGATACGATCGCCAGATGTGGTGTGACTTGGAGCCATTTGTGGAACAACTCCCGGACTCAACGAAGGAAGAGGCCAGGAGAGTTCTGATAGAGGGAGAAAAATCATCCTTCGAAGTAATTGATTGTGCTATGGATATAGCTTCTACGGCTTTCCATGCCTTGGCAGGGTCGGCGGTGTTGCGCCGTCAGGGCTGGTTGCGAGCCACCTGGTTTCGTCAGGAGGTCCAAAACAAGATCCTGGATCTCCCATTTGACGGTGAGATGCTTTTCGGTAAGCATGTTGATGACGCCCTGCGAAGTATAAAAAAGGACACTGACACGTCGAAGTCCTTGGGATCGTTGAACTAGCGAAAGGTCCTATTTAAAGGAGCACGAGGCAGAGGTTTCTCTTCTTATAGAGGCAACAACCAGCAGAGGTATTCATCGCAGTCTTCGCAGTCTTATAAGACTCAATATTCGAACCAACGCCAGGGCCAATCGGCGTCTTTCTCTCGCCAATCTCAGAGAATGCATCAAAACCGCCAGGGACGCGACAATGCCAAGAGGCAATAGCTGCCTCCTGGCTCTGTCTACTGTTCCTCCCCTTCCAGTCACATCAGTGGGGGGCAGCTAATCTTTTTGTCTGGACAGCTGGAAGAGTAGAACATCGGACCGATGGGTCCTGAATATTGTTCAGAGTGGCCATACGTTGGAATTCCAAGATCTTCCTCCAACAAGAACTCCAGGCGCCAACTGCACGAAACATCTGGGACTGTTACATCTCTAAGCCCACCAGCTATTCATCAAGGGGGCAATAGAGCCGGTACCTCTCTCTGAGGGGCAAAGGTTTCTATTCCAGGTTCTTCCTGGTTCGGAAAACAGCAGACACTTGGCGCCCCTTATTAGACCTACGAGAGCTCAACACCCATCTCATCAAACGGTCTTTCAGGATGTTTACTCTCCAAGATATTCTTCGTCTACTGAACCCAGGCGACTATTTGGCGTCTCTGGATTTAAAAGATGCGTACTTCCACGTACCAATACACCGAGCTCACAGACAATATTTGCGCTTCACAGTAGGCAAGAGCCATTTCCAATTCAAGGTGCTTCTGTTTGGCCATCAGTCTGCACCACGGATATTCACAAAGGTGTTAGCACCGGTGGTGGCTTTTCTCAGAAAACAATCCCTGGATGTTTTCCCCTACTTGGACGACTGGCTAGTCAAAGCTCCATCTTTCAAGGAAACGTCCCAAGCCGTTTCAACTTGCATCCAATTGTTCAGTCACCTGGACCTTCAGATCAACAAGAACAAGTCAGTTCTGCAACCCTCCTGGTCCACAAGATTCCTTGGGGCCATTTTAGACACGAAACGATGCACAGCTCGTCCGTCAGACTAACGTCAGCATAAATTGATCGTCTCGGTGCGCCAGGTGCTGAAAAAGAAGTGCCTTTCAGTAAGACTCTACAAGTCCCTGCTCGGGTCGATGTCATCTTGCATACCATTAATACCGCATTGCAGGCTGCGAATGCGTCCTCTGCAGGAGGAGCTAGACAAACAATGGTGTCAAGCAGAGGGCTCTTTCAACGACAAGGTGTTGGCAACGCCAGAAATGAGAGGCATGCGAGTGGTGGCTGGTGAAAGACCTCGCAGAAGGGCTGACATTCAGGATTCCACCATCTCCTATGATCCGGACCACGGATGCCTCCTTGGAAGGCTGGGGAGCAGTGCTCCGAGAACTAAAAGTAAGCGGGCACTGGAGTCAAGAGCAACGCCAGTGCCATATAAACTTTTTGGAGCTTACGGCCATTCGGTTAGCTTTGCAGGCTTTCCTTACCAGAGTTCGGAATCAAACAGTGCTGGTCCGGACGGACAATATGACGGCCATGCACTACATCAACAAACAAGGGGGGACGAGATCACAAACTCTGTCCAAGGAAGCTCAAAGAATTTGGGATTATGCGATTCTTCACAAGATCAATCTGCAGGCCGAACACCTGGCAGGTTCTCTCAATATCACAGCGGATGCCCTGAGTCGCCAGACCGAGGTGAATCACGAATGGGAATTAAACCAGTCCATTCTGGAGGGAGTGTTCTCGGTCTTGGGAACACAGACTATAGACCTCCGTCTCCAGAGAACGCCAAATGCTGGTTCTACGCAAGCAAAGTTCACCATCAGGGATCTTTGGGGAACGCACTTTCGATTGCCTGGTACGGCGCATTCTTTTACGCTTTTCCGCCAATTCCCCTCATACCACGGGAACTCAGGAAAATCAAGGCGGAGCCATGAAGGAGGATTCTCATTGCACCAGCGTGGCCCCGGCAGTTCTGGTACACAGAACTCCTTCTCTCCCAGGATCATCCAATTTGCTTGCAACAGATTCAGTCACTGTTATCGAGGGATCAGGGTCAGGTGTTCCATCCGGATCTGAAGTAACTACACTTGTCAGCGTGGCTCCTAAACACAGAGAGTTCCGTCATCTGAATCTCCCCAAGGAGTGTAGAGGTTTTGTCCCAGGCTCGAGCACCAAGCACTAATAAAACATACAAGGCAAAATGGAAGAGGTTCTGCCTGTGGTGTCAAAGACATGGTCTCCATCCTTACAAATCTCTGCCTCATCAAATTTCGTCATATATACCATCATTGGCTAAATCTGGATTGGCACATTCTTCTGTAAAGGTGCATCTTGCAGCCATATCGACGTTTCCGCACACTACTTCAGGCCCGTCCCTATGGTCCTCTAGAATTGTTAAACCGTTTTTGAAGGCTTGTTTTGGATGTATCCTCCAGTTCGCCCACCTCTGCCTATTTGGCAGCTCAACCTAGTGATGGCTCAACTCATGAAAGCTCAGTTTGAGCCGGTTCACAAGGCGGACTTGAAATTCCTGTCTTGGAAACTGGCCCTCCTCTTAGCGCTAACATCAGCTAGAAGAGTTAGTGAGCTCCAGGCTCTTTCCATAGTGGATACTTTCCTTCAATTTAAAAAGGATGTGCTTATCCTTCGCTCCAATCCGAAATTTATCACGAAGGTGCCATCTGAATTCCATTTGAATGAACCCTTGATCTTGAAGTCATTTTTTCCGCGGCCTTTTACTCCGGCGGAACGGACATTACATTCTTTGGACGTTCAAAGATGCTTGAAATTCTACTTAGAACGCACACGGTCCTTAAAGTCATCGCAGTTATTTGTGTCGTACAGCGCACCACGGAAGGGGTTTCCTTTAGCAAAGAGTGGCATTTCAAGCTGGATCTCCAGTGCGATTCAATTCTGCCATCAGGAGGCGGGCAAGCCGCTGGACAGAAAAGTCCATGCACATTCCACAAGATCTGTTGCATCGTCGGTGGCTCTTTTCTCTGGAGTCGCTATTGAGGACATATGCAGGGCGGCAACGTGGAGCAGTACACATACCTTCACGAAGCACTACAGCCTAGAGTCTACAGGACGGGACAACGCTGCTGTTGATCAAGCAGTCCTTAGGAACCTTTTTCAATGAGAGGTGCGCTTTCCCTACAATCCTGGTAAGCACAGTTTTTGGTATCAGCAATGTTTTATTTCTTGGTTACAATTAAGCAAAGTACGCTATAAGAATTGTCATATGGTTATGTGAGGCCATGTATCTAACAAAATGTGCTTTGGTGATTTACTGCTAGCTATTCTGATATAAAGCATGGGAATCTATGAAAGTTCCAATACTGGGGTAAGAAAACAAGTGTTCGAGGCATGTGGGCTGCTGAATTCATATCTGTGCATAGATCGCCGCCTAGTGTTGGGTCCGGATGATTGCACATTGTTGTCCTGGAAGAGTCTTCGAAGTATCACGAGATAGGTGGCTCCTCCCCTGGACTACAGTGCGCATGGGCATCCTCTCCATCCTCAGATTGTTTTTTTCCGCCATTGGGTTCGGATGTGCTTTCTCGACTCTAGTTCGGAAACTTTGTATTAACTCTTTCCTAAGGCTAAAAGGCCTTCGAAGCATCGGTATTGTCTCGTTCGGTGCCTGTTTCTTTTCCAGTTCTTCAAACCGGACGTCGGAAGCTGATTCTCGCTTTCGACACCAAAGGCCCAGACAACGATGGAACGGAGCCCGTTTAAACGATGCCCCGTCTGTAATTCCAAATACCCCCACATCGATGTGCACCCAGTGTGCAATAAATGTTTGTCCCCCGAGCACGACGAGGCCAGCTGTATGGCCTGCTCGAAGTTCCGCTCCAAGAAGACGCTTAAACTCCGGCGCGCAGCGAGGCAGTCGGCGCCCGAGCCAGTGAACATCTTCGAGGCCGGTGACGAAGAAGGCGTCGAAGATGAAGAGGTTCCCGAAGAACGGTCGGAACCGGCGTCGGAGCATGACTCCAACTTCGAGATGGACGAGCAAGCTGAAGAATACGTCCACGAAGAAGACATCGTCGAGGTAGGGGACGACGAAGGGGCCATCGGAGCCGTCGATGACGACTCCAGTGATTAGCCAGGCCCAACCGCAGTAGCGGGGCCTATAACTGACATTACGCTCCCTTCGGCTCAGGTCGAGGCATCGCAGAAAGGCCTTAGCCAAGATCTTTCTACACGTTCTATAGCCCCGCGTCCAAGCCAGGCTAAGAACACATCTAAGGAGCCATCGGTCGATTCCTCTAAATCGAAACCGAAACCAAAGGAGCAGAAATCGAAACCGAAACTACTTAAGATGGTGGTCGGTTCGACGTCAAAGGCTGTCGACGACCCTTCGGCGCCGAAAGTACCTGTCACCTCGAAGACTGGAGCGTCGAAGCAGAGCTCAAACAGCAAACACGTCACCTCGACGACATCGGCGTCAACGCACAAACATGGCGACAAGGCCAAAGGCCTCCAGACGAAGAAGGCCGTCGAGCCGAAAATCTCAGGACTCGAGCCACTGCTCAGCAAGCACCTCGAGCCGAAAGCCAAAGCAGACCCGAAACAGCAGGTCTCGTCGACGCCCAAGGCTGGGGATGCTACACGCCGGGAGCTCGGGTCGACTCCATCAAGCAAGCGTCCTCCTCAAGTGCTAAAGCAGCTCGAATAGACTACCACATCAAGCTCCAAAACCATCGGACAGACTCTGATTAAGTATGGTCTTCCGCCAACGGCTCGAGCAAAGCAACTCGAACTCCATAAAGGCGCCGAACCTTCCAAAACGTCGTTGACGCATTCGAAGCCCGCCACAGAAGGGGTGGTTTTCCACGAACCCTCGTACGACAACCAGTCGAAACTCTATCGACGCGGAATCAGGCAGGCTAACCATCCACAAGCGGAAGATCGCGCCTGAACATCCCTTGGAGGGTTACAAAATTCCTCTCAAACGGAAGAAGGACTCTGCCACCTCACCAGTTCTCTTCGAGCACGTTCAGGACTATTCGTAACAAATGGCATATTCTCCAGCACGGAGTGAGAAGGTCATGGGTGAAGACTATGGTCAAGCGGCCTACGCTTATAATGCTGACACTGCTCAGGATGAACCACAACAGTGGTCTGAGGCTATAGATCAATCTGTGGACCCTGATGATCCACATGCTGCACTGGACGCCCAGTCCTATAACGTCAAAACCTCGCCAACCGAGGACACGGCGGCGTTTAACGCTTTGATAGAAAGGGCAGCACTCAACCATCACGTGGAGATGCATGCGGAGCCAGTGGACGAAGATTTCTTGTTTTTTTTTTTTGTTTTTTTTTTTTGCAAAACCTTTATTGCACATTTGCATAGTACACAGCGGAACGCCTACAACCCTGCGGGCCGGCCGCTATCAAGGATCAGTGCATAACGCGGTTCCAGTAAAACAAGCAGTCAAATTATAAAGACATTGAGGTCGCAACAGGACATACTGGAATATTAAAAGTGCATGTTGTTCAAATATTCAATGCAGAAAATGAGGTTTTGGTGGAGGTTTTTTGTACATTTTTTGGAAAACAACAAACAGAGAACATTAACAGTAGGAATGGTCATTAGGTCTGGCATGAATCAGTGCAACATAGATAACCTTCATCCCTCGGGAACATGGAAATTCGGGGTCCCCGTTCAGTACTGGCGTGTCTTCTAGTCCCATAAACCCCCCTCCCCCCACACTTCCACCGTGTAGGTGCCCAGAGGGTGCCTCCCGTCACAAGCATGGCCGCCTTTTCATTTCTGTAACCCGTCTAAGTTACCCTCCTTCCCCTTCGTCATCGGAATCTTCCAGGTCCTCCTCCCTCAGGGGCTCACAAATTTCCCCTCTATATTCGTTCCATTTCAGCCAAATTTTATTCCACTTCGCCGGGCAGGCTCGGTTGGAATAGACTGCCCGTTCAGTCAGCATCACGCGATCCATGTGAAGGCACCATTGGGATTTAGTTGGGAGATCCGTTGCCCCCCAGCGTTGCGCTATGTCCCTCTTCGCCACCATTATCCCTGCCGTGACCCAGAGCTGCTCGTAGCGGGACAGATCGGTGGGTTCCCAGATGTTCAGTAGGCACCGTCGTGGGTTAGGCAAGATAGAGTGATTGAGTGCCTGTGAGAGAGTGTGGTGTATTTGTTTCCAGTACTCCTGAATCTTGGGGCAGTCCCATATGGTGTGGAAGAACGTGCCCTCCTCCCCGCATCCTCGCAGACAGTAGGGGTGGGGTGCTCTGTGTATGCGGTGCAGCATTGTTCGCGTGTAATAAACCCGGTGCAAGATCTTAAATTGTACCAGCCGCATGCGTGCTGAGATGCCAACCTCTCTAGGGGACCCAAGTGCCTCATTCCACTCGTGTTCGTCCATGTCCTCAATTTCCCCCTCCCATTTCTCTTTCAGGTGTAATGTAGGGTCGGGGGTGTTATTAAGTAGTTTACGATAAGTGAGGGACGTAGCACGTTCCACCATGTAGTCTGTGAGTAAGCGGTCCTCTAAGGGTGAAGATTCTGGCATTGGTGTGTTGGCTGGGATAGCCGCAAGCATAGCGTGGCGTATTTGAATGTATCTATATAGTTCCCTGTCATTGAGCTCATAGAGTTCCTTGAGGCGGGCAAAAGGCACCACCTCGTTCCTGTCCCACAGATCGCCCACCGTAGATATACCTATTGTGTCCCATTGTGTAAACCCCTTGGTATTCCTGAGGTTGCCCAGCGCGCGAGAGTCCCATAGTGGTGTCATTTTCGTGATTTTCCCTTTCCAGCCTAGAGCTGTCGTCGCTGCATGCCAAATTTGTACTGTCAATTTGGTGGGGCCGACCAAGGTCCGTACCCTGCGGTGGTCGTACAGCGGGCCCAACATGCCCTCCGCGCCCAGCTGCACCCTATCGGAATGGTATGCCGGCTCAGTGTGTGGTGCGTGGAGCCATTGATTAATAGGTTTGAGTTGGGCAGCCCAGTAATACAGTTTTAGGTCTGGAAGCGCAATTCCTCCGCTATACCAGTCCCTGCGCAATTTGGGTTGTGCCACTCTTGCCGGGAGAGCGCCCCATAGGAGGTTGGAGACCAGTGCTGCCACCTTTTGAAAAAATTTGTGAGGTACCGGGTAAGGTGAATTTTCGAGGACATAGAGGAAGCGTGGCAGTGCCATCATCTTATAAAGGGCCGCCCGACCCAGAAGTGTCAGCGGCAGGCCCGACCAGAATTCGACATCTCGCTTGAGCCTATCCATGGGCGGTTTCAGGTTTTTATCCATAAATTCCGACGCATCTTTAGTAATGTGTATGCCTAGGTATTTGAATGACGATCCCGCCAGTCGCAATGGGCACGTATCGTCTAGAGTCGGAGCCGGGCTCCGCAACACATATAACTCCGACTTGGACCAGTTTAGCGTGTAGCCGGAGATCCTGCCATATGAGTCGCAGATGTGCAAGAGGGCCGGTATGCTCTCCTCAGGTTCTGTGAGATACACAAGCATGTCATCCGCGTATAGAGATAGGCGGTCTTCCCAACCCCCGGCCCCTGGAACACCCTTGAGTAGGGGAGAGGCCCGTATGAGAGTCGCCAGGGGCTCCAACGAGATGGCAAACAGCAGTGGAGACAATGGGCATCCCTGCCGTGTGCCTCTTCCCAACGGGAAGGTGCGCGAAATATGGCCATTTGCCACTACATGGGCCATCGGGGCCGTGTAGAGCAGTCTGACCCACGCCTGGAAGCGAGGTCCAAATCCCATCCGCTTCAGCGTTTCGAAGAGGTACTCCCACTCCACCAGGTCAAACGCCATTTTGGCATCTAGCGCCAGAACTACCGCCGGGTCTGTGATGGCGTCGGATCGAGCCAGGACACCATGGAGCCGCCGCAGATTCTGGGCAGTGTTCCTGTGCGGCATAAACCCGGACTGATCCGGGTGTATAATCGAGGACAAATGGGGCAGGAGTCTTTGCGCCAGGAGTTTGGCCAGGATTTTCACCTCCGCGTTTAAGAGGGAAATCGGTCGATACGAGGAGCATTCCTCCGGTGGCTTGCCCGGTTTTGGGATTGTTACAATAGTCGCCACACGCTGATCTAGCGGAAGGGAGCCCCCCTCCAGGCAATCTTTAAACATCCCCAACAGGTATGTGCTAAGGGTGTCCGGCATCACCTGATACCACTCCACCGGTATCCCGTTCGGACCTGAGGCCTTGCCCGGGTTTAATGCCGCAATGGCCATCTGGACCTCGTCTGTTGTAATGTCAGCTTCCAAGTCGTTCGAGGCCTCTGGGGATAGGGTCTGGACTGCGATCGGCGCGAGGAGTGCCCTGGCTTCCTCCGATGTAACCTGACGTGTTGGGGTGTATACTTGCTCAAAATGGGTCGCTAGTAACTCCGTTATATGTCTCGGGTCGGTGTGTGTCACCCCCTGTGCATCTTTTAGGCTCTGGATCCCTCTGGAGCTGCCCTCACGCTTATCTAGCCACGCCAGCATCTTCCCTGCCTTGTCCCCCACCTCGTAAACCCTATGTTGAGTGTCCGCGATGTGACCCTTAACTATCGTACGTAAGTGGTCAGTGTAGAGTTGCTGCTGGAGAGTAAGTGCGTGCAGTGTGAGGGGGGAAGGGTGGGACTCGTGGGCCCTGGACCGTTCCTGCATGGTGATTTCCAGGTCCGTCCGTTCCTGTGTTAGCTGCCTCTTATGTCCGGTTATGGTGTTAATGGCCTGACCCCGCAGAACGGTTTTGTATGCCTCCCAGAGCGTCGCCTGGGAACGCACCGATTGTGAGTTTTCGAGGAAGTAATGTTTCGTGGTTTGTTTCAGTGCCTTGCGAACCTGTGGGATCTTGAGACAAGAAGCGTGTATGGGATAAACGCGCCTACGTGATTTCGTCTGTAAAGAAAGCGTCAGTGTGAGCGGGGAGTGATCTGAAATACCTCGGGGTGAATCACCGAAGTGTCTACGTGGCTAAGGGCCTCCCCCAGGGATAGAAAGTAGTCTATGCGCGACAGGCTGCCGTGCACCGCTGAGTGAAAGGTGTACTGCTGCTTGCCTGGGTGTAGGTGTCTCCAAATGTCGGTCAGTCCCATGGCCGTGGTGAAGCGCCGGAAGTATGTCTCCCCCCCATGCTGGGTCGGAGTGGGGTATTTATCCAGTTGTGGATCCTGGACAGCATTAAAGTCTCCCCCCAAAATGATCGCGCCTTCAGGGAGAGTCAGGAGGAAGTCCCCTAGTCTAGGGAGGTGTACTGAGTGCAAGGCAGGTGGGACGTACACGGACACTAGATTCAGGAGTTTCCCTTCCCACTGCCCCTGCACGGCCGCGAAGCAGCCCTGGTCGTCAGTTTTAATGGATAGGGGCAGGAACCGTGAGTTCTTTTGCACGAGTACGCCGGTTCCCCTGGAGCCGGACGTGAAGGCAGAGTGAGCCCACATTTTGTATCCTCGCCTATCTAAGGCCTTAGTAGCTCCCCCTAGCAGATGTGTTTCTTGTAATAGGGCCACATTAGGACGCAGGCGCTTCACAGCTGTTAAAACCAATCCCCGCTTTACCTTATCACCCAGGCCCCTCACATTCCAGGACAATACGGTCAATGGCGGAGAGTGTGCATCTGCAGGGTTCAGATTCCCCGTCCGTACAGTAGTACTAGCCATCGGGAAGTATGGGATAGACGTTGTGGCGCCCCGGAGATGGGACTGCTCTGTTGGCTGCGCCACAGCACAGCGAAGCGACCAGAGTCTTCATGGGGGCATTGTGTCACAGGTTATCATTCTCAACAGTGTCCCCCGAGTTCCAGCAGCCCTGAAACAATGTCCTCGACCCTTTGTACCCATTCCTAACAAAAACCATTCAAAACATTCCCCCCTCCCTGCCCCCCTGCTCAACGGACCTCCAACTGCCCGCCACCCCAACTTAGCAGAGTGCAATACCCTTCCCAAAGAACACAGTACTTGCTTGTAAGGGGGAGAGCGCCTCCCCGGGTTGGCGGCTCCCCTGTAGGCTCTCGGGGTTGCCATGCCAGAGTCAACGTGCTGCTATGAAAGATTAGTTAGTGCCGGTGGTCGGCGAGGTAGTGCAGTTCAGTGGTCGTCGTTGGAGTCAATCAGTTTCGCCCCCCCCTTCAAAGCCATGGGAAGGCGAGCGTTCTGCGCCCTCCACGCGCCCCGAAGCCTGTGAGCCATTCCTGCTGTCTCCTCTGCGGTCCGATTCATGTCTGTTCGTCCTGCGCTGTCTCCCAACGGTGTGCCAGCCCTCTAGCCAGTCCCGGGCCGTGTCAGGGGAGTCAAAGAACCATACTTTCTTGTCCGCCACAACTCGTAGCCTGGCTGGAAATATCATGGAGTAGGGTAGTTCTTTCTCCCGTAGAGTCTTCTTCACCTCTAGGAATGTTCTCCTCTTCCTCGACACCTCCGCTGTGTAATCCGGGAAGAAGGCGATCTTGGAGTTTTGGATCTGGATGGTCGGCGCCACTCTAGCAGCCTGCAAAATGGCGTCCCTGTCCCGGAAATTAAACAGCCTCGCCAGTATCGGTCGCGGTGGGCCTCCGGTCTTGGGCTTCCCTCCCGGAACCCGATGGGCTCTTTCGACCGAGAAGAAGTTTGATAGGCCTTTAGGCTGGAGCCGAGTTTTCACCAGATCTTCCACGTACAGGTCAAGGGCCCCCGTGTCCTCCGATTCCGGAACACCCAGAATGCGGACATTATTGCGCCTTGAGCGACCTTCCTGGTCGTCCAGCTTGTCTTTAAGGAGTTTGTTGTCCGCTTGCAGGCGCTCCATCGCAATTTGCAGTTCAGACACGTCCTCAACCAAAGATTTCGTGACCACTTCGACTTGCTTGACCCTTTCGTTCATCTTTTGTAAATCCGCCCTGATTAAGGTGACTTCGGTCGCCGTGGCCCCCACAGTTTCTTGCACCTGCGCCAGCGCCGCCAGGACATCGTCCAGTGTGGCTTTCTTCCCCGCCTCCGCCTCCGCCATTTTCCCTCCAACGGTTTTGCGCTGGTCTTGTGGTGGCGAGCGTCGATCATATGCAAATTTGTCCAGCTTTGCCTGGGTCGTAGTGGTCTTGGGGCCTCTGTGCGACATGGCGTGGACCTCGTCGGGCCGGCACAGTGACTTCCCCGGTCGCCTGCGCCGAGTAATGGCGGCGGCGAACCTGGAGAACCCTTCGTCTGCCGAGTTTCCTGTAGCGCTGAATACGCCCGAAGAGGGTCAACAGGTGGTCGGAGGGTGGGCACTCGGGCTTTGAACTCTTCGGAGAGAGGTAGCGGGGCCTCGGAGGGAGGTGATCGTTGAGCCGACACTTCTGGTCTGTCGGACCCGATTGTCGGCTGCTTCCGGCTGGATTCAATCCGGCTGTAGCTCCGGGGTTCCGTGGCCGCGTGTAGGCCCGGCCCCTCCTCCGCCTCTGGCCCGCGGCAACGTGCTGTTTCGGGCTTTCGCCGCACCGGAGAATTCCGGAGATGGTCGCTGCACGGTCTCTGGGTCCGGTTCCCCTTCTGGAGCCGGGATGGATCAGGATATTTGTGCGGATTGATGCGGAAAGCCGCCTTTACCCGGGAGCCTCCCTAAGCTGCGGCCGCCATCGTTGGCTGCTAGCCACGCCCCCCGAAGATTTCTTGTTTGACACTTTCTCCACCTCTGAACGTTCCACTAAGACTTTGCCTATGCTTAAAGGGGTCCTCAAGCATGCTGCTGACATCTTCAAGGAACCCACAAAAGCTAGGGTTATTAACCCACGTATTGAGAGAGTACAGGCCTGCTCCAGTGGACCCCACCTACATCAAAGGCCAGCTCCCCTTGGACTCACTTGTAGTGGCCAATTCCCGCAAGAGGGCAAATTCACAAACCAGTGGTGACGCTCCGCCTCCGGACAAGGAATCGAAGATTCTAGAGGCGTCGGGGAAACGAGTGGCAGCACAGGCTTCAAATATTTGGAGGATTTCCAATACACCGGCCCTGTTGGCTAGATAAGACAGGGAACACTACGACACACTAGAACAGTTGTTGCAACACCTGCCTGATATGTACAAGGAGGGAGCAGAGATGATTATACAAGAAGGGAAATTGATTTCTAAAGCGTCCATCAAGTGCGCACTGGACGCAGCAGACACATCAGCTAGGGCCATAAACACTAGTGTGATGCTGAGACGTCACGCATGGCTCTGCATCTCTGGTTTCAAGCCCGAGATTCAAACTACTCTGCTCAATCAGCCGGTTAACCCGGACTTCCTTTTTGGTCCTGAGGTAGACCCAACACTCGAGAAAATAAAGAGACACTGAGACAGCCAAATCCATGGGGGCTCTGCAATCTCAGCAGTTTCGGGGCGGTTCCTTTTGTCGCTCCGGTAATAGGGGAGCCTCTAGAGGACAGGCTTTACAGCAGGCACAGTACACCAAAGGGAGCACGCAATCCACCTACACAAAGAATACCAGGGGTGGATACCGTGGGAACAGCGCCAAAGGCAGAGGACGTGGCAATAACCACGCCAGATCCTCCGCTCCCAACAAACAGTGACGCCCTGTCACTGCCCCCCCGACCATCTAACACCTGTCGGGGGAAGACTCTAGCAGTTCCTGCCAGTCTGGGAAAGCATTACCGCGGACAGGTGGGTGAGACAACTTATCCGTTACGGCTATTGTCTAGAACTAACCTCCACCCCCCCAACATACCCCCAAGGCACCGTCCTATGTCCGCAGAGCACATGCACTTATTGCAGCAAGAAGTACTCTCCATGCTGCAAAAAGGGGCAATAGAACTCGTGCCTGCAGAAGAGCAAGGTACAGGGGTGTACTCTCTGTACTTCTTAATCTCAAAAAAGGACCGATCCCTGCGGCCCATTCTAGACCTCAGACCCCTCAACCAATACATCCTTTCAGAACACTTTCATATGTTAACCTTACAGCAGGTCCTGCCGTTGCTCAGTCAGGGCGACTTCCTAGCGACACTGGACCTCAAGGATGCATATTTCCACATTCCCATTCACCCAAGTCACAAATATCTCAGGTTCACCATCAACAATCAGCATTACCAATTCAAGGTTCTGCCTTTTGGGGTCACCACTGCCCCCAGAGTGTTCACCAAGTGCTTAGCGACCGTGGCTGCGCACCTTCGCAGACAACATGTTCACGTCTATCCCTACCTGGACGACTGGCTCGTTCAGGCCAAGTCGGCCCAGCAGTGTGCCAGCCACATGTCGCGCACAATTCACCTCCTTCACAGTCTGGGGTTCTCACTCAACTACACAGTCACAGCTGCAGCCAGCCCATGTAGAAATACCTAGGGGCAACCTTGAACACTGACAGAAACAGCGCAGCCGAACTCTGCTAGGGTCGACAGCATGCAGCTGCTCATTCGGAGGTTCAGACATCCACAATCACTCCCAGCGCAGGTGTTCATGCAACTGATCGGTATGATGGCATCCTGCATATTCATAGTCCCTCACGCGAGACTGCACATGCGTCCCCTTCAAGAATGCTTAGCGCGACAGTGGAACCAGGCTCATGGGCATCTAAAAGACCTAGTGTTGGTGACCAGTCGTGCTTACAACTCTGCATTGGTGGAATCCACAAAACCTTTGCAGGGGACGACCGTTCCAAGAACCTGTCCCACAAATAGTGCTGCCAACGGACGCATCTCTCCAGGGTTGGGGAGTGCATGTCCTCCACTACACGGTGCAGGGACTATGGACAACACAACAGCAGAAAATGCATATCAACCTGTTAGAGCTGATGGCAATCCTACAGGCACTGAAAGCGTTCAAGTTGCACCTATGCAACTAGGTCGTGTTGATCCGGATGGACAACATGACTGCCATGTATTACATCCAGAAACAGGGAGGCGCACACTCCCCGCAGCTATCTCACCTAGCCCAGAGCATGTGGAAGTGGGCCATTCAGAGGAACTTCTTCCTCATGGCGGAGCATCTCCCGCAGTCTCAGGGCAATGCGATATGGATGAACTGGTCAAGCAGATTTGCGTACGCTTTTCCCCCAGCCCCACTCATACCGCTGGTGGCGCGCAAACTGCAACAGCACTCCTTGACGCTCATCCTGGTTGCTCCAACGTGGGCACGGCAGGCTTGGTACACCACGTTCCTGGAACTTTCAGTGGTGCCTCACCAACGGCTACCCCTCACTCCCAGCCTCCTCACTCAGAGCCATGGAGACATTCAGCACCCAGATCCGCAACAGTTGAGCCTAGCGATTTGGCTCCTGAGGTCATAGTTTGGCTACCTCAACTTGCCCCCTGAGTGTATGAACATCAGAGAGGCTAGGCGGCCTACGACCAGGGCGTACTATGCTGCCAAATGGAAACGGTTTGTCATTTACTGTTCCAACAATGACATTAATCCGCTAGATGCATCCACGCAGAACATCATATGTTACCTACTGCATCTGTATCAATGCAACCTAGCGTATAGTTCCATCAGGATACATTTGGCTGCTATAGCCGCTTATCTTCAGAACAGACAGCACCTTTCACTCTTCAGGGTGCCTGCCATCAAGGCCTTTTTGGAAGGCCTTAACTCCATGGCTGCTAAGGCTTTTCCCCCCCTGTGCTGATTTATTGAGTTTCCCATTGTTCATGACGAGCTGGGCTCGTCATCAGTGTACGAGGAGGCTACACCATGACGAGCCCAGCTCGTCATGAGTGTGGAAGGGGTTAAAAGAGTAATCCCTCCCAGACACCCTCCTTGGCCTGTCTGGAATCTAAATATCGTTCTCACCAGGCTCATGGGACCCCCCTTTGAGCCTCTCCATTCTTGTGAGATACAGTTTCTTACTTGGAAAGTGGCCTTTCTAATAGCCATCACATCGCTGCGAAGAGTCAGCGAGCTTCAAGCCCTCACAATTCAAGAGCCCTACCTACAAATTCATGCTAATAGGGTGGTGCTGCGCACCAACCCCAAGTTCATGCCAAAGGTTCCACATTAATCAAAACATTGAACTGCCAGTTTTCTTTCCAAACCCTGACTCAGTGGCAGACAGAGCACAGCACACCTTAGATGTCAAAAGAGCTCTCCTGTATTACATCGACAGGACAAAGGACTTTCGCAAAACTAAACAACTGTTTGTTGCCTTCTCTCCACAACATAAAGGCAACCCTATTTCCAAATCTGGTATAGCCAGGTGGATAGTTAAATGCATTCAAATCTGTTATCAAAAAGCTAAACGCACTTTAACAGTTCCCCCCCCAAGAGCGCATTCCACACGCAAGCTAGTGGCATCCATGGCTTTCCTGGGTAACATTCCTTTACAGGATATATGTAAAGCAGCCACATGGACCACCATACATACATTTACCAAACACTACTGCCTAGATGTACACTCCAAACAGCAAGCTGCTGTAGGAAAGGCTGTTCTCAGAACTCTTGTGAGAAAAAATCCCAGGACGTCTAATGTACACTGTGAACAATCGGGATGGGTCAGCAATCAAGCAGGAGAAATCACACATATAACTCTATCTATATAAAATATATTTCTTTAATAAGTATTTGTTTAAAAACAACATATAGTGTGTGACCACGAGGTCAGCCCATATGATAAAGGTAAAAAATAATTCAATTGCAAAACAGTTCAATTAATCAAAACAATATAAAATTCATGAACAATACATAAAATTCATACACGAAGAAGCATGTAATACATCAAATATTAAAAAGAAAACATAAGAACTCGACGCGCGTTTCGGCAGTGAACCGCCTTCTTCAGGAGACATAAGATAAATCCTGAAAATACATATATGAAAGAAAAGATGTCTATTAAAATACATTCCATATATCAACATATCAAAACATGACATTCCTTACTATCCCACTAACCATCCTTCTCGATTTGTCCAAACAGTGGCAATGATTAGCAAAAAGATCTCTGACGATTGTACAGTACCTGACTAACTATAGCGATTCATAGATTGATCTTTCGTAACTGGTTTCAACCTTTATCAAAAAAACACATAGCTAATAGCCTATTTTTGTGTTTTACTGCTATACAATAGCTGGATTTCAAATGTTATATTATATCTTATCGCCCCATTGATAGAGGTTGAGGATATGCAGTGAGTTGAACCATCTGATCTTATTACTACCACAATGCTGACAAAGAAATATGTTTATAGTACATACAAAATTACTTACAAACATTGGATGCTCTATCCATACAGTAACAGTGATGGAAGGTGATAACCCCTATAGTTTGGATTACTTTCAGATAGATGGATGTTCTGATAATAAGAAAAAAACATAATTTAGAAAAAACTAAGGAGAGGTTCTTCAAAATATAACTGAATGGGTCAAGATTACTGCACAAGACATGTGGATAGTCCTATAATATTAATAGAAAGTCCGATATATCGGCGACAAGGTGAAAGGGATTATTTGAGATACAAGCACCTTTGATTACTCACATAATAGAATGAGACTCTCATTATAGAGTTTTCAAGATATACAAGTACATGATCTCCATATTAATGGCATCATAACCACTACTTTGATTATTGAACTGGGCGAAATACGTAGCGCAGGTCTGATCGATGAAGTGGGCGATGGCCCCAATGATGACAAAAGAGCATAAACAAGTGTAACAAACCTCTTTTGTCGACATTACTAAAAGAGATTAGTAGTCACTGTAGTCTGCCTAGATATTGAGTATTTTTTCTGTTACTTGATTTTGCGTGACATCGCAGACTCCTAAGTGTCTCATTTACCCCGTATTTGAATTACCTTGGATATTTATAAAGTGCACCGGAATGGTGATCCAATAGGTTTTACTCGCTACTCAGAGGCTCGAGGAGGCAAAATTCAGAAGGTAGTTTCTGTGGATAGACACATAAATGCGCATCAGTCTAAATTTCAACCACAGTATATGTAGAGGTACATTTGTTGGACGAGTATTTAAGGTGCATGGTATGTCTAGATTCTTACCTTTGGTGATTAAAAAGCGAATGGACAGCAGGAAGGTGCTGTTCCAGTTCACGTGTTTTAGGGATCAGATTTCCACATATAAGGTTAATCACCCGTCTCTGTAACAAGAGTCATGATTGGTGGTCAATAAAGTTTGCATATTAGTCTATGATTATGCTAGGCTAATGATAACTACAAATCCCCAAGATTCTTACCTTAAATATAAAGATACTACGTGAGCAGCAGGGTGGTGCTGTTCCAACGCTCGTTTTATCTAGGTGGGGTGTTTTATCTAGGTGGGGGGGGGGGGGCAAATGGGAGAGGGAGAGATCAGAGGCCTTTGGTCTCCGGCAGAGTCCCGGCTCCACATCAACTTTCTGGAGCTGCGGGCAATCCGGCTTGCACTGAAGGCTTTCCTCCCCTCTGTTCAGGGGAGTGTAGTGCAGGTGTTCACGGACAACACCACCGTCACGTGGTACTGCAACAAACAGGGTGGGGTGGGGTCGTGGACCCTATGCCTGGAGGCTCTGCGCCTCTGGCAGTGGCTGGAACATCAGGGCATGACCCTGGTGGTTCAACACCTTGCAGGTTCCCTGAACGCCAGGGCAGACTAACTCAGCCGTCGGTGCATGATGATCACGAATGGTGTCTGAACTCTGACGTGGCGCAGGGCCTCTTTCAGCACTGGGGAGAGCCTTGGTTAGATCTTTTCGCCACAGAAGAGAACGCGCAATGTCATCAGTTCTACGCGTTGGAATTTCCAAGGCGGCACTCACTCGGAGACGCTTTTTGTCTTGAGTAGAGCTGCGGTCTGTTGTGCTCCTTTCTGCCCATACCACTTCTGCCCAGAGTGCTGAAGGAGATCAGACGCGACCGGGCCCAAGTTATCCTTGTGGCTCCGGACTGGGCACGAAGATACTGGTATCCCGAGTTACTCAGCATGTCTGTCAATCCCCCGATTCTTCTGCCTCTTCAGGAGGACCTTCTGTCGCAGCAGCAGGGGAAGGTCCTCCACCCGAACCTCTCCAGTCTCCACCTCCATGCTTGGAGATTGAGCGGCGACAGTTGAAGCCGTTTGACTTGCCTCCTGAAGTTTGTAATGTGATTTTGGCAGCCATGCGTCCCTCCACAAAGTCGGTATACGCCTGCAGGTGGAACAGATTTGTGGTGTGGTGCACAGCCAAGGCTGTGGATCCACCCTCTGCCCCTCCTTTCTTAGGTTCTCCTCTTCCTTTCTATTGCCCAGCAGGGCTCTGCTCTGGGCACTATCAAGGGCTACCTTTCTGCCTTCTTAAGGCTACCTGATCAGCCTGGTTTGTTCAAGTCCCCGATTGTTAATAGGTTCTTGAAGGGCATCCCTCCAATGTCCCCCCCCCCCCCCCCCTATTTCTTTCGTGATGCCCCAGTGGGACTTGAACCTGGTTCTGACTTACCTGATGTGTGCTCCTTTTGAGCCGCTTCAGAACTGTCCTCTCCGTCTTCTTACCCTTCAGACTGCTTTCCTGGTTGCCATCACCTCTGCCAGGAGAGTGAGTGAGCTCCAGGCTCTTTCCTCCAATCCTCTTTCCTTTCTGTCTATCCGGACAAGGTTGTGTTGCGGACCAGACCCTCTTTCCTGCCCAAGGTAGTCGCAGCCTTCCACATCGGGAAGTCCATCATCTTGCCCACCTTCTTTCCGCCTCCGCATCCCTTGAAAGAGGAAGAGAGGCTCCACCGTCTGGACCCAAAACGTGCGCTCACATACTATCTGGATCGCACACTCCAGTTCCGGGTGGATGAGCAACTCTTTGTTGGTTACATGGGCGCTAAGAAAGGTCGGGCGGTGCACAAGCGGACCATCTCTCGGTGGGTCGTGTTGTGCATCAATGTATGCTACTCTTTGGCTAAAAGGAGCCTCCTGTTGGGCTGATGGCCCATTCCACTCTGGCCACGGCGGCTACTACTCCCCTTGCAGGACATCTGTCAGGCAGCTACGTGGACCTTGCTGCACACGTTCGCAAGACACTACTGCCTGGACAGCCAAGTCCGGAGGGATGGCTTCTTTATCCGTTCCGTCCTTCAGGACTTTCTGGTGTGATTATTGGTTTGCAGACCCACCACCGGGATTGGTATTGCTGGGTTATCTATTCTAAGGTAAGGAATCTAATACTAACCGGTTTCTTTCAGATGCACAAGTTACTTACCTTCGGTAACGATATATCTGTAAGAAACAGTAGTTGGTATTAGATTCCTTACCGCCCCACCCATCCTCTACTGTTTCTTACAGATATATCGTTACCGAAGGTAAGTAACTTGTGCGATAGAACCAGTCCTGTTCCATCAGGGAATAGGAGTGCACTCCCTGTACTTTTTAATCCCAAAAAAGGACAGCTCTCTGAGGCCTATACTAGACCTCAGACAGCTAAATATTTATATATCTAGTCAGACCACTTCCACATGGTCATCCTCCAACAGGTGCTCCTATTGCTTCAACAAGGCGACTTTCTATCCACTCTGGATTTAAAGGACGCCTACCTCCATATTCCCATTCACCCTGCTCACAGAAAATATCTCAGGTTCGTGGTGGACGGGCACCATTATCAGTTCAAAGTTCTCTCCTTCGTGGTATCTACTGCACCCAGAGTGTTCACCAAGTGCCTCAGTGGTCGCAGCTCATTTAAGAAGACCGCACATTCACGTCTTCCTTTACCTGGACGACTGGCTAATAAAAGCAAAATTACAACACAGCTGCATTCTCCACGCTCACAAGACATTACAGCTGCTTCACGACTTGGGATTCACTGTAAACCTCACCAAGTCTCACCTCCAGCCGTCCAACACGCAAGCCTATCTAAGAGCTACAATATACACTTGCAAAGCTCTAGCATACCCCAATCCAGCCAGAATAAGCAACATGCAAAATCTAAAATCACAATATCAGCCCCAACACTCACTACCAGCCTGAGTGTTGATACAATTAATCTGTATGATGGCTTCTTGAATTCTATTCGTCCCTTACGCGAGACTTCAAATGCGTCCCCTACAGGAATTCTTGCCACATCAGTGGAACCAGGCTGAAGGTCAGCTGACTGGTCTGGTGTTGGTAGACATCCGCACCCATTGCTCTCCGCACTGGTGGAATACACAAAACCTTTCCAAAGGGCAGCCATTCCTCGACCCGGTTCTACAGAGTTAACAGCAGGCGCATCATTCACTGGTTGGGGAGCTCATATTCAAAAACACACTGTTCATGACACATGGACCCTACAACAGAAACACCTTCACATAAACTTGTAGGCAAAGCGGTCTCATTCCGTACAGACAATATGACACCAATGTATTAAATACAAAACCAGGGAGGGGCACACTCGCTTTCAGACCTAGCTCAAAGCATTTGGAGATGGGCCACACCTCAAAAGATGCATCTCCTTGCAGAACACCTCCTAGGAGTAAACAACCAGATCGCAGATCTGCTCAGTCGTCAATGACCACAGATCCACAAATGGGAACTACATCCTCAAGTTCTGATCCCATTCTTTCAAATGTGGGACTATCCAGAAATAGATCTGTTTGCATTGCAAAATGCTCAACCTTTGCGTCTAGGTAACCACACCCATCATCCAAAGGCAATGCACTATGGATGAATTGGTCAGGCAAATTTGCTTACGCTTTTCCACCTCTCCCACTCATTCCATTAGTGGTTCGGAAGCTCAAGCAACAGTCCCTCACAATGATCCTAGTTACTCCCAAATGGGCTCGAAAACCCTGGTTCACAACCCAATTGGAACAGTAGTTCTGCACCAAAAACTACACCTCTCCCCCAAGCTTCTCACTCAAAACCATGGAGAGAGAACGCCTCCAAATCCCAGACAACTCAACCCTGTGATTTGGAACCTGAAATCCTAGAGTTTGGTTACCTTAATCTCCCGAGGCCCTCACTCACCAACCTAGTTGGTGACCTGCTTCATCATCGGGCCCCACCGGGAGAGGCCAAGTGCCTCCCCGGTGTGCTGCGACGCCAGATTACTGCCGAGCTGTTTTTTGTGCAGGTGTAGTGAAGTGACTTAAGTGTCTAGATTGTGTCCAAAATAACTTTAAGTGGCCAGTTGCAGAGGGCTAGACCCAGGTGGTGTGCCATTCTCGTCATTACCCCCCTCCCGAGAACCATGGTGTGAAGAATTCTCACACCCAACATGCAATCTGGTTTCTCTTAAATTAGAGTAAACCACCCATTTTTCTTCGATTGCACTGTTCCACCACATACTTTTTCACTTTCACCCCCTCAGGTCAGGGTGGGCCTTAGCGCTCCCATACCGCGAGCTCCTCTTTTTTTTTTCTTCCTTTTTTTCCTCTTGAAATAGTGACACTTTTGCTGTTTACACTACCTTATCAGGGGGACTAAGTGTCTCCAGTACACTTACCCTCACTCTCTTGTTGTTAACTACCTTAATCTCCCACCAGACTGCATGAACAACTTTGAAGAGGCGAGACGCCCTACCACTAGAGCATGCTATGCAGCAAAGTTGAAACTATTTGGCATCTACTACACAAACCATCAAATCAATCCACTAGATGTTTCAATCCAAATTATAATTTGCTACCTATTACACCTTCAGCGCTCTAATTTAGCTTATACATCTATACGGTTACATCTTGCTGCAATCGCGGATTACCTGCAAAACCTACAACATTTGTCTTTGTTTTGCGTGCCCTCTATCAAGGCATTTATGGAAGGACTTAAAAAGATTAGCCCTCCTAGACTTCCACCTTCTCCACTGTGGAATCTTAATATAGTCCTTACAAGACTCATGGGACCACCATTTGATCCTCTGCACAAATGTGAGCTACAATTTCTCACTTGGAAAGTAGCCTTCCTTATAGCCAGCACATCTCTCGGAAGAGTTGGTGAGCTTCAGGCACTAACCATACAAGAACCATTTTTACAAATTAATCGCAGTAAAGTGGTTCTTGGGACTAAACCCACATTATTACCCAAAGTAGTTTCTGCCTTTCACCTCAAACAGTCAGAGCTACCTGTGTTTTTTCCTCTACCAGACTCGTAGGCAGAATGTGCTCTTCACACATAAGATGTAGAACGAGCAATACTATGTTACATTGAAAGAACGAAATCCTTTTGTTGCTTTTTCGGCACCGCATAAAGGCAACCCATATGAAAAGGAGGTATTGCACTGTGGATCGTTAAATGCATCCAAATGTTCTAAATTACTTATCAAATAGCCAAGTTTTGAGTTGTTTTCTGAAGGAGAGGTGGTTCTGTGTGAGGCGGAGGTGGGTGGGGAGAGAATTCCAGGTTTTGGCCGCTAAGTAGGAGCATGATCTTCCTCCCATGGTGGCTCTTCGGATGCGTGGAATCGTGTCGAGGGCTTGATAAGACGATCGTAGTTGGCGGGTGGGGGTGTAAAAGGTCAAGCACGTTTTGAAGTATTTGGGTCCTAGGTCGTAGAGGGCTTTGTGTGCGTGGGTGAGGAGGCGGAACGTTATTCTCTTGTTGACGGGGAGCCAGTGAAGGTCCGGAGATGTGATTGTGGTGGGGTATGTCTAGGATGAGTCGGGCGGAGACGTTCTGAATGAGTTTTTTCTGTAATTTGGCTGTGGTTCCGGCGTAGAGGGTGTTTCCGTAGTCCAGTCGGCTTGTGACAAGTGCTTGGGTGACCGTCTTTCTTGTTTCAGTGGGGATCCATCTGAAGATTTTTTTGAGCATACGTAAGATGTTAAAGCATGATGATGAGATGGCGTTGATTTGTCTGGTCATAGAGAGGGAGGAGTCTAGAATGAATCCCACGTTGCGAGCATGGTCCGTTGGTAAGGGTGCGCTGCCCATGGCCGGTGACCACCATGAGTCGTCCTATGCAGAGGGGGATGATCCTAGGATGAGGACTTCCGTCTTGTCTTAATTCAGTTTTAAGCGGCTGTTCTTCATTCACTCGGCTACGTCTTTCATCCTTTCGTGTAGGTTGGTTTTGGCGGTGTTTGGGTCTTTGGTGAGGGAGAGGATCAGCTGTGTGTCGTCAGCGTAGGAGATGATGTTGAGGTTGTGCTGGCGTGTGATGAATGCGAGGGGGCTCATGTAGACAGAGGGTGGGGCTGAGCGATGATCCTTGTGGTACGCCGCAGATGACTTCGGTGGCCTCTGATCTGAAAGGGGGGAGGTGGACTCTCTGGGTTCTTCCGGCGAGGAACGAGATGATCCACTCCAATGCTTTTCCTTGTATCCCAACGTTGCTGAGGCGTTGTACAAGGGTGCTATGACAGACGGTGTCAAACGCTGCGGAGAGGTCCAGGAGGATGAGGGCAGCTGTTTCCCCGTTGTCGAGTAGTGTTCGGATGTAGTGTGGCTGCGATGAGGGCGGTCTCGGTGCTGTGTTTGGCTCGGAATCCGGACTGTGAGGGGCCGAGGGAGCCGTTAGACTCGAGGAAGGCGGTGAGCTGTTGTTGGCATATAGAGCTGTAGATTCATATGCACCCACCTGCCTCCCTGGGTACCTTTTTATCTGTTGCAGTATCACCTTATTTAGATACAATATACATGGACATCTCTTTCTACTCTTAC
The DNA here is from genome assembly GCF_964263255.1 of Lissotriton vulgaris. Lineage (NCBI taxonomy): Eukaryota > Metazoa > Chordata > Amphibia > Caudata > Salamandridae > Lissotriton > Lissotriton vulgaris. Next base: position 950,392,144 of record NC_141687.1, on the reverse strand, counting down.
TAAGGCAATCATCACCCTTATGGCAAAACAATCTGGGGATGGAGCTTATGCCCATGCGCACTATCACCAAAAGGAGGAGTCTCCTACCTTATGACTGCAAAGACTTCTTCGAACAAAAACAAAATGCAAACATCCGGACCTAACTCCAGATGGCAATCTATGCTAAAGCATATGAATCTACAGCTCTATATGCCTAGGACAGATGCATACTGGGTAAGTAGCATTTTCCTTTCCTCCATAGGATAACATTGACTGTTTTTCTGTGAAAAGTTTCAAAGTGTGGAGTTTGAGAAACTTAAGATATTCTTTAAAATTGCATAATCTAACAAAACGATTTTACTTGCCTGTCTTCAGGAAATATCCCAGAGTAGTATCTAGGTCTACTACTCTGTGTAAGCCTAGTAATCTCAAAAGTTAGTTACCTGCTATTTTACTAAAAAGTCTATTCAAGTCTATGTACTGCATTTACTAAGTATTGCATTTCTCTGCATCCATACTGTAAATCAACCCAAAGTGCATATACAATTATCATTCAAACTGTATTTCAGTTGCATTACTACTGTAAAGTACTTATTGCTTACCCGTGCTAGGATTGCTTGGTTCTAGAAAATAAAATAACTAAAATCTTTTTATACAAAAACCATTGGTCTGAAGTTCAGTCTGATTGTGTGAATTCATTTGCTGACGGAGTGTGAACAACAAATGCTTACACTGTCCTCTGATACTGCCTTACTGCTCGTGCACTACCACAAATGGAGAGTAGGGTTCTATATAACCTTACCTCTGATTACCTTTGGGGTTCCACTGGACTCTGTTCACACTATACTTCACTTTGTTATAGTATATACAGAGCCAGCTTCCTACACCCAGGCACTGACATCGGCATGATGTAAGAAAGTGGCTCTGTATATAATGGACCAAAGTAAGGTCTGGAGTCCATAGTCTCCAGAGGTATTGCAGAGGCTAAAGTTAGATATAACCTTACTCTCTGAAGTGGTAGCTTGGTCGAGCAGTAAGGCAGTATCAGAGGACCGTGTAAAGCATTTGTTGTACATACGCAGTCAGCAAATGGTCGCACACACTCAAGAACTGAACTCTAGGCCAATTGTTTTTATATCCAAAGATATAGTAGTTTTATTTTAGAACCAAGAGGTATCAAAATATACTGTTCGAGGCATGTGGGCTGCTGAATTCATATCTTAGCATAGATCGCCGCGGGGAACATCTATTACGATGCGGTGTTTAGACCGCACTACCATTACAACGCTGGTTTTACAACGCAAGTCCTTACCACGACTTGCACTGGAGGGCGTTCGAGGCTAAGGAAAAGTAGATTTACTATTCCAACACCTTCCGTACTGTACGTAGGCTGGTGTTGGAATAGTAAATCTTACTATTCCTAAATCCAGCACCCTACAGCGCAAGTCGTGGTAACGACTTGCGTTGTAAAACCAGCGTTGTAATGGTAGTGCGGTGTAAACACCGCGTTGTATTGATATCAAACCGATCGCCACCTAGTGTTGGATCCAGATGTTTGCACTTTGTTGTCCTGGAAGAGTCTTCGAAGTATCACGAGATAGGTGACTCCTCCCCTGGACTACAGTGCGCATGGGCATCTTCATCTTCAGATTGTTTTTTCCGCCATTGGGTTCGGATGCTATTCTTCAACTCCAACTTCGGACCCAAAACTTTTCAACTTTCTAAGGCCAAAAGGCCTTCTACCTTGACTGTATTGTTCTCGTTCGGTATACCTTTACTCGATAACACTTTCCATCTCGATCAGGTCGTCGACGCGGGCCGTTGGGCCTTTTCGACACCACGTGGGCCTGCTGCTGATGTAAAAGACCTCATTTAAAAGGTGCCCACAATGTCACTCCAAGTTCCCACATACTGATACACATACAGAATGCAACAAGTGCCTCTATCCCGAGCACAACAAGGAAAACTGTCCAGCTTGTGCTCAGTTCCGGTCGAAGAAGACTATCCGGAATCGACGGGCTGCTAGACAGGAGATGCAGTGGCAGGCACTGGAACCGGAGAACATTTTCGAAGACTAACATGACCTCCCAGAAGCGGCGGACTCCGACCTAGAAATTGTCACCGTAGAAGACCAGTCTGACTCAGATGACCAGATCACACCGGGGCAAACCGTGAGTACCACGCCTCCTACCCCGCTTTCATCTCAAGACAAGGCTCCGGTCGAAGCATCGCCTAAAGGCCTTAGTCGAGATCGACAAACTCCTTCAGAGGCCCCGCCTTCCGGCTCGGCTCCGAAGACCAAAACCCAACCCTTCTGAGACCCCGGGAACGAGCTACACTCTTCCCAAAAAGGCCGCCGAACCGAAAAAGGATGTTGAGCAGAAGAAAATCATCGAAATGAGGTAATATAAATTTTATGGTCATGTTGTGTTCCCTAGCGAGTACCCCACCGACTCCATGTACGAGTTAAAAGTGCATGTAACTTCCCTCCTGTACCAGCTATGAAGACGCAAATACATTTGCGTCCAACGTTAACTTGTCCTCTTTCAGACCCACCATGAATGGGTTTGATGGTCCGTTCCTAAGTATGCTATGCCAACGTCTTTTTGAAGTGTACTCCTACGTTTTTCAGCCTGGCTGAAAGTAGGCCCTGAATCTCTGCCACCGAGCCTCTTTTCTGGCTTCTGACTGCGAGGGCCTCTGCCCAAGCAGCCCCCGTACCCGTGAACTCTGACTTACTTCTAGCGCGGCCCTCCGTGCTCAGCTCAGCCTGCTGCCTGCCAAGATTGACTATAATCTTCGAGTTATCTGTTTTCCTCCCCGAAGATACATTCCAGCCTGCTAGCTTCAGTAAACATCCTTCCTCAGCTACAGGGCTAAAGGGCCGACCTGTCTTTATGCAAGTAATTCATAGCCTCTGTTGCCATGCTTCCATGGAAGGCCCCATGCCCCCACGCTTCTCATACAGACACTCAGGCGCTTATACACGCACTCACAGCAAGTATAGAATAGCTTCTGCTCTAGAGACCTTTCTGCCCAGATAGCTTAGTTCCTAAACATCAGATATCAGATATGATAGAAGCACAAGTTGATCTGACATGCCAGACTTCTGTCTCTTTCCGCCAGTGTAAATGTCAAGTCCCCTGCACCCCGTCTATCACACGTCATGCAGCTGCGCGCGCATCCAAGCTTCCGATTTCTGCTGACATTGCAACATTCTGTTAGCACCACCCCTTGGTGCCACCCACTTGCGTCACCTATCAGTGACGTTTCTAGCACACACCCTAGTTCACGCCTAGTTTACGCCTCTTGATGATGTACTAGCACCACGTGTATACTGTTATCTTGTCTTCTCTCAGCTGTTACGCCTCTTACATTGAACATTATGATGTAAATCAAGTATATAAGCTATGTATTGTCAATAAACGACGGCGCGCTCATCTATCCCTTCTGACATCCTGTGTGGTGGTCAGAACATGATATCCTGATTCCTTTATGAGGAATAAAACCCTTAGAAACTCTTACACCACGGACTCTGTTTTCCTTCATTTCGATTGAGTTATTATTGATTAAGTACTTATCTGCATAGAAATTAAGAGAGTAAATTAATTATTTACATCATTTTGGCGCCCGAATAGGGACCCCTCCCCCACCTCACGCGCCGGAAGGTGCGTTGCAATCCGTGTCCCCTGCCATCAGTTAGACGGACCACACGTGTACTGGCAGGATTTCCTGCATCCCCCTCTGACACACGGAGGTGACGAAGACTGCGATCAGTGCCCAGACGAGGCGGTGAGGAGTGCGGAGGATCCCGACCAGAGCCCAGCCGAAGGAAGCAAGGTCCGAGGTGTGAAGAGGCCCACCAGTTTTCCGAAGTTTTCCGAAGTTTTCCGAAGTTTTCCGAAGTTTTCCGAAGTTTTCCGAAGTTCCGAGTCGAGTCCAGTCGAGTTTTCCGAGGCCTTCTGTTTTCCGTGCTTCCCGGTGAGTACCATTGCTGGGTCGTATCTAGACGGGTTTGGGTACGCAAGTCCGGTCTGCACTGTTTTTAGGCAGTGTATCTGTACTGTTTAGCAGTATATAAAGTATTCCGAATTTCTGCACTGTTACAGCAGTGTATCTGTATCGTTGAGCGGTACATTCAGAGTAGGGGGAAGTTAGCTATGTCTTTAAATGTTTCATGTGATTAATGTCGTGGTATGAATGTGATTGTTTTTGTGCATTATTGTGTTTTTTTGTTTAAATAGTTACAGGCGAAATTAAGTATTAAGGATCAAGCATTTCAGTATCAAGTAGGCACAATGCCGTTTTTTAACAAATTAAAGCAGATAGGAACTAGGAAAGGGATGTTAGAGGAAGAGATTCCAATCCCCCCTAGGGACACTCCAGGTAATTTCATGTATAATAAGCATGGCATAGACGCCATCTTGTATCTAGAGTTATGGACAGATTATACCAAGCACCTAGAGGAAAGATACCGATGGCCAGTTAACGGAACATGGGATGCCGAGTGCATCATAAAGGTAGAAGAAATATTACGGAAAAAGAAAGCTAGACAATCTCAGAAAGACGCCATAGAATTTTGGCGTAAGGAATCACGTAAGCGTGCTGATAGAGCACTCCGTAGAGAAGACAGGCTTAAAGAATCAGAAAAGGCCCAAGAAAACGAATTAGTTACTGAGGGAATTCGAGTAAAAGTAGAACAAATAGATCGTATCCAAAATGGCAAAGTGAACAACATGTATCTTTTGGCCGATGGTACCCCTGACGCCATTTCAGAAATACCGAAAAATTTGCCGTCACCATTAGTTCCAACTAAAGTAATGCATAAGACTACTAAAGACATATTCCTAAATTCATATCTCGAAGATGCAGCGCCAGCTTACACCAATCTGCCTGTTCGTGCCCTGCCTACTGACAGGGCCGGGGGTGGTACTGCCCCCCAAGATCACTCTCAGCCGACACCGAAAAAGACTAGTTCCGTTCCGCCAGCTCCGCCACTTCCCTCACCTAAAACTGATCTGCCGAAACCACTTCAATCAGATCCTACTAAAAGACAAATTCAGATACTGACTACACACAGAGATAATGCCCAAGTTTCCGCTTCAGGAGGTGCGACCGCGGGTCTCCAGACCCCGCCACCGACTCACAGATTAAATCTCAGAGGTATGCAGAGTCCTCTTACGCACAGATCCCCCCGTTCTTCTAATTCATCCCGTCTTGATGCACTAAAAGAAAATATGTCAGTTTGTAGATATGATCCAGAACCTGGACAGGACGACTTAATGATATTAGCGTCTTTACGGTTAAGATCTGCTACTGATAGTTTGTTATGTTATGCAGGAATGAAGGAGCGCCTAGATAGAATATATGAGTTCGTTCAAACGGGAAAGGACCCCGACAGTATTAAGGATGCCCTGGAGAAACAGAAAGTTAACATGCAAGCACTGATACTACGATTTTTCATAAATTGTCTAATAAGAGAACGAGACAGGCCCGGAACAGATCAGAGTGAATTAGATGCATTGAACAAGTGGGGTCAAAATATAGCTGATGGAAAACATGACAGACAAAATTGCATAGAGGCCATGTATAAAAAGATTAAGAAAGCAGTGATAGCAGTACACGAGAAAGAGAAAGAAAAGGCTCCCTCCGAGGAGGAAGAAGAATCTGAAGAACTAGAACCGACTACAAGCACTATAGCATATGTAGGTAAGGGAACTTATCTTAGGAAGGGTATCCGTCCAGAAAGCAAGAGAGTTTTCTTCTCTGCCTTAACGAATCCGAATTCTGCTGAGCATCAGTTCCAGGAAACTGATAAACGGCTTCGAGATCGAGTGGGGTACCATGTACTCAATTCTATGGATGAACAAGAATTAGCCCGATCAGCGGTATCATGGGCCGAAAATGCAGACATATATAATGATGACACCGTAGCACAGACATTTCTGAACCTCTCCCCCGACGAACAGAAATTAGCAGGGGTATATATGATTCAGCACCTTCTCATTAAGTACAGAAAACATTATTCCGATCCAGGTCCCTTACATGAGACACTAGAAGCACTACTGATGGATAGATGGAGAGGCCTAAGCACTAAATTAGTTCAAATAATTCTAGAACAACGACGCAGATATGATACCTTTGTAAGTCCTGAATATGTCCCCGCCCCACCTCCAGAAAGGAAAATGTACCATATGCAGTGCGGGGGTGGTATTGAAAGTCAGAACCCCTTACGAGAAGTACACCCTGTTATGGGTGAGGACAAGGTTTTGAAACGCGTGTATGTGCACACGCCTCTGACTAAATTAGAACTGTTAGAAATGAAGAAATTAGTACCATGCCATGATAAAGACCCTGCAGGTTTCCATAGAGAGCTTAAAGACATGTTATTAATGGGGGACTACACATATGATGATATCATGAAAATGTTGAAAGTATTATTGCCTACGGGTATATTCGAGAAATTAAAGGAAAAGGAATGGGAGGTGGGAGACACAAAGATTGCCTGGGCAGAAATAGAAGACGAAGAGAAAAAACGGGTTCCAGGGTTAGGCCTTGGGGACAAAACTAAAGCATTACCAGGTTTGATAGTACAGGTCCTGCCCAGATTATTGACAACTAGAAAGGAGGATTGGGATGCAATCTCGTCCTGTAAACAGAAACATGATGAAGATACTAGCGACTTTTATTCAAGATTCGAGAAATGTTTTATTATCAATAGTGGCCTCCAGCCAAGTAGCGAGTCGTACCCACATCTTTTTGTATCAAAGTTAGTCGAGAATTCCCTACCGTTAGTTAAAAATAGAGTGTATAAAGTCGAGAGTACATGGCAAGCAAATACGCCATCCCAGATGTTACAAATGTTACAATATCACCAGAATAGAATTAGGGAAGAACAAGATCAGGAACAGAAGCGCATGAAAGACACGAAAATGAAAATGTTAGTAGCCCAGACGGTCCCATCCGACAGTCACAGGAAAGGTACGACCCAGACAAGTCACGCTGCAGCTCCTGTTAAAGGGACATGCAATTATTGCAAGCAGCCAGGTCACTACGTACACGAATGTGCAGTTCTGAAACATAACATAGCGACAGGTAAAACTAAAGAGAGACCGCATCCGCCTAGACAAGACCATAACCAGCATCAGTCTACACAGAATACACAGCCCATGCATGCATCTGCACAGACAGCACAGACCGTAGCAGTACCACAGCCACAGCCCATTGCTGCAACTCAGCAAGTCTCACAACAGATGTACCAGTATGCCCAGTCTGCTTACCCCGAATATTCCCGATATACATGAAACAGCCTAGAGAGGGAAGGTGGCTTGCCTCTTATCGAGATTCCTGTAGATCAAGAAGGTCCTTATGTACACAGTCAAGTATTGGGGAAAGATAGAAAGTTTTTAATTGACACAGGGGCAAGTCGCACTACAATAAGTCATGACGAAGTTCCAGGGGCACCCCTCTCAGGCTCACAAAATGTTTCCCTTGGTTTTTCAGGACAACCTATTGTAAATGAAGTATCAGAACCAGTTCCCCTGGCTGTGGGTCCATTATCACGCGTTACAGACCTGTTACTAACAAAATCATGTCCGGAAAATCTGTTAGGAATTAAAACACTGAAGGCTCTAGGAGCTATAATATGCTGCTCCCCGGAGGGGGTTAGACTCTTTCTGCGGGATTTCAAGGGTCATTACGTCCTTCGTGAGTTTGACGTCAGATTGAAAAATGTACCTGATTACTTGTGGGCAAAAGGCCCAACTGATGTAGGATGTATGCACATTACACCATACCGCGTTACCCTCAAGGCAGGTGTTGTATTACCCAGAATCAGACAATACAAGTTACCACCCGATGCTGTAGCGGCTTTACTGAAAATCATTGAAGAGCTCATTGCCCAAGGAGTGGTCGTCGAGACCGACTCCAATATCTGTAACTCACCCATCATTCCGATTCTTAAACGTACTGATCCCAATGCACCGCCAGTATATCGGCTGGTGATTGATCTTCGAGAATTGAATAAATGCATTATCCCACAGTATCCTGTGGTCCCCGATATATCATCTCTCTTGACTGCTATTGATTCAGAAGCAACGTTCTTTACTGTAATTGATCTCAAGAACGCCTTCTTCAGCGTGCCTATTGATCCAGAGAGCCAATATCTCTTCGGATTCTGTTTAAATGGACGCAGTTTCAAATTTTCGCGCGCACCTCAAGGATTCACAGAAAGCCCCAGCATCTATAGTCAAGCACTGAAAAGACAACTAGATTGTATTCAAATGCCAGTTAACACCGCTTTACTACAATACGTCGATGATCTGCTGATCACCGCACGAAGTGAGCCCGAATGTGAAAAAGCATCACTGACAGTTTTACATTTCCTGGCCGACAAGGGACACAAGGTGTCTCCTTCGAAGCTACAATTCTGTGTTCAGCAAGTTGTGTACTTGGGTCACTTGCTGTCCAAAGTGGGGAGACAGCTCACTCCCGATCGCATTCAGTTAATTGTGAACATGCCGCAACCCAAGACACAAAAGGAAGTGCGGGCCTTCATAGGCCTCACCTCGTACTGCAGACAATGGATTCCCCAGTATGCATTTCTAGCTAAACCACTCATCCAGTTAACGACACAGGAGGCAGCGACTTCGACTGTCCTCCCTTGGACTCAGGAACACACACAAGCTTTTGAAGAATTAAAGAAAGTTTTATGCCAAGCACCAGTTTTAGCGACACCATGTTACAGCAAACCGTTTACACTTTTTGTTACAGAACGTGATGGCACAGCGTTGTCTGTCCTCACTCAAGACCAAGCAGGTTCACATAAGCCTTGTGCTTATTTTTCTAGTACATTGGATTCAGTAGCTCAAGCACTCCCTGCGTGCTTAAAGTCAGTAGCAGCAACAGCGTTAGCAATAAGACAAAGTGATTCAATTGTTTTAGGTCATCAGTTAACAGTTCAAGTACCACATTCTGTAGAGGTTTTGTTAAACAGAACCCAGACTCAACACTTAACTATAGCACGACTGACAGGTTATGAATTAACACTATTCCAGCCACACATAGAAATCAGACGTTGCAGCATCCTGAACCCAGCAACACTGTTACCTACAGTTATGACAGATCCAGCTCCGCATGATTGTATAGAAATAATTAATGCAGTAACTAAGCCTAGACGAGACTTAACAGATGTCCCATTGACAAATCCAGACCTGACACTTTATGTGGATGGTTCATGCATGAGAACAAGTACAGGAGAATTAGTGGCCGCGTACGCCGTGACCACTGAAACTGAAATTAAAGAAACACATCGTATTGACACACTGTCTGCTCAAGCGGCAGAGCTCATCGCTCTGACTCGAGCCTGTATTCTAGCCAAGAACAGAAATGTTAACATATACACAGATTCCCGCTATGCCTTCGGAGTTGTACACGACTTCGGAGTCCTCTGGCAAGAACGAGGTTTTCTGACTTCCCATGGGGCCAAGATCCAACATGGCCCCCTCATTCAAGCACTGTTAGAAGCAATACATTTGCCCTCGGGCATATCAGTCATGAAGTGTAAGGCACATACTAAAGTCACAGATTCTGTTTCCCAGGGTAACGACCTGGCAGACCAGACAGCAAAACATACAGCACTGACTCACACCCAGACTACTGATGTGACAAAGACAATAGTCCAGACCCAGTGTATGGCAGTTAGAGATCCCGCCCTAGATGTAATTGATATCCAGACACATGCTACTCCAGAGGAGATAAAGAAATGGACTGAACTAGGAGGGATTCAGACAGATCAAGGTTGGGTGACGAAGGGAAAATCTATATGGTTTCTCCCCGACTCAATGGTTCAAGTCATGATAAATACAGCACATAGTCCTGCCCATCTTGGAGAGAAAGCCATGTTAGACAGTTTACAGAATCTCTGGTACAACAAACACTTACGAGCAGCAGCAAAACAGAAAGTGCGTACTTGCATGATCTGTTGTCAGTTCAATCCAGGTAAAAGTGTCCCTGTTGAGCAAGGTGGATTTCATCCTCCCGATCACCCTTTTGAAGTCCTCCAGATGGATTATATCCAGATGAATAGCTGTAGAGGATTTAAGTATGTCCTTGTAATTGTTTGTGCTCTGTCCCGCTGGACCGAAGCATACCCAGTCCCAGACTACACTGCTCCGACCACTGCCAGACAGTTGGTTCGTGAATTCTTCCCACGGTACGGTTTGCCCCGTGTCGTGTATTCAGATAACGGACAGCCGTTCTCGTCCGAGCTGATGAGACAAGTTTCCCTCTTGCTAGGATATCAGTGGAGGTTCCACTGTGTCCGACATCCCGAAGCAGCTGGCCTTGTAGAAAGGCATAATCAGACACTAAAAATCCGTCTTGCCAAGATCTGTCAGGAAAAAGGGGTCGACTGGATAGTCGCCCTGCCCGTGGCACTATTCTACATGAGAATGGTCGCCCACTCGAGATCAGGGCTATCCCCGTACGAAGTGGTCTTTGGCAGACCGCCGAATATGTGGGGGACGCCCGTTCCGAAAAAGATCACTGATATTGATTGTAACATGTTGACAGATTACCTTGCCTCCTTGATGTCTGCACTCCAATCATGTCGTTCACAGGTTGCCGCAGCCTTCCCTGACAACACCGATGTAAAGGCGCATGAGGTCCGTCCAGGGGACCTGGTACTCGTCCGGAATTTCGACCGGAAAAGTCCGCTGGAGCCCCGCTGGAAGTCTCCAAAGACCGTTCTGCTTACCACCAGGACCGCCGTGAAAATCGAGGGGAGAAAGGGGTGGGTCCACACGAGTCACATCAAACTATGCAATGAACTAAAAAACGGACTGAAACAGGACTCTGACTCGTCCACCCCCACCAAAGACTGTGTTGAAGCACAAGACGTTACTGTGCCTAAAAGAGAAAAGACTCCTCAAGAACTTTACCGTATGAAGCTTCGATCTAGCAAGTCAGACAGTTTAATTGTTTAAGTCCTCCCCTAGGTGAATCGGTTAAATAGTTTCTGACATGTATCCCCTAGATCGAGTTAGAGAGAGAGAGGAAAAGAGAAGAACATATTGCAAATCACTTCGTAGTCACTGCATAGTGACACTAATAATCATGTTTATTCTGAGTATTCTAATTATTATTGCCAGCATTCTGCTTCCTATGTACTGGCCTATTTTCAGGCGTGAACAATCTGCTTACAATGTCTCTGCTGAACACACTTTTAGTGAACTTCCCGCACATGAACTCTCTTACAGACTTGCGCTGCGCAACAATACATTCATTAGTATGTTACACCATTCCCATCAGACAAATAATGCTACAGACTGTTGGATATGTGGCCGACTCCCTCCCTACCAGAATTACAAGGGAGCTCTGCCTCTCTTTCCGTACCCATTCACTCACAATGGCTCCTGTGGAGCATGGTTTAAAATAATTAATTCTTTAGATCCTGATATTGCTGTTTTCGATGGGGGCTGGGTTTGGGGAAACTTGAACTTAGTCCTGCTCAACGTCTGTTATCCTGATAAAGAGGGACTTCCCACTCGAATAGGAACTGATCTAGAAAATGAAGTATATGGATTAGGTAATTACACAATTAGCCTTATGATCCTCACTGTTGAATCTGAAACTGCTCCAGTTCTGCCCCATATGTTAGTACTACCAGTCACAGGTGAATTATGTGTTAGCAAGAAAGGTTCAGTACACGTAGGTCATAGTAAATGCACTACTGTGGTCGAGTTCAGTGACCATGGTAAATCGTCCTTTAAAGCTATCAGTCATTCCTACTTTGTTTGTGGTCATACCGCATACATACGTTTGCCTCCAGATTGGGATGGTACCTGTTACATTGCCTTCCTCCTGCCACCTGTTTTTCTAGCTCCCCCTGATTACCATAGAAATACGAATCTAGCACCGAATAGACCCAAAAGAGATATTCCCCTTGTCGACTACACAGAAACGGCATGGGAACAGTACACTGATTTCAATAAAGGATTCTTTTTCTTCCTAGGGCCTGTCCAAAACAGTAAATTAATACGCAGATTAACGAGAACACTCGAAGCAGTAGTGAACGAAACTGCCTCCGCTCTAGGTAACTTAACAGAGGAGCAGTCTGCTATACGGACTGTTGTCCTTCAAAATCGCCTTGTGATTGACGTCATCTTGGCAGATAGAGGTGGAGCCTGTAAGGTCATCGGGTCAAGTTGCTGTGTTTTCATTCCACAAAACGCACCATCTGTCTATCAAGCTATCACCCGTTTACATAAAATTGCAAATCAGATACATCAGAATCCAGGCACCTGGACTTGGTCCGGTTGGTTCTGGACTACGTTAACAGATTGGGGATGGAAGATCTTATCGTTCCTAGGCATTGGCCTTGTTATAGTATTCAGTTGTTGCCTGTGCCTGCAGTGTGGGCCAGCGATATGTGGACTGTGTGCCACATCCTGCATTGAGCATTCCAGTTGCCTCTCAAACAGTCAAAGAAAGAAAGACGAACATATAATGTTACAAGAACAAACTGATCGATTTATGAGGATCGATATATCATGAAGGGTCCGTAGGGAACAAGGAGGGAATGAGGTAATATAAATTTTATGGTCATGTTGTGTTCCCTAGCGAGTACCCCACCGACTCCATGTACGAGTTAAAAGTGCATGTAACTTCCCTCCTGTACCAGCTATGAAGACGCAAATACATTTGCGTCCAACGTTAACTTGTCCTCTTTCAGACCCACCATGAATGGGTTTGATGGTCCGTTCCTAAGTATGCTATGCCAACGTCTTTTTGAAGTGTACTCCTACGTTTTTCAGCCTGGCTGAAAGTAGGCCCTGAATCTCTGCCACCGAGCCTCTTTTCTGGCTTCTGACTGCGAGGGCCTCTGCCCAAGCAGCCCCCGTACCCGTGAACTCTGACTTACTTCTAGCGCGGCCCTCCGTGCTCAGCTCAGCCTGCTGCCTGCCAAGATTGACTATAATCTTCGAGTTATCTGTTTTCCTCCCCGAAGATACATTCCAGCCTGCTAGCTTCAGTAAACATCCTTCCTCAGCTACAGGGCTAAAGGGCCGACCTGTCTTTATGCAAGTAATTCATAGCCTCTGTTGCCATGCTTCCATGGAAGGCCCCATGCCCCCACGCTTCTCATACAGACACTCAGGCGCTTATACACGCACTCACAGCAAGTATAGAATAGCTTCTGCTCTAGAGACCTTTCTGCCCAGATAGCTTAGTTCCTAAACATCAGATATCAGATATGATAGAAGCACAAGTTGATCTGACATGCCAGACTTCTGTCTCTTTCCGCCAGTGTAAATGTCAAGTCCCCTGCACCCCGTCTATCACACGTCATGCAGCTGCGCGCGCATCCAAGCTTCCGATTTCTGCTGACATTGCAACATTCTGTTAGCACCACCCCTTGGTGCCACCCACTTGCGTCACCTATCAGTGACGTTTCTAGCACACACCCTAGTTCACGCCTAGTTTACGCCTCTTGATGATGTACTAGCACCACGTGTATACTGTTATCTTGTCTTCTCTCAGCTGTTACGCCTCTTACATTGAACATTATGATGTAAATCAAGTATATAAGCTATGTATTGTCAATAAACGACGGCGCGCTCATCTATCCCTTCTGACATCCTGTGTGGTGGTCAGAACATGATATCCTGATTCCTTTATGAGGAATAAAACCCTTAGAAACTCTTACACCACGGACTCTGTTTTCCTTCATTTCGATTGAGTTATTATTGATTAAGTACTTATCTGCATAGAAATTAAGAGAGTAAATTAATTATTTACATCAGAAACAAAAAAGGTAGTCGATCCCAAGAGAATAGTCGACCCGAAAAAGGCTGTCGACCCGAAAAAGTGTCGACCTCCCAAAAACAGGTCACACAAATTCCTGGTGACCCGAAGGAGGCAGCTGAGTCGGCGAAAAAACGGTCGATCCGAAAAAAGGTTATCGAACCGAAAACACCAGTCGACCCAAAGAAAGGTACCGAACACCGGTCGATCCGAAAAAAATCGTCGAACCAAAGGAGGTTGCCGAACCAAAAAAGACGGTAAAGACTAAACCCGTCTAACAAAAGGGAGTCGCCGACACGAAAACAGCAGTCGAGCCAAAGACTCATAAACAAGTGACTAAGCCAAAATCATCGGCGCCAAAACCACGGACAGTTGAGGAAGAACTTTTCCACCCTGATCCAGTGGAGGAAGAACAACCCAAACTGTATATAGACCCTAAAACAGCACGGGTGGCATTTTACCACAGTAAGAAGAGACCTTTAGACACTGACACTTCTTCCCCTGTTCCTCCAAGAAGGAAGACTTTGCAACATCTCCCTCAAAGCCTTTCACCCCTCCTCCTTTCTTTCCTGACATGCCTTATGTACCTTACTCTCCTTCACATTATGATCAGACCGAAAACATAGGTGACGATCCTCAAGATAACTGAGACCCTGTGGATCAGGATGTAGAGGATAACACATGGGATGTCCAAAACTAGCCTTAATCAATCAATCATCGAATTTATATAGCGCACTACTTACCCAGAGGGTCTCAAGGCGCTGGGGGGGGGGGGCTGTTACTGCTTGAACAGCCAGGTCTTGAGTTGCTTCCTGAAGGCGAGGTGGTCCTGGGTCAGGCGAAGGTGGGTGGGGAGGGAGTTCCAAGTCTTGGCGGCGAGGTAGGAGAAGGACCGTCCCCCTGTGGTGGTTCTACGGATGCGGGGGACGGCGGCGAGGGCGTGGCTGGTCGAGCGGAGCTGGCGTTTGGGAGCGTAGAAGTTGAGGCGGCTGTTGAGGTTTTCTGGGCCTTGGCTGTGTAGGGCTTTGTGTGCGTGGGTCAGGAGACGGAAGGTGATTCTTTTGTTGACCGGGAGCCAGTGCAGATCTCTCAGGTGTCCGGAGATGTGGCTGCGACGGGGGATGTCCAGGATGAGTCGTGCTGAGGCGTTCTGGATCCGCTGGAGTCTCTTCTGGAGTTTGGCGGTGGTTCCGGCGTAGAGGGTGTTGCCGTAGTCCAGACGGCTGGTGCAACCTTTCCCTATTATAGAAGAGAAGAGGGAGGACACCTACCTGGACACTAGCAAGACACCCAAGACGGTGAGCAATGTGTACTGCCTCAAATGCATGTGACATGGCTAATGTGAACATGCTGATAGTCACTAATGATGATCGCAGGCATAGTGAACCTCTACCTGACCACCTATTACAGTCAGTGGTCTATTCAGAAACACTCTGCTCAACAGCAGACTGCCTGCAGGCATGTCATGCAACAGTATGCAGATCTCTTCTCCTTAACACATAGTCGGACACACTGGTGTACCCATTAAGTGGGCACTGGGGACAGCTTGCCTGTCCAAACAAAGATCTATCGGCAGTCTCACCGAGTTAAGGAGAGCATCTTGCTTATTGAAGTTAGCAAGATGCTGGAGTTCGGGGTTATTGATCCCTGAGTCCCTCTGCCAGCCCAGTGGTCTTATTCCTGAAACCTCACCCTCAGGGTGGAAAGAGAAATGAGGTTCTGTGTAGACTACGGAGCTCTGTGCTGTCACTAAGACAGATGCTCCCAGGGCTGATGAGCTGATAGACAAATTGGGTGCAGCCAAATTTCTCAGTACCTTTGACTTCACCTCAGGGTACTGGCAGATTGGCATGGCCCCAGGAGCCAAAGAAAAAACAGCATCCTCCACACCTGATGGGCATTATCAGTTAATGGTTATGCACTGTGCTTTAAAGAATGCTCCTGCCACCTTACAAAGGTTTGTGAATCAAGTCCTTGCTGAATTGGAGAACTTTAGTGCAGCATATCCTGATGATATTGCTGTCTTTAGCTCCTCCTGGTAGGGTCACCTGGTCCACCTACGAAAGGTGCTTTGATTGATTGATAGGCCTGTGGATTGAAGGCCCTGCAAAACCTAAGTGCCAGATAGTGCTGGGACCTCCTTGTAGGTGGATGCCAAGTGGAACCTTTACAACCCCAGATGCAACAATTCTGTACTGGGAAGCTCCAACCACCCAGACAAAGTCAGGGCATTTCTTGGCTTGACTGGGTATTACACGAGGTTTGTGAAAGGGTATGTATCCTTAGTGACACATTCCAGAACTTACCTCCAAGAAGATGCCCAAGAAAATGAACTGGACAGTTGGCAAAAGGCTTTTGGCACCCTGAAAGAGGCAGTGTGATCTTCACCAATTCTCAAAGCTCCATATTACTTCAAGCAGTTCATTGTGCAAACTGATGCCTCGGAGGTAGGGATAGGAGAGATCCTATCCCAGATCAATGATGGCCATGACCAACCTGTTTTTATAAGCAGGTGGCTACTCCCTATTGAGCAGTGTTAAAGTGCAATGGAGAAGAAGGCCTTTACCAAACCGGTATGGAGACCAAACCACAGCACTCACTTCCTTATCCAATCTGACCATTCCTTTTAGATGGCTAATGCAGATGAAAGGTGAGAACCCAAATCTTTTGTGGTGGTCATTCTCACTACAGGGAATGGACTTTACAGTGGAACACAGACCTGGGACTGCCCATGCTAATGCAGATGGATTTTCCAGATTCTTCCATTCAGACAATAAAGACTCACTTGGGAAAGTTTAGTCTCCTCTTTTGTTTCAGGGGTGAGGGGGCTGGAGGGGTGTGTACGAAAGTTTCTCTTTTTGCATGGTTACCCCCCACTTTTTGCCTGATATCTGCTGTACTCTACTACCAGTTGCGATGTGTTGTGGTACCAGGCCAATCTTGCTTGAATCTATAGCTTGTCCTCTGAGGGTGTTGTGTCCTGGTACTGCGAACAGGAGGCCAGGCGGCTGTCTCCTGTAGTCTTTAGGCTCCGCTGGGCTCTGGTGAGGCATTCGGTGAGAAAACCGGGCTTTTAGCCCACCACTGCACTGCAGTGATGGCTGTCATTTTAAAAGCCAGCCCTGTCTTAAACTGCTTTTAGAATGAAACGATGTCCAAATTCAACTTTGGAAGTAGCTTTAATGACAAAGTCATGGACTACCTTTATTTTTTCAAAACAAGTCGCCCAAAAAGTGTGCCCTGGCTGCCCCAGGGTAGAGTGCCATGTTAAAATAAATCTGGACATTATAAAAGATGCTTTATGACCTGTTTAGGAGGACAAACTGTACATTTGTGTGTTTTCCCGATTGTAGTACATGAGCTCTATAGGTTAACATAGGAAGCATTTATTTAACATTAATAAAGTATCTTTTGACATGAGTGAGCTAAAATAATAATTCAAAGTGTCAATAGTTGCAATGAATCCAACTACTTGCCACGGTTGGAATTATTAAAGCTATTGTAGGCAAGAAGTTCTAGAACTGCTTTTGTAAAGTTACCTAATTTAGCTTTATAGCTGACTTCAATGATTGGCCAGCCTTTGACCGGCTGAGCCAAGCTGCCATAATGAGATGTTAAGTGACCTGAACTGAAACAAAGGAAACATCTAGTGGGAGATCTGCTGCCTGCAGATGCCAGAACCGGAAGAGGGCTGGCTAGCTAAACTTGTCTTCAAAGGGAGAGAGACAGTAATGACCGGAATCTGGCCCACCCCAGCGAGATGGGTGCTCCTGTAATAGAATTGGGAGAGGAGCGGGAAGGGGAGTTTAGGTGAAAGTTAGTCACACCTGTGGGTGGGCTTAGCCAGACGTAAAGCTCCAGGAGAGATTTTCTCAATTTAGATTTTTGTGAAGCTGTGCTTTCTGGGACAAACCTATATGCCACCCTGCACCCCATTGGTTAGGGGTACCAACCTTCATGACATCCCAGAAACCTCGATCAATATGGGTGAGCTTCCCAGGAACTCAGATCCCTGCCTGGAAATATCAAGAGGACTGCCCGGATGAACCCCTGGTGTGCACTACAAAAGGACTGCACTGCACCTGCTGCACACTTTGGGATTTACAAAAGAGGGCTTTGCAAAGAAGTAAGGCGTGGATTCCCTGAAAGCAACATGTACAAAGCAACTTCAGGAAGTCGCCTGCATAAACTCCTTCGATACCAGCCCAGCTGGCAAATTCATCTGGACTTTAAAGGATTTGACCAGGTGCATTGTCAAACCTCTAAGAGGCAATTCAGAGCTGTTGTGTACTCATTGTGTATTTGTGGGTTATTTTTTTATAAAGAAATTGTGATTTTGCAAAATTGTTGTATGGTGCAGGTTTAGACTGAAGTGTAAATAGATGTTTTACAAAAAAAACAAAAAAAAGGCTGTCGGGAGCCTTGCCTGGTGGTGTGGACCCTCTAAGACCCTAGAACATCTTGAGGAAGACTGCTCTGCTGGACCCTTGGACTGCAGAAGAGGACCGCGCTCATTAGGACTTCATCTGCTGCACTAACAAGGCTTCACAAGAAAAGGACTTTGCCTGTCTTAAAGGAAAAGAAGTGTACTCTGTAAGAAAGTGTGTATATATACTGTGCCAAAGTAAGGTACGTTGTGTATAGAGTCCCCAGAGGTATGACAGAGGTTAAAGTTAGATATAAACTTACCTCTCAAAGTGGTGGTCGCACCTGAAGAATCTCCGTCCACGAGTCTGCAGTCTTTGATCATTTTTTAACTTTCCCATTTGATAACCTTGAGCGCCCGACGGCTCATAAGCACCCTGCACCCAGCCGCCAGAGTGCCGCTGGAAGTGCAACTTCTACCTTGCTCTACTTCCACACTTGCCCTGAGTAAGTGACCCGGAGCTCAGCACCCACAGTCTCATGGCCTGCTTGCTGGCGGCCACCAACCAAAGACCTCCTACCTTCCATTGGATTGTATTGGGCCTACTCTGCAACTGACTGCCCCTGTGCCGCGGAGGGTGTAACTACTGTACCTTTCTGACCCTGGGAGACCCCGGAGTCTATGCCTAGAACCTTAACTCCACCAGTCGAGTACTCCTCTAAAAGCCGATAACTCATTTTCCTTCCATAGGTTAACATTGACTAGTTTCACTTGAAATTTCTTCTAAGTGTGTAGTTTTGAAACTTTGAAATATTCATCTAAATCATCCGAATAACTAATTTCGAATTACTCGCTTGGGGTCAGGAGAGAAGCAGTATTGTACCTTTCAGCCCAGTACTGAACCGAGAAAGTAATCCTAACTGTACTTACCCATAACCTGAATTTTCTTCCATAGGAAACCATTGACTGTTTTTCTGTTAAATTTCTTCTAAGTGTTGATTTTTGCAAACTAGAAATTTTTTAAAAATCACACCAACTATCAAACCGTAATTACTTTCCTGTCTTAGGTGGAGGTCCCAGTGTTGAACCTGGGAGTCCAATACTGGATTACAAAAGTAACGCAAACCTACATTACCTGTGACTTGAATTTCCTTTCATACGATAACCTTGCTTGGTTTTCACTGAAAAGTTTCTAAGTGTCAACTTTGAAACTACATTTATAGTCTTTAAAAATCACAACTGTAACAAACGCTTTTACCTAACTCTTTACAGCCTAGGTCCCAGGACTGAATCCAGGTTCCAGTCCTGTGGTTAGAAAAGTAATCCTTAAAGTAATCAACTGCATTTATGTCGAAAAACCACTGTGCTCAATATTACATTGTGTTTAGAATTGTTGCCTACTGCAACCACTGTAGCTATTGTACTTACGAAGTCTATTGCCTTTTTGCAAAGTAATTACCTTAAGTCACTCATATTGAGAAGTATATTTTGATACCTGTTGGTTCTAAAATAAAACTAGATCTTTTGATATAAAAACAATTGGCCTAGAGTTCAGTTCTTGAGTGTGTGAAAACTTTAGCTGACTGAGTGGGTACAACAAATGGTTTACACTGTTCTCTGATACTGCCTTACTGCTTGACCAAGCTACAACTTTAGAGACTAAGGTTATATCTAACTTTAACCTCTGTCATACCTCTGGGGACCGGGGACTCTATACACACTGTACCTTACTTTGGGCCAGTATATATAGAGCCACTTTCTTACATTGGTGGCAGCGGTGGGATACAAACTTGCATTTGTTGGCCTACTTGGTTACCATCTGATCACACGACAGAACTCATAAATTGCCTTCAGAATTCTGAAATTGGTTTTTCCAAAATACTAAAGTCTTGTCAGGGCCTTGCTTAAAGTCGCATTAGAATTCTTGAAAAAAAGTCACTATAGTCAAGGGTAGAGGGTTAGAACTGTCAGGTTAGAATGTCTCAACAGAACCCAGCTATTAGTGACCTGGACCATGAGGTCGACCTCTCACCTTACTTACACTTGTCTTTCAAGGAATTGAGATCCTTATACAAAATTAAAAATATATCAATGGACCTGCATTCAACCAATCAAGGGCTCCAGGAGCTCCTGGCTGAGTATGCTACAAGACCACCCCTCTGTACTTGGTGATGACCAGTCCGAAGTGGGCGAGGTGTCAGCAGAGGAGGTGGAAATTCTCTCTCCCCCCCCCCCCCCCCCTACCCCCAGTCCATTCTAGGGAGGAGAGGGCCCCATACCCTTTAATCCAAGAAACATTATCTGGGATCCTAGGCCTCACAGGTGGGACATGTCCCAGAGAAAACATTGGGAATATTCCCAGTGAAGAGGGCAGTTTTTTAAACGGAACCAGGGTAGTTAGTTTATAGCAAGAAAACAGTTCCTGTGGCACTCCTTAACGCACGTTTTACAGGTCACAATCCAGATGTCCAAAATACCATATGTCCTGAGGAGACCCAACATCGTAGAGCGGGTCGAAACGCCGTCGACACTGGTTTTTAAAAGCGAACCACAGCTATAGCACTTATTATTGTGTAAAGTTGCTGTTGAAAACTTGAAAATAATTGTCGCTTTTTTCAGCAAAAACTATGTGAAACCTTGTAAATATTCACTGTTAGTCACTAAATTACTAGGTTCATGCCTCACTTGGGACACTTATTCACAACCCTGTTTTATACTTTCCTGTTTCTTGATAAATGTTATATATATGTATATATAAAATAATACAAACTCGTATCCTCAAACAGATGTTCTAGTGTCTGGCTCCTCTTTCTATGACATCAACCTAATCCTTTTTTGCATTGCGATAGCGCACATATACGATTATGATTAGTTATATAGTATTCCACAGGAACCATTGTTTTCTTGCTATTATCAGCCCTATAGGGGAAGAACTTTGATCCCTCCAAGGCCTATTGTAACAACTGTAAGAAGTTGGGACATTTAAAACTATAGACAAAAATTGCCCCCACAAGGCCCCTAAGGCACCCAGTACAGCTACTCCTGGGGCAGTAAGTCTACAAACGGGATCAGAGGAGTGCCCAAAACAAGTCTGGGAATAAACTCGAGTTTCCTTGGGGGAAGTTGAGTTTGCCACTGTAGTTGTGTTGCCACCCAACTTGAAAAAGTATTTGCAATACCCTTACATTAATGGAACTAGGATAGACCTGATGGATGCAGGTGCCAGTGTCATTATGGTGAGAAATACACTGGGTTCCCAAGAGCAATACCTGATTGGGAAAACTCACCCAGTCACCAATGCTGACAGTGTTACTACTATTCATCCTTTGGCTATGGGGGGGCGGGGGGGTTACTGGCCTGAATCAGGATTTGCCAGCTGACTGTCTGCTTGGAAATGACCTAGAAACTTCAGCCTGGGCTGGGGGTGAGCAAGTAATCCATGCAGCCATGCTGGGTATCCCTGAATTGGTGTGTGCAAACAAGAGCACAGAGCAAAAAGGAGGGTGAACAAGTAGGTCTGGAGCCTGAAAGTATGGCCTCACCAACCAAGAGAAAAAACAAGAAGACTGGGGGACCAGCTTCTGCACAGGGACCCCCGAGTGCAAGGGATAATAAATTATACACTGGAATTTGTGCAGGTTTATTATACTGAAATCTTTGCTACCAAACATCCCAGGAATCAGTAAAGCCATTATGTTGCTAGAACTTATAATGACCAATTTCTCGACCATATATTTAGTATGGCTAGTACTGCGCAATTATAATATCTAAGAAAGGACTTTGGATATTATAGGGGCCTGTCTGTTCATGCATATGTGTCCTCACATGAAGTATATTGTGTAGGAGGCTGCCTATGTATTATATCAAAGTGAGGTATAGTGTGCAGAGTCCAGTGGAACACCAAAGGTAGGCAGAAATTAGCTGATAGCACCTTACACTCGATTTGTGGTAGTGTGGTCTAGCACTAAGGCTGTTTCAGAGGGTAGTGTTCAGCATTTGTTGTACACACTCAATCAGCAAATGATATCACATATCAAAGACTGAACTTCAGACCAATTGGTTTTGTATAAAAATATTCTTTTAGTTATTTTATTTTCTAGAACCAAGGAAACCTGGCACAGGTAAGCACTAAATACTTTGCAGTAGTAATGCAGTTTGTAAACCATTTGAATTGCAATTGTATATGCACTGTTTTGATTACAGTAGAGCCACTAGTAATGATTTTGGTATACTGTACTTATACTTTGTATTGGCTTTTTAGTAGAATGTCCTGTAGATTACTTTTCTTACACAGTGCAGTATACTTCGATACTGCACTGGAATATTTCCTGTAAACTGGTAAGTAAATGTGTTTTTGTTATTTAGTTGTTAAAGGGTTTCTTATATTTTCCAAATCCACACTTAAGAAGTTGTCATAGAAAAACAGTCAATGTTATCCTATAGAGGAAAATAGGGTTATCGGTTCAAAGGTAAGTTTTCGGTTGTGGGAGTTGGTATTCTGTGGTTCGACTCTGGTCCCCCAGGGTTAAGGACGCACTCTTGTTACACCCTCAGCTGCACTAGGGTGGCTGGGTGCAGAGTACTGAGGCCCAATGTTATCCAATGGGGGATAGGGGGCCTCCAGTCGGTGACTGCTTAAGAGCAGGCCACTGGGTTGTGGGAGCAAAGCTCCTGGACTTAAGCTCCAGGCAAATGGGGGTTCGTCCGCACAAAAGGTGCACCCTCAGCAGCACTGGGGCGGCCGGGTGTAGAGTGCTGTTTTTGCGTTGGGTGCAGAGTGCTGTTTTTGCGTTGGGTGCAGAGTGCTGTTTTTGCGTTGGGTGCCCTGTAGCTTTCAATGGGGAGTCTTCGGTGTGCAAACACACTGCAGGCTCAGGGATGAAGGTCTTCTGGGTATGACCATCACTTGGAGAGGTAAGTTGGGATGCTGGGGGTTGGTTAGGCACCGTCGGTTGGGCCACACAAGGCCGTAGGCCATCTGCTGCAGGGGTGCCTTTTAGGGTCGGATCTTCTTACCAGCTCCTGGTTTCGTTTGGGGGAACCTTCTGGTTAAATGCTGAAGGCGTCAGCGGGAGGCTTGAGGCAGGTCAGGGGTCACCAGATCTCTGGTCAGGATCGCCGGGGAGACCTCCTCATGTTGTTGGGCCACTTTAACTCTGGCCTTGTGAGTCTGGTGCAGAGTGGTGCACACTTGCGGATCCTGCCAGAGCTGGAGTCTGTTGGTGAACAAATCCGGTCTTCACTGAAGACAGTCTTTTCTTTTGAATGCAGGGCAGGTCCTCCGGGTTCTTAAAGCTGCTAGCTGCAGGACACACCAGCGTTTCGCTTCTGCAGTTTCAAGTTGGGGACAGGCCGGTAGGGCTGGGGCCAAATCAGTGGGCGGCGCCCTTGTTAGCTTCAGCACAGATATTTGGTCCTTTTTTTCTGGTTTCTTACCTCAGGAAGCAAAGTTGGGGTGCCCCCTAATTACTAGGTTTATGGGCGTTACAGGTAAGTAAAGGTTGGGACTAATGGGTCCCTTTCTTGGGGTGGGTACACCCCCTATTATGCCACCCTCCAGTGGGAGGGGGACGCGCATACCGACTTGCTAGTTTCCTGCCTTTTTTCTTTTGGACTCCTGCCTTCTCCTGACAATCTCCAGGCTGGTCTCTGGCGGATTCTTTATCCCAGCCAGACTCTCCAACCCTCGCGCCTGCGTATTAGCGGACTGCCGGGCACTTCAACCCCCATTAGGCAGCGCGGCCACGCAAGAAGAGCCACGAGAGGACCCAGGCCACCATAAAAACACTCTGGAGCCCCCGCAGCGCGGGACGTGCGCGGGCTCGCCCGGGCCAAGGGCGGGCCCGTCCTTGCCAGTCTGTAGCCGTGTGAGGTCGGGCCGGGCTCATTCTCTTGGATTTCTCTTTGAGAACTCCACGCTTTTGGAAAATAATTGGCAGTAAGACTTCATTATTCAGTTATCTTTCTTTGTGATTCCTTCCCCTGAACGTATTTTTGAGCTGTGGTGTACGTGACTTTTACATACTAGCATTAATCCTGCTCGTATTGTTTGTTATGCCAAAGTCTGGATATTAATTCACATAGTATTGAATTTAACTAACGTATCCAGGCGTGGGCATAAGGAAAATAACTAGTCCAAAGTTGTGTTGCAAAAAGGAATTCATTAGTCTCACAGCAATCATTAATAAACTATGGGGCTATGGGGGCCTTGAATAAACAGATCTCGTCTGTAGAGGAGTCAATATAGGCCAGTCTACCACCAAGTCAAATCACCATGAAGTCCAGGTGTCACTTATTCAGGTCGCGGCCCCAATTCCTGCTTCAAAGTGGTGTTTACAACACATTCCTGAAGAGATTTCAATAAGTGATCCTGATTCCCTATTGCAACCTCCCCAGAAAAAACAGAAGAACCCTCCCCCCTCTGGTGGAGAGCGCACGTCCTAGCAAAGTTTTAGGATTGGAGGGTAGGAATACCTCTGGACGGGCGAAGCCTACGAAATCGATTAATAAAGGACGGATGAAATTAGGAGTAATAAAAGGTTCCGATAAAGGCAAAGAAGAGAATGGAAGAACCCTTGACGTGCTAACCAATGACCTTACGAATCTGACTATACTGGTGGAAAGATTAGATCTTTACCTCAGTGAACTTGGGACCAACTGAGGGATAGATCAACCCTTATAGAAAATCACATCTCTAGTAATAGTCAGAATGGCTGCACTACTGCTGGTAACCTTGAACATAGGGGGAAGGTTGAGAAGAATAACACTGAGTCAGGACACATAAGTACCTCGGCTAGAGGCCATTCTAAGACTAAGGACAAGGTACTCTTAACAACAGGAGTTCAATTTCCAAAATCAGGAGTTAATGATATAATAATGGTTCCCCATACACAGCTTAAGGCGAATAACTTGACGACAATATCAGTAGCTGATCTAAGGGATGGGGGGGGGGGAACAACGAGTTTACCAAAAAGACCAACTCTACTGCAATGTCTCCTCCAGAACTCCCACACTAGACCTTTCACCTCTTCAGGCCAAATGTGGGACAATCCTAGTACAGATGTATTACTCCATCTTCCCCCGGAGGCTACTCCTTCTATAATAGTTCTGGCAAACGCTCCTAAAAAAGGCCTTTCGGAGGATGAATCCTGGGAGTCACTCAGAAATAAATCACTTCATTGGCTGGGTAGGAGGACGGGGTTAACTGATTTATTTTTTGGAGAATTTAAGATGGCAAGAAGGGTTTAGTGGGTGGGAAATTCCGGGAAATCGTTGTCCGGAGACTGCATTATTTTAACATTCAGATCCTCGGTACTGGTTAAGAAAATACTCTGGGAAGCTGGAAATGATTTCCTAAACAAGAGAGGGATAAGTATCCTCCCGCTTGGATTTTTTCATCCTCCTACAACTAGGCTCCCGAATTATTTTAAATTTAGAAATACTATGCCAATCCTGGGTGAACGTTATGGCATCCCAACAATTAACAGATTCAACTTGCTATCTGGCCTGGATGGAACTGATTGACTGGCCAACCTTAACCATAGTTCCCCGGGCCTTTTGGGAGATTTAAAACTCAGGAAAAAATCAGGCAGACTATCCGCCTACAATTTCTCGGGCGTCGCCACCCGAGGACCATAAGTGATTTAAACTCCCCTAATTTGTATAATCCAGTTACAATGGAGAATTGCGGTGTGTCACCACATGTGGAAGTGGTCTCAGAAAAAGAAGGGATTGGTATTATGGAAAGTCCCCTTTTAGGTGGAGAGCCAAATGATCAGCCCTTGACGTGTTTGGATCTTCCGGACGTTCAAGCACTTAAAATATTATTCTGGAACGTAGCTGGTCTCCGTTCCAAAATGATCAATGACATCTTGCTTAGATTTGTGGGGGAATTAGACGTCCTCTGTCTGCAGGAGACGTGGGCTACTTCACCAATCCACATGGAGGGGTATAAAATGTATTTTACATCCGCGATTCCTTCACCCTCTGGGAGAGCTAAAGGGGGTTTGATAATCTTTATTTCCAACCTTATTAAGATTAAGGAAATTACTATGTTTAGAACGGACCCCAATTTCCAAATTAGAAAGTTAAATATGAATAAAAGAGGTACATATATCCTGGTGAATTTTTATACTCTCCACCAGGCTCAATTACTGGCAACCGTAAAAGATATTTCTCTTTCACTTCAAGAACTACATAATTTGCACTTTAAAAATTCCTTGACATTATGGGGGGGTGACATCAATTTAACACTCTGTACCCGTAATAATAAGAAATCAAATTGTGGTATCCAGGATGAGAATAAAAACACATTCGCTCATTTTCCTCACACACCAATTGGGGACTATTTAAATGAAACACTGTTCGTCCTGGATTTTTGGGCTGGCAAATGATTTAGTGGTGCCTGTAGTCTCACTTAACCACACTTTTAACGGGAGGAGAGCCTCAAGTATTATAGATTTTACTTTTGTTTCATGTAATGCAGCGTCCCACATTCTGAATTTTAGTACTCGAAACAAGCGATAATTTTCCGAATAGCATCTCAGTATCTCTTCTGTACAATATAGATAAGCGAAACTCATTAAGGAAATATGGGCAAGGATCCTTAACCCTAGACAAAATAAATGGGTACTCGTTAAAATGGGATAAAGTAGATCCTTTTGTGTTTACCACCGAGGTTGTGAAGAAGTCCTGATCATTTATTAAGAACTGTTTAGATTCTACTGCTACCAATAAAGAGATATTGGATATTTTTCTAAATAATTACTAATGTAGTAAAACTAGCATTGAGTAGAAAATTGAATGAGGGTAAGGGAAAAACCAAAGGATGGTTTATGGTACTTGTACAAAAGCTTATTCAAATCTTAAAGCCCTACAAAAAACAGACAAACAAGTAATAGCTAATTTTGAAGGGAATACAATCAGGCCATAAAGCACAGGAAAACCGAGCAGAAAAAGGAACTGTGGATTCAACTACATAATGGCTGTAAAATGAAAGACGGCACGACTTTCTCAAACTATTAAGTCCCCCAACCCCCCGCCCCCTTCCTTTCAGAAGTAAGGGATATTCCAAAAGTAGACATAGCAATTGATGAAGCTCTTTGGGTCTAACATTTCACAGGGATTTTTAATAGATCGACCCATGACTATTTGGTCCAAAATGTTGAGGAAATAACCAGCACACATCCCGCGCAATCAGTCTTCCCAATAGATCTTGGAATCACCCACTTGGAAGTTGAGTGAGCTTTGTTAGCTAGTAGGGGGAAGGGAAGGCCCCAGGCCCAGATGGGGTCCCAGTAGACCTATTTAAGTTCAATCTGGAACTGTGGACCCCATTACTGACCAGTGTCATCAAAGCATTGTGTGTTACGGGGCTTATAAAATCATGGTAGGAATCTATTCCGGTTCCAGTTTTTAAAAAGGGTGATCGCCAGTTTCCATCTTGCTACTGCCCAATATCCCTACTAGTCTCCCTAGGTAAAACAATGGGGAGGATTATTCTTGAACGATTGCAGCAATGGGCAGGCGACAACAATAAGCTAAGTGACATCCAATTCGTGTTCAGAGAAGGATTGGGTACTACGGACCAAGTTTTAAATTTGACCCTCCTCACTGGAGTTTTTATCTAGGAACCTGAATCAATATTACCATTTTATGCCCTTACACGGTTATAATCAATAAATATCCCTATAATGGCATAAGTCAGATACATATTTCAGTAAATCGCCCTTGCAGCCCAAGGAACGGCAAAAGCTACTTCCTTCGATTCCTAGAAAGCACAACGAGTTTTCAACACACCAAACCTCCAGCAACCTGGGAAATCCCCGCTTGCTTTGTTTTGATTTGTAATAGAACTCCTGCAAGCACTGTAAGAACCGCCAGTTCTTAGTGACCTCTTTATTGACGTCTTATGTCCAAGCCTTACGTCAAACTCGGCACCTTTCAGGTATAAATATACCAACGTTGCCTTAAGCAAACACACAGCGGTGGTTCTGGGGCAGAGCAGCTAATCTACTTGCAGAGAGCCCAGCAGACGCGGTGAGCCCACGGACGCCGCCCCTCCTCTTTGATGCGCTGAGAAAGATGCTGTCTTTTCTCCTGCCGAGAAAATCCAGCTCTGGCGTTTCCAGCCTACCCTTGCGGGTGACTGGGATATCGAGTCCTGAGAGAGAGATACCAGACCTCCTACATTCTATTCCCAAGGTACAGGGCTGACTAAACCCTTAGAGAGAATTCTTGAGTCAGATTCTTGGCAAAAACCCTACTCAACTCAAACTGCTACTTACTCCTTCCCACGTATTAGGCTTGGGTCAGGTACACCGGGGTAGGCCTATTTTAGAAGCACCAGTTGAGCACGTTAGCCTATGTATATATATATATATATTATCCATTTTAAAGTGTCTTATGGCTAAGAAACCATATCAATGCTTTTACAGTATTATTTCATAATACTCCTTTTACTGTACGTACTTTACTTTATATTAAGTATTGCAATTGTGGCAATTCATTTCTCTTGCATGAGAAGGAAGACTGCTCAATAAATAATACCTTTTTATTGAAAACGCCCGTCTCTCTATTCTCTGCACTCTGGTGAAACTAAGAATGCACATCTGACTGAGTGAAATAGCTGTCTATTGTTTTCACACGACTCTAGAGATTTACTCTTATTCTGAGGGAGCAAAGTTGTCATGTTTATGCGGTTGTCGGAAGCTGAATCCCTTCTTGTCTGAGCCAGGGAAGCGGATCCCTTCCTATTCAGTCTAGAAAGTTTCCATTGACCTCTGAGCTAGCTGGCGCAAACCTAAATTAAGTCTAACATAGTCAGTAGAGACCTAGATGACCTCAGTCCTATGTCTACACTGCTGTTTGTTATACCAATGCGCAGGGCCTATAGGGAAAATAGTAACTACAGTACAATGGGATCCTGCACATGGCTTACGTTTATCTTACTGCAGCATTTGACTGCGTAAGCAACTCTAAACTATGGCTGATCTTGTCTGAAATGGGAGTAGCGCCACCCGTGCTAAATTCCCTACAGGAACTGTATTCCAACGCCACAGCTATGGTGAGGTTCGGTAAGAACGATGAACTCACAGCCTCATTTGGTGTAGAGAGTGGGGTAAGGCAAGGCTGTGTACTGGCGCCCTTCCTGTTCCCTTTATATGCAAATGGATTGGAGCGTGCCATGACCTACCTTTGTTTGACAAACACCATATCTCCGCCCTGTTATATGCCGATGACGCCGTGATTTTAGCCTGAACCCCTGTAGAATTGCAACGCTCCCTGACAAGATACCATCGTTTTATGGCAGAGTTAGACCTTAGAATAAACATCAAGAAAACCTTTGTTATGTCTATCGGACCAGATCTAAGAAAACCAGGGAGATCTTTATTGAAAATACAAAATTAGAGAATACGAAGACCTATCCCTACCTGGGTGTACTAATAGACGACAAATGCTCCTGGATGCAGGCTATTGAAACTAGAAAATTACTTTTCATTAGGGCAACAATAGCACTTGTTAAGTTTGCTCTACGGTTAGGAAAAAAGCCCCCAATGGAATTGATTAACATTTATCGGGCAAAATGTTTAACTAAAGCGACTTACGGAGCGAGGGTGTGGGGTTACAGCAAGGTTGAAGTTAATAATTTTCTGAGGTTTCTCCTTGTTGTACCCCGCACCACCTCAACATACAGCTGCAATCTGGAACTTAGTTTGCCTTATCTTACCGATATAGTCAAAATCCAACCAATCCTCCTGTGTCACCGTATATGGTCCTCTACTAAAACTATTTTTACCCAAGCACTTTTGCAAGATTGCCTTTCTTTGGAATATGGACACAGGATAGGTTGGTTGGCTTATATTAAAGACTTTTTAAATGACTTCGGTCTGATAAGGTAGTATTATTAGCCTACATCAATTACAGAAATTTCTAGAAAGTTTTAAAAAACTGTCTAACCCATCCAGAAAAACTACGGTTGACCACAGAGGCGTCTCAACCTACTGTTCAGCATATCTTAACAATCCAAACCACTTTGAATATGCAGCCATATTTAACGTTCGAATTGAGCCGTTTTGAAAATTTCTTGTTAAACGGCTTTAGGCTGAACATATTTCATCGTTTAGTGTCTTTTCCAACGGTTAATAATTGGTCAGCTACTTTGATGTTGTGTCCTTGTGATGACACTTCGGCTCAATCATCAATTCATGCAGTTGTCTTCTGCAAGTTTTACCAAGATCCCAGGAAACTATGGCTAATTCCCTTATCAAAAATTCTGGGCCTAAGATGATGTTGTCCAGCCTATCTTG
Source organism: Lissotriton vulgaris (assembly GCF_964263255.1). Classification (NCBI taxonomy): domain Eukaryota; kingdom Metazoa; phylum Chordata; class Amphibia; order Caudata; family Salamandridae; genus Lissotriton; species Lissotriton vulgaris. The sequence goes on along the minus strand of NC_141687.1, from coordinate 950,361,685 downwards.
GAATGCAACTTTGGAAGATCCTAGCTCTGCATAAAATATAGCCCAATTTTGGAAGCTTTGTATTAGGCATAGGCCAAATTTAGGTTAGGACATGTAACACACTTATTGTAATAATCTGTAAAAAATGTTTTCATATTTTACTGTTGAGTGTTGTTTCTCTACCATCGTTTAGATTATCCGGTGTCATTCTGCTGGTATTGTACTTCAATTTTTAAATTGGAATTGTTTTTAGGATAATCTTTTTTAAATAATGTGTAATGTAAATTTGTATCTGTACTTTTATGGTATTTATATTTTTGAATACCGAAATAAAGGATTTTGATTTGATTGATACTAAGTTTATGGGCGATACAGATAAGTAAAGGTTGGGACTAATGGGTCCCTTTTTTGGGGGTGGGTACACCCCCCTACTATGCCACCCTACAGTGGGAGGGGGGCATATGCCTCTCTGGTTGGCTGGTTACCCCCATTTGCCAGATGGCGTGGACAGTTGTGCTTCACCTTGCCTCCCACACCTGAGATGGAGCTGGTAGAGGTGGGCACACCTCTCTTCCTCACTTGTTTTTCTTTCCGGTTCTCCTGCCCAAAGTGGGGGTTAGAACCAGTGGGGACCATTTGCTGAAAGCAGCAAGTGGCCTGGGGAAGCCCACAAAGGTGGCAAGCCTTTGAAGCTTCCCCTTCGTGGACCCTGCCCATCCTGGGGGAGGAGGGTTGTCGCCTCGTCCCAGGATGTGCATTGTTTCAAGCCCGAGAGCAGCAGGCTCTCGACCCCAGGGGTCCAGGAACACGTCTGGTGGTGAAAGCTGAAGCAGCCACTCTGTCTGTACACAGTGGTAGTTTCTTTTTCAGGGGGAATCTCTAAGATGCCCTCTTTGTGTATTTTTCCTTAAAGCCCACACTGGCATCAGTGTAGATTTAATGTGCTGAGAAATTCGATACCAAACTTCCCAGTTTTCAGTAAAGCCATTATGGTGCTGTGGAGTTTGTAATAAACTCCCAGCACCATATACTCTTAAAAGTAGCACTGCACTGTAGGGCACCCAGCTAGAGTGGTGACTGATCTATTCCAGGGCAGTGGATTGTAGGCATGGCACACAGGGATGTGTGCCATGTCAACTCTTCACTTTATGCACCAAGACACACTGCCTGCAAAGGCAGTTTGTGAGTGTGAAGGTACAGGACCTCTGAGGGTGGCACAATAAGTGCTGCAGCCCATAGGTCTTCCCTGGTCACAGTCCCCTGGGTACCTGTGGTACAATTTACCAAGGGCTGACCTGTGTCCAGAGATGCCAATTGGGTTTGGGTTTCAATGCAGTTTTAGGGAAAGAACATAGGCCCTGGGTACCTGATTAGCAGGAACCCAGGGCACACTCAGTGAAAGCATATCAGCAGTTCAGCAAAAAGTGGGGGCAACCATGCAGAAAAAGGGCACTTTCTCACACATTGCACCCTGCCTTAAGGGTGAAGGACTCCTGAAGTGCTGGGCTGGCATGGCACACAGGGATGTGTGTCACGTCAATTCTTCACTTTTAGCTGCACCACAACATGCAGGCTGGAAAGGCAGGGATGCATGTTTGTGGTGAGAGGTCACTGAGGGTGTGTTAGAAATTGGATTTTTGGTAGACTAGGTCATGTGCCAAAGCCAGGCAGAAACCCCCACTCTAGTCCGGTTAAGGGAGTTACACTCCTAAAATAACCCCTGCTCACCCCCTTGGTAGCTTAGCATGAGCAGTCAGGCTTATCTTGGAGGCAGTGTGTGAAACATTTGCACATAACCAACAGTAATAGTGTAAATACTACAAAAAGACACCACATCAGTTTTGAAATATCCAATATTTTCATATACTTCAGACAAGACCAAAAACTATAAAAATCCACATTACAGTACTTGAAAATCTTCTGTTATCAAAATAACCTTGAAAAACAGTTCCTCGAAGTTGATCACTCCGTACGGGGCTTTCATAGCGTTGTGGGCTTTGCGGGTGCCAGCTATGGTGTCGGGAAGACCTGCAAACAGTACCTTTGAGAAATGCAGGGTGTCTGCGACCTTTCGTTGAGCTTCCGAAAGCATGCCGTCCGCAGGCTTCTGTTCCGGGGGTCGGTGCAGGAGTAGTCTGGGCCCTTGAAGCTACACGCGTTACAGATCGCACTCCTCTCTAAGTCGGGAGCGCTGGCGTCGGCAGGCGCTGGGTGGTGCGGGACGAAGTGCGGCATACGGGGCCCTTGGGTCGCGGTGCGAGCAGCAGCTCGGTGGCGGCGTCAGATGGCGTTGTCGGTGAGACCAGGGTTGCGGTGCTGGCAGGTCGTGGCGCAATCTGCATCGTCGTTGGAGCATTGTCGTCTGGAGTCGATGGTGCTGGCAGTCCAAGGCTACCGTGCGGGATGAGGGTGGTGCGTCATAACATTACGAGCAGTGCCCTCAAATCTCGTTGCAAGCAGCGGCGTCTATTTCGGCATGGAGTAGCGTTGTCTGGGAGGCCAAGGTGTCGTCACGAAGCGGTGCCCATAGGTCCTGGTGCGAGCAGCGGCTGGGTGGTGGCGTCAGCAGGCGGCGTCGGTGAAACCAGGGTCGCGTTGGGGCAGTGCCTTCAGGACACAGTCGTCAGCGGCGTCGTAGACGGCGTCTGGTTGCTTTTTCCTCTGTTGCAGCACAAAACACACAGTCCCCGGTGCTGAGGGCAGAAGAGCTTGAACTCCTTGCTGTTCCTGAGACTTCTTGAACAGGGGGCAAGCTCTACCTCGAGCCCTTTGAGAAACTCACAAAAGTAGATTGCAGAAAGTTCAGTCCAGTCCTTTCCCTGCCCAAGACTGAAGGAGCCACTTCAGGCCAACACAGCAAAGCACACAGTAAAGGGGTAGTTCCTCCTCACAGCTTATCCAGCTCTTCTGGACAGTTTTCTTGATCCAAAAGAGTTCTAAAGTTCAGCGGTCTGAGCACCAATATTTATATTCCCAAATCCTTTGATCTCTTAGGCAGAGTGTCTGTGCCCAGCCACAACCAGTTCTGCCTTCTCTGGTGTGACTTCCTGGCAGGAGTTGGAGATATCATGGTCAGAGGCAGACCAGGCCCTTTGAGGTACAAGGAGATCTCCTCCCCCTTCCCCAATTGCAGCCCATGTCTATTCAGCCCTTTCCTGACCCACCTAGACTATCTGGAGCAGGGGTCTCCAACCAGTTGATCATGAGCTACTGATAGCTTGCTGAGGTCCCGTGAGTAGCTCGCTCCAGCATCCTAGTTTTTTAGCCCTTTTTGGTCATTTTACATTTTTCATCTGTTTTTTTAATACCCGTTGCCCACCCTCACCAAAATCAACTGCTCTGATAGGCTGAATTGAAATTAGCTAGGACGGGCTTAAGAGTACGACGTAGTTAGTCATCTGCGTGATCTCTGCACCACCGTCCTTGCGCAGTCTGGTACCGCGCTTTCAACCTGCGCAACGTGTGCTGGAAGGGGCCGGAAAGTTTGGTAGCTTGTAAGTGGTCTACCTTTTCAAGTCCGTCACCACGTCTCTGATTTGCGTGCAGAGCAGCAGATCAATTGGTAAGTCCTGGCCTCAAAAAGTTGCAGTTTTTTAGTTTTAGTTGCGAGTAGTGGCGGCTGGAGGGGCAGCGAGGGGAAAAAACAACAAGAGCAGTCTGCCTGGCCTGAAAGGGTTATTTTCCCTGCTTGATGTCTCCTACCCCGTGATTCTTACACTCATAATAAAGGCTGTTAAAATTCAGACCAGGTATTAACAGCAATTGAGCAACAGAAATGTACATTTATATATTTGAGGAGACAATTATTCATGGATTCAAAGCAGCTTCTTGAGGTGTGAATGCTGATGCCTGGAGACAGCTGGAGTGCTGCTAGGTTTACGTTACAGAATACCTCGGTTGACTAAAAACTTTCTGGATTTCTCCGTCAGCAGGGGACAAACAGCGTAAATGGAAAAAGATTGGGAGAGCAACTTCAGCTAAGCCCTTAGCGGTGATCTAAGGTGCAGGTTCAGTGCTACATTAAGAACACTGCAGACAGCGGTCTTACATCTCTGCTACAGTATTCAAGAGGACCCCAGGTTGTATGCTGCACCGAGGGTACAACTGGTGGAACAGAAGTGAAGTTTCCCCTCTCGCATTAGTGCAGGACAGAGTCCATGTGCCACCTAAAGGTACCACGAGGGATGTATTTGGTTCAATACCGACATGCCCCTGCTGTCAGAGTTTATCAGATGCCAGTTCCAAATCAAATGTTATATAGAGCGGGAGGAGTGAGGTGTGCCAGGGTCGGACCCCCACCCTCGAACACAAAGGTTTGGAGAGGTACACATCTGGATAAGATGTATCTGATTGTAGCAATGCCATCAACAACAGCTCCGAGGTGCCTCTGACTAGCCCATTCATGGGACAAAAAGCTGTTTAATAGTGTAGAACTAATTCCAGTGAGCAGCGCAGCGCTTTATGAAGAACATTTATATTGGAGAAGGAGGTGATTATGGTGCGTGGAGTCCAGTTGAGAACAGGTTACATATATCTAGTTGTGATGGGCCCTGGGAGCGAGAACGTGTACTAAGAAGCACACTATATATTCTATGATTTGGTTTTATCTCAGATGGGTGTGACGGTGTTGTCCTTTTGAGGTCAAGGACTGGTCAGTTGTCCATGGTACTGCCTGTACTGATTGTTTGATACCACATTCCTAGCCAGGCTGAGAGCTCTTGTGAGATGTTTTGCATTCCGGTTTCATATTTCGGTAACTTTATTTGAAAGGTTCTAATCCAGGATGTGTGAGAGTGAAGAGTAAAGTACTTTTCAGCAGGTTAGCAGGCAGTACTGTGACTACTATGGCTTCCGTGCTTCGTTGCATTGCGAGGGTGTCAAGGGGGGGTCTCTTGTAAAATGCGATAGCTGGCTGGCCTTTAGTAGCTCACAATTTTCGCTGATCAGAAGTAGCTCTCACTACAGAAAAGGTTGTAGACCCCTTATCTGTTGCCACTCCTGCTCCCCAGCCTTCTGTCATCCAAAACCCAGACAGATAATCCACATTCCAGTAGAGGCACACGAGATGACTGAGCCAGAAAATCCCTACTTTCTTAAAGTGGTATTTTCAAACACAGGATGTAAAAATCACCTTCTCTAAAAGATGCATCATTAGATTCTGAGTTTAGGCATACCTAAAATGTATTTTCCTACTCCCTGGGCCGGTTATGTTTACGCCCCATTCTGTCCTATGGGGAACAGGTAGCCTTGCAATAGCGGAAAAAGAAATTGGCAGTAATTCGCTATCAGAACATGCCACACACACCAGGTAATGTCCTACCTTTCACATACACTGCACCCGGCCCACAGGAGTACCTTGGGCCTACCTTAGTGGTGGCGGACATGTAAGAAAAGTTAAGGTGAGGCACTGGCAAGTGTGTGCACTGGCCAAGTCGACTCCGCAATGGCGGGTCTGAGTTAACTTTTTTCAGGGCTACTCATGTGGGTGGCACAATCCGTGCTGCAGGACCACTAGTAGCATTTGATTCACAGGCTCTGGCACACTCAGTGCACTTTACTAGAGACTAACAAGTAAATCAAACAGGCCAATCATGGAAACACCAATCCATAACACAATTTACTACAGGTGCACTTGCACATTACCACGGATCATCAGTGAGAAAAGTGCGCAGAAACACTACGCCAGCAAAAAGTCAAAACCGGGAGGTCAAATTAAAAACTCATGGGAAGCACGTCAAAAGATGCCAAGTCTAACAGGGTGGCATAATACATGCTGAAGCCCCCAGAGGCCTTTCCTTAACTACCACAGCTTACAAGGGCCAGAGTTTTGCCAACTGTGCAAACAATGGTACAGTTTAGAGAAAAAACACAGTCCCTGGGAACCTGATTGGCACATACCCAGGTCACACTCAAAGTGCATCTGGTATGTGGCAGAAAGTTAGGGGGCAGCCATGGAAAAATGGCACTTTCCTACCCCATGACAGTGTTTTTAAGCCAATAGCTTGCAAGTCTTTTTCTTCGACTTAGATGTTCGTCATTAGTGTGGTGCTAAGCTTTCATGTCTATGTACAATGTAATTGGGGTGGCGGGCCTGACTGGCGATGAAATTGGTGGTCACCTAATTGCTAGTTCTTACGCTGTGGGAGTCTTTTGACAGTCATCTCGTTGTATGGGACACCATCCTTGACTGTCCTTTAATTTAGAGTCCCCTCTATTTCAGAAGGAAATCGCACCTCTTGTTGAATTGAAAAGAAAAACTTTTTCTTTAAGAATAACCCTAACCCACCTGAGTTTCCCCTTGGTAGCATTATTCATCATATAGTCCATTCCTGTCCTTTACGGACGATGGCCTGCTGCTACCTACGAATATACGGAAGCACTTAATAGGTGTACAGGGACACTTTTTTTTCTATGTGGTCTTTTTATGAAGATGGAGTGGGTTTTGGAAGTGAACATAAAAAATATCAAAATAGTAGGACAAAAACAACTTTATTTTCTACCCCTAATTGATATGCTAAAATCTGGGGACAAGCGGGAAATGCTAGAGGTGTGATTACCTACTGTTTCCCTGGTTGGTAGACTAGTTTCAAGCCCTAACCCCAAGGCTTTTCTTCAGGACCTCAAAGAAGAAAGGATGCTCCCACTCCTGATGTTGCTAATAGCACAGTTAGTGATGAACAAAAATAAGAAAAGAAATGTTTACAGCACCTAATTGGTCTGTTTTTAAATCTCAAAAATCATGATCAGAGACCTACACTGGGCCTCATGAGTCCAACATCGGAGCCTCGAGTGAGCAAGTCTGGTTTGCTGAAGGGGAGTAGCCTTGGGGAATGTTGACTACAGGCATCCCTTCAACTCCTCGAAGGGCTCATGAATTTAACAGGAATAAACTGAGGGAAACCTTAGAATGATTGAGCAGAAGGCTTATACCATCTGTTATTAGCCCTGTGCCACTCTGTTGTCTTTATTGAAGTTTCGCATATTCATATGCTAACAATGAATACTTGAGTTTACCATTCTACTGTTTTAAAGTATTGTAGCATTTATTGATTTGCAAACATATTGTTTAATGATGGACTTAGTAGTAGTAGAAATGGGAGTTGCGTTCATTTAGTTTCATAAACAAATCAATGAAGGCTGCCAGACCAATTTATATTCTCTCCACCAGTTTGTAGAAATGTAGTTTGGTTGGCTGTGACTCAAGTGTTTGCATGTTTCGAGTTTCTGAACCACACTGACTTGATAACTCCTGAAATATATTTGTATTCTCATGGTGTTTCAAGCTGGCTTCCTGTAGTTGCTGAATAGAACATCTGGAATGGTGACTTGCTAACTGAGTAACTGTTCTCATTCCTCTTTTCTAGGTGAAGAGTAACAGCATGGTGGGAGGACCAGATCCCTACCTAAAAGAGTTCGGCATTGTGGTTCACAATGAAATGACTGAGCTTACGGGAAGAGTGTTACCAGCTCCTATGTTGCAGTATGGTGGCAGAGTAAGCTAACTTCCAGGAGAGCAGGTGTTTAGAATACCTGCCCTCTTACCCTTTGATTTGTGGGATTTTTACCAAGAGAAAACCCCCCACCCTCAGCCCCTTCCCGAACCAGTAAGCCGAACCAGAAAAAGTGCATTTACGATTCTCAGTCACTTATTTCCCTTACGTTAGCTTTGTGTTTGTATATACAGCTGTGGTGATGCACATTTCAGTCTAAAGTTGCCCTTTTTAAAATTTATTTCCAGAACAAAACTGTAGCAACACCAAATCAAGGTGTATGGGACATGCGTGGGAAGCAGTTCTATGCTGGTATTGAGATCAAAGTCTGGGCCGTTGCTTGTTTCGCTCCACAGAAACAATGTAGAGAAGACTTGCTGAAGTGAGTATTGTCTCCGTATCTGATGTAATTCTCTAAATAAACAATCCAATGCTTCCAGTAGCTGGCCGACTTATCAATGAGTGCAGTTGCCTGTAAGTCACACCATTCAAATTGAAGGTAAAAAGCTGGGACTGGATAAAGGTGCTTTGAAAAAAAAGTTTAAGCTCATGTGACCATCTAGCAATGTGTACCTTTAATACATGGGTTCCGCGGGCCACAACGTTTGATCTTTGGTGTGACCGAGGGCCACACTGATG